>NC_024322.1:8082579-8137471 GCF_000523025.1 Cynoglossus semilaevis | reverse complement strand
CAGATCTGTCAGAGGACCTTTGAAATGAGCATTCCTCAGTTCCAGGTCAGGTCTGGTGTATTGATGTGAATGTTACAGTATATTTATAGTTCAATTATGAACTGTCTCAGGCTCTTTTTTCTACCTTGCAGAATTTACACAAGCAGTTCAAGGAGATGGCAGCAGTAATGGACACTGTATAGTGGCTGGAAAATCTATACTGCAGATATTTCCAAATCAATGAAACAATGAGCTTGTATTAGTCTCTCAGCTGTCATAAAAATGTGTGGAGAACTGGGTTCGTCTCCATTGTTGATTTGCGTTTTATTTTATGTTGAAAAATCTGCAAGATGTTAATGAATTGAGACAAAAAACTTGCGGCTCTTTCTGTAACTGTTGTGTTCCGCTGCAAAACTGTTGCCATATGTCTCACATACTCTAATATTTATAACAATCATATTATATTAAGCAACATCGGGTAAACTGTCCCAGTTAAAGGACCTGAGAATTGAGAACTAAATGGTGAAATGGTTGCTAATATGAAAAGGTTGCCACAGCTCAAAAAGTGGAATGGAAATGGAAGTTCAGAGTCTAAACATTTCATTTTCGATTGTATAGTTTCAAAATCTTACAACGTACAACATCTTGTATCTTTTGTTTTATACTTTTCAAATATATTAAAAAAATGTGATTCATTGCTGTCTTTGTATGTGGCTCTTATTTTGTCTGTGTTTTCTCTGTCTTTTCTCAGAGAATGTTTGGTATTCTGTTTGCTACAATATAATTGTGCTTTTGTTTATCATCTGATTATTTTCACATTATTTGCACATTTTATTTTCTTTTGGCACAACTGACATCAAACACCACCATCAGAGTGGAGTGGGTTTCATGTGGCACAGCTGCTATTTCTAGGATGGGTGTATTTGATGGATGGAAATCCACTAATGCACCACCAACCATATCATGTGATTACAGCTGCCCTCTGCAAATCAACACTGCTTGTAAACACTTCATATAACACTGCAGCACATACTGTATAAAAGCCATGTCAAGTCTAGCCCACAGACCAGTAGATGCAAGTCTGCAACATCTTTCTGAAAATGTACTTTTACATTTCTTTTTAGGGTTGGATATAGTGCGCCTGTAAAAATGATTGAAAATCAGATCACTTCCAGGAAAACGTAAAGTGGACATATTATGGAAACTGACTGTCAGGATTATGGTACACACAATCTCATTACTCAATGTGTAACATGTGCGTAATGACAATAAAGGAACCTTAGTCAACAATTTTCCCAGTGTGGGATCAATAAAGTTCAATCTATCCAAATTTAATCTTTATATTTGTGTCTCTGTTGTTTGCCCACTCCTTAAATGACAGTTATGACAACTAAATAGATGGTCATTTTCAACCAAATCATGAAACATTTTATTTAAACATCAAGAAAGCACAATCATTTGCAGTCAGTTGCATAATAACTATGTTTAGTGTTTGGCTTTTTATATTATATTTATATTTGCACATTTATAACCACTTTTTGTTAATTATTTTTGGCTAATATAGTAGTTTTTACGAATCCAGCTACTTCTAGCCTATTGTTATAGTTACTTTTGGCTGACTTACATTATTTTTGGCAAATTGTGGACAATCTTGAGTTTTTTAAAATATTTATTTTCTCTACATAAGCAATACCTTTAAATAATGAATCGTTCCTGCTGTGCAGTATGTTTTGCTAACTCGTTGTCATTGTCAAGGCTTCGTTCTGAAATAACTGCTAGCTACTGTAAATGACCTGTAATTTATTTTGAGCATATCTAGCCCTGACGGCCATTTAATGCACCTTACACAACCAGTAACAATAACAAGGAAGTGCGTATTAGTGACAAATGTGAGAATAATTTATTATCTACGGTTTCACTACTAAGCTACATCTATCGCCAACTAACAAAAAGTTCTTGTCAGAAGTGGGATTCGAACCCACGCCTCCATTCGGAGACCAGAAGTCCCGTTCACAGGAAGGTGGAAACCTTGAGTCTGGCGCCTTAGACCGCTCGGCCATCCTGACAAGTGGTGAAAGGTACCGTATTATTTTCTGTTCCTATTTTCTAATTAAATTATTACGCCTTCGACTTCTTATTTGGTGATATATATTTTGGTTCTCATAAAGCTAGTTGTGCTATATGTTTTGCTAACTTCTCAGTAATTTTACTTAGCTATAAAGTCGGACATTTTTTAATCATTGTTATATATTACGTTTTATGTGGTGTACATTTGCTAGTTTTAAGCGGAAACGTAATCATGCCTTATTTAAACTTGGTTTAATCTGTTTATGTTGTATGTTTTGTCGTTATAAAACGGAGAAATGTCCAACCATAATTCTATAATCTTATTTAAAATGCTCTGGAAAAGCTGTGAAATCCTTTGCAAAACTAGGTGCCAAAATCCAACCTGGCCCCACTTGAAATACCCTCCTACCACTCTTAAAAACTTTAACCCCTTCTGCTTTACAGTATTTGACAAAGGTCTGCCTTCACGACTCCTGCTGGCAGCCATCACCATGGTGAAAAATAAACGGTAGAGAGC
This sequence comes from Cynoglossus semilaevis, assembly GCF_000523025.1. Lineage (NCBI taxonomy): Eukaryota > Metazoa > Chordata > Actinopteri > Pleuronectiformes > Cynoglossidae > Cynoglossus > Cynoglossus semilaevis. The sequence goes on along the minus strand of NC_024322.1, from coordinate 8,134,908 downwards.
CTAAAGGACACGTGCCATCAGAGCTGCAAAAAAGAAACCGCTTTCCCAGAAAAGAGACTACCAGTTACTCTTATGGAGACTTGGGAGTGTTGCAGCCTCCTCCAGTCACGTTTCACACACAGACAAGAGTCTGGGTGCTGCCCACTCCTCCAGCACATGGGATGGTTGGGCGGGTCGTCAGTCAGGGCGCACAGACAGCTGCTCCACCTCCAAGCAGGCGTTTGGAGAAAGAAAGGAGGATCACATTCAGATCACTCCAAGGAGACCAACTAAGAGGCAAAAGTACTGTGTATTATTTTATTTTTTATACAGCAGACTTGAAGTGTGAGCTCAGGTTTGATGCAACAGGAATTATTTCGGGCAGGAGTTAGAAGTGAATGCGTGGTTTGGCTGCTAGTTCAGGAGGAGCAACGTCAACAGTAGAAATCAGATCTGAGAGCGACTTGTGTTTACACAGAAGCCATCCACAGCCACGTTTCAGCAGGCAGGCAACGCACAACCTGTCCTGCCAGCCTTGGATTTACAGTAACGGCGCTGTTAAAGGGCTGACTTCCTGCCGACACAGTCAAGGACGCACAATATTTTGTTTTTGTAGGTCCTTTATGCAAGATTCATTTTGATTAGCATGCAGACTTGCAGCTGATGGACAGGACAGCCTGAGCACATGTTTGTGCACGTAGACGATCGTTTCCTCGTGTGAACTTTCACTCTGGATGTAAAAGTGTTTTGCAAACTAACCTCCAAAAACTACGCCTGACTTGTGCTGCAGCCTGCAGGGGATGCTATCGTTGCAACTCGTTTCAATAAAAATCTGTTCTTAGAACCACAGAAGTATTCAGAGTGCCCGTGGTCGACATGGAGAGCCCCGAGGAGAAGGAGAATAGCCCTCCCAAGTCGGAGAAGAGGTTCTGGCTGAGTTACATCGGCTGGTCGTCGCTGGACAGGAGGACCACTCTGCCCATGCTGCCGTGGTTGGTGGCCGAGATCCGCAGGAAGAGTGAGAAGGGAGACTGCGGCCCCACGGTACTTTCCCGGGAGGTCCAGCTGGTCCTCAACCCTCCTTTCGTGCGCTGCGTCCCGGCCAACAGCAACAACTCCTCCGTCTTTATCTTCGAGCACAAGGCGCAGCTCATCTCCAGGTTCATCCACAACAGCAATGATCTGGCCTACTTTGCTTATCTCATGAAAGGACAACCGGACAACCCTGAGTCTGAGATGTCCTGTCACGTCTTCAAGGCCTCCGACCCAAACCAGGTGTGCAGAATTTATTGCTCGAAAACTTTAACATTTTTAATCAAAAAATTAAAAATGAAAGTGTAAATTCTGTAGACTCAAAACCAGGAAAGGTAAAGACAGTTTTCTTTAGGACAGTAAATAAAAATCCAACAAGATTGTCCAAAGTCTGACAAGGGGACCAACTGTGGTACACACACAGATTTTATATGGCCTACACCTAAAATAGTTGTTTGTCCAGCCATCACCCTGCTAGTTTAGTTTCTTGTTTCAAGTGCATTTGGAAACAGTCCCAGAGTAAGATTTTTTATTTATTTATTTTTTTCTGGTCTAGCATTTACTTGACTGTCCTTCATCATTATTTGCCACATATTTTGCATACATTAAGTCACTTAAGTGAAATCTTAAGTATAATTTACCCAAACAGAAAATAAAAAGGAGAGAACCAAATAGCATCCTCTCAACATTGTGGGTAACTAATGTCCTATGATTACTGTCAGTGCTTTAAAAGCGTAGGAAAATAAATTTGTTTATAAATGTAGTGAATGATATGACAAAATACATATAATATTTTGTAAAAATCATTGGGAACAGGGTAGTTTTTTTGTAAACCACTTAACAGGTGTTGTTGGTTGATTTTGGGCCATTATGAAAAAGCAGATGACACCTCTGTCATCTCACATGACTTGGCCAACATCTCCAAATTTCTTAAAAAAAATTGAAGCCACTGCATTTTCACTAATTACACCCTCACAGTGAGGCGTAGCATTCCATTTCACATTAGGGAGGATTTTTACAATTAAGGTCTTAAAAAATAAAAAATAATATGATGTCAAATGTGATTGAAGCAAATGTTATGATGCTCTGTCAGACGGCAGCTGGATGTGTAAACTCCAAACAAAGGAAAGTCTTCACTTAGACGTCCTTAAGGCCACGGAGGTCCAAACATGTTTGCTTTGGCATTAAGTATTTAGGCCACCAATCTGTTGAGGGAAAAACCAGAGCAACATGGATTTACTTTCATTTGTTTTTGTTTTGGAGAGCATTAATCCCACCATCCCTGATCTCTAATAAGGATCACCATAAACTCCTGGTTGGTGCTCTTGCTGTGATGAAAATGGATTGAGTCAGCACAATTTAACATGCTGATCAGTATTGCACCCTTAGGACATAAACTGCAAGATGGGGTAAATGGCCCAAACCAGTCCTGCTTTTAAGGACTTTCCTGAAGTCATAGGTCTTTCATGGGTGTTGACATGATCATGTCATTGGTGTTTGATGTAAAATGCATAAAAAAGTATTTTAGATACTGTAAAATACTACAGTGCAAAAGGCGGAAAAAATGTTTTTCTCATTCTTGAGTGACCAATTGCAGTATTTAAAAAAAACAAATGACCTGAAGGAAAAAGATTATTAAATTAAAATTAAATATTATTGTGGGCCATACATCACCAGACCAAACCAAATCTGATTAGATACATTAAAGACGTCAGTGATCATGATGTCCCTGGGATGAATCCATAATATTTTCAAAACAGTTCTGTCTGCCTAGCTGATCCATGGTTCTTCATCTGCTCCGTTGTTTTGTTGGAGTCTTTCCACTGTCTGCTATTTGTCAGTCACATGCTTTTGTAATGTCTTTTGTTTGTTTAGGCAGTGTTTGGCCCGTGTTGTGATCGCATGTCAAGTGAAGCGCTGTCCAACTAAAAGTGGAACAAGACTCATTTTGTTATGATTACGATTGTTGTTAAGTTAGCTTGTTATTAGTTAAATTGCTTGCAACAAATCTGATAACTGGAAATGGCTCAGTAAGAACAACCTGAAGGCAGGGATATCGCCACCCAGAGTAGATTTAGCAACTGCTAATGAGCTGATTCCCTTCCTGTGTTTTAAGACCTGGACAAGGACGATTGGCCCACAAACTTAGCTTTACAGAGTGTAGCACAACGGTTTATCTGTTTATATGCCTGTAAGTTAGCTGGAAGTAAAGTTGTGAAGAAATTTGTCGCTTATTCTTCTCCGACTGTGAGGTTACACATGTGTCACACGTGTGTCTTCACTTGCATTGTGTTCACTTGTTGAACCTGTTTCGTTCCACGAACCAGGAAAACACGGCAAATAGTGATCACACAAACGGATATCCACGTGTTCAGTGCACGTTTTTAAATCAAACTCACACATGTCTGTGTTAGGGCATGTTCTCTGTGGTATAAGAACGAAAGGAGGAAACGTCAGTGCTGCTTAGACATATATCTAAAACCTTCAGGGAGGAGAAACTGGTTTGGCAGCCAGTGACGTAGGAGCATGTGGAAAGAGGACCATGTGGAATGTATGGGTTTGTCTGTCAACACACTGCTGCAGTCAGAGTTTATGATCTATTTTTTTTTATTTGCTGATTTACTGATAACTATATCTTAATATCATTTTGTTTTTATCTTGACCCAGTTTGAAAACGTGGCTAAATTCTGCCTTTAATGTATTTCTGGGTGAGAGGCTTGTTTTCATATCTATTCTCAGCTGTTGATGTGTCGGGACACTTTGTGCAGACCCACAGGGAAGGCGTGTGGCACAATGTGAATGGTTTAACAGAGGATGACACACACACACACACACAGGGTGTCTTCAGAATCAGTGTATTTAATAAACACAGAAATGAAAAAGCTCTTCCTGTGAAGAACAGTTCACCAAGAAGAGCCTGCCGTAAAGTTGGAATGTACTGTAGTTGTTCTTTGTTTGAGCAAGTCTGACTCCCTCAACTTGAAATATGACTTTAGTTTGCCCTTTATTTTATCATTAACAACTTCCTACCCAGCTGTTCTTGGTCATGCATAGTGAAAGGCACTCAGCGCTCCCTCAGCCAACACTGGACTTCTGTTTCTTCTGTCCATGACAACGTACATAATCCATCAGAATTTTATTTATGAAATATTGACTCTATGTGTAACTTTAAACTGAGCATGTGGTGCACACACAGGGCCGGAGGGAATATTGTTAGACTGAATTTGCCTTTAAAATGATTGACAATGATTTACTTAAGAAGTAAAGCGTTATTACAGAAAAAACTACAAAAAACACTCCCTAAATACTCCAAACAGAAATATGCCGGTATCTAGATGTGGAAAATGAGCATTATCCACTTAAATGTAGTCACCAATGAACAGAAGTTTCTTAAAACACTGTGGAAAATGAGTGAATGTTTGTGCAGAATTGCTTCAAAATACAAAAAGAGTCCAAATTCACACGCACTTTTGCTCTCACTTGGATCTTGACAATTGAGGAGTCACCGAAGTTCTGTCATTTTGGGACCTGATCAGTCTGCCTCAGAGCCAGGTTTAGGGTCAAAAACCTGTTTCAGAGCTACAGCACCTTTATGAAGCTTTCCTTGCAGTTTTATTCATTCTGATCCGTTTGTGTTACCATAACACAAAGAGTGTTTTCTTAGTCACCTGTCACTGTTTGGACAAGCTTGTTCTTCAGCCCCACCTGTGTTACAGACGTAAGTCAGTGGAGGTGATGCAGCTCAGTCACCGCCTCTGAACATGATCATATTTTCTAAACCAGCTATTAAAGCAGCATGGTATCATGGAAACTCAAACGGAGAAGACAATATTGTTACAGTGTCCATGTGTAAAAACTAACACAACTAACGACACAGTTAGTAGAATATTATAGAAAACATTGGATTATTACCTGTATGTTTATTTACTGACAAAAATAGTAATACAGTGAGGCAGGGGTGTGCAAACGTTTTTCGAGGACCAAGTTTGATCCTAATATTTTGAGTGTGTGTCATGTTTACTATACATGCTTAAAAAGAGTATTGTGTATTTTAGGGCAGGTTAGACCAAAGAACTTAAGAATCCAATGTTTGTGAATGCTTCTGTTTTTTTCCCATGTTGAAAGGAAGGTTATTAATAAACAGCTGTTTGCTACAAGTTCATGGCCCATAAATTATCTAATTGGTACCCAAACGCACCAAAATAAAAAAAATAAAATGACTGAAAAGTTAAAAACGAATGGTACACATCATTAGCGCAAATTATGGTTTAAAAATCAAACAAAAAGCAAAGGCACGGAAAAATAGATTAAGAATAAACCAAAATATGTAAATGCTAACAAGAATGCTAAACATGGCTAAAAACATGACGCAGCTGAAATTTGCTCAAAACCTTTCTACTCATAACAGTTTAATAGTTAATAGTTTAATAATCGCTAAGCAGGATAGTAGCTGAATGTAAGCCAAAGATGCTAAATCATTTTTGACACAAAAACTGTGCAAATATCACAGTTGGTCCCCTGGCCATGCTTTGGGAAGATCAGCTGTGGAACATTTGGTTAAAGATTAAAGGAGACATTCATTCAAAGTTACAGCTTATATTTGCTGTAAACATTAACACAACACAAAGAGTAAAACAGCAGAAGGAGAATACAGTTAGTATCAAATGTTTTTCTAACTTTGTACAGTTGCAACGTGAGAACACACATTTAGACGGTTGTAAAATCAGTGAAACTCAAGCCAATCTGTCAGTCTGACACCAGTTGTGATATTACGTAGCAAAGCAAGGTCACAGTTATGCTGCATTTTCAGATATTGTGTAGAGACTTAACCAAACTCTGGCCCTAAGTTTAACCTCAGGCACATGAAGATATTAAGCTATTTCCTCCCTGAGGTTTAGAAGTTGTGCAAAGTGTCTTTCAGTGGTTATGATGTAGACATTTAATGGCAGACGCAGCTGTTTATTTTTAAAATAAACACAACCTTTTAGCATTTGTTTCCTTCTCTAGATCAGGGCATTCATGTACTGACTGTCTTTAGGTACATTTTTTGAGCCATGCCCTAGAATATAGAAAAATCTTTGAGTTTTAATTTTAGGTTTTAAATACTTAGATAAAACCTAAAAAGATCACCCAAAAAGTGCAATAAAAACAACCTATAATTAGTAAAGTAATTTTCATAAATTAATTGTTAATTAATTATACAATATTATAACAAACTCTCTTGATCAGGCTCTCAAAAAAGTAGGGGATTTCCAACTGACATTCCTATTAAAATTTCACTTTTTTTTTCATTTTTCGTAGGGTCATGGGACCACGAAAGGAGACATCCATTCACACTCACATTCATACCTCTGTTTAATTTGGAAGGAAAAATTAACTTCATTCTGCACCAGTTTGGAGTGTGGAGAAAAGCCACACACACACAGATATAATGTGCAGTTCCGTACAGATTATTTAAGTTAAACTAGAGGAACACATTTGTGTCATCATGCATTGCTCTGCTCCCGTTCGCAGCCTTATCTCCTTATTTCTGTGTCTCTGTTTTCACTCTTATCTTTTATTGACACACTGATAACACACGTGTCTCTGAAGGAAGCCTAATTAGGCCTAATGGCAGATGCAGTGGGAGGGAGTGTTGTTGCCGTTCTCATTCCCCGAGGATCGTGTGAGAAATACACACACGTACGTGGGTGCACCTACTGTGTGATCAGATGTTATTAAGACTATTATAACAGACAGATTTGACATGACCTCAGCTGTGCTGTAGAGTATTAGAGACTCCTCAGCTCAGGTCAGGAGGTCAATCCTGTTGTTTGGTGTCTCTCTAAGCTCTAACGCTGCAGTTTTAGCTGCAGGAGCTCGAGATCCTCGACGTTGATTTGTGGAAAATAATGTCTATAAATCCACATGAAAAAGGATAGGGTTTTAATTAGTCTAACTCGTTGCTCTTCCTACCACACCCAGATGAAGGAGCGTCTTCAGTGGGAACAGTAGAAATAATTAATCAGATTAAATGGTGCTGCAGTCTCCTCTTACTCATGTATAATCCAGCAGATCCTTCACATGTTGAACTGGCTCCGTTATACATTTCTCTGTGTGACGTGATGCTCCAGAACACAGAGGTATCACATGACAGCGCAGACAGTGAATCTTAGCTTCTCCTTGAGCAAAACCAGTTAGTGTCTGTACACGATTGCAACATGTTTTGGGCTATTTATGTGCAGACAGCACACAGTCTACAGTCTGTGAGGCAGAGTAAAAATTAACTTTTTTTAACACTGGCAACAGTTTTGTCCGGATGAAAGAAAAAAAACTCTGGATAATTTCCAACAAAATCCAGATTAATGTTAATTGTGCTACATTTTTCCAGTAAATCCTGGGCTAGGCTTTGAGTGATCACTTGTTCTAAGAGGTCACTTTTGGAGCTTCTTACACTCATTATTTTGTGTAGGTTTTAGTATGCAGGGCTGTCCTATCAGCTAACCTGTAGCTATGTCACCTTTTTCATTTTTAGACCCTCATTTTTTAAACCAATTTTTTAAAAATATTTTATCACCAAATATCAATATATCACCTAAAGATATATATATTTACCATTAGCTACATAATTGAGTCAATCATTTTTGGCTAATTGGTCAATTTCAGTTAACCTTTATCATGTTTTCCAACATTCATATTTTTTGCTAATTATTAGCAATACTGAGCTTACGTACTTACTTTTAAAATTACAAATTATGTGATCACAATATTTTATTTTTATATACCATGTATTTACTGTATTTCTAACTGATACTGCTAGGTGCATATTTTTTCCTTAAATGCTGCGTCTGTGTCAGTTGTTGTCTGGTGGTTGTATTTACTCCACAGTTCATCTTTTCCTGTTTGAAGCTTGTTTCGTTCCTTTTTTGTGTGCCACCTATAATCTACTTTGTTACATAACTTCCTTCTCTGGTCCATGTTATAAATACATTTGCTCAACAGTCTGTTAGCAGTAGGTCTGCAGCTCTTATCAGATACAATACATGTGTCCACTGTTTTCCCTCGGTGTTCATTATTGTCTTAAACACAGTATGAGACTGACCTTGGCTCTGGCTCCATATCTTGTGACTCATTTCTCCACCGTCTTCTGAGGTTTCCATCGAACTCTCCATTGTTGAAGTGAAGGATGGGGAGGTTTTGTGTTCACACTGTTGCTCCACCACTCTTTGATTTTCTGTCCTGACTTGTTTTTGTTTGTTTTTGTTGTATGAATGAGCGTAGAGACGTTGGTTGCCTCTGCAGGTGTGAAGCACAGTTTGTCACTGGAGCAAAATAAAACCTGTGACCTTCAAGGCCCTGATTTCCTATTTTGTCCCTCAGTAGTGGGTGTGGGTGTTCCCATGATGGCTGTTTGCCTAAGTATGATTCCATTGTAGTGTTTGGTCTGGCTGTCAGTCTGTTGTGGACTGGATTGGAGCCAGTGATGTAACTGAATGTCATGTCGCTCCTCAGTGTGATCTCTGTGCACTGGTAATTTGGTTTATTATGACTTAAGGTAACAACAAGTGCTGTCTAAATGAATGATCTAATCAGATTACAGTTGTCAACATATTTTAATCCATGCACGTTTGCATGTTTCCAGTAATTCCACTGTCCATCCACTAACCGTTGCTCTAGTACAGTGTCGATACACATGTTATTTACACACACTATGGAAACAGAGTTTTTGTTTCACAAATCACCTAAGGCTTAAAATACCTAAGACATTTGTGGATTTTGTGGAAGACGACATAGAGATGCAAAAGCAGAGGAGGGTGTATATTGTGGTAAATATATTGTGGTCAAGATGAATAAAGATGGAATATAAAGATCATACCTTTTTCTCCCTTTTCTTTTCCTGTGCGTCACTCAGGCAGACAGCGTTAGGATTTTTCTATTGTTCAAGTGCAGACTGGTGTTGCTTCTGTTTTCACCAGCCTCATTTCCAAAGCCTTTGTTTTGGTTTTGCATTTAAATGTCATCCTGTTAATCATATCCCATTGTTTCACTGTTCTTTTATGTATGTTTTATTTCCCAGGTGGCAGAGGTGATCGCCAGTATTCGCCAGGTGTCCAAATCAGCCCTGAAGGAAGAAACCAAGCCCAAACAGGAAAATGATGAAGCCTTCTACAACTCCCAGAAGTATGAAGTACTTTACTGTGGCAAGGTAGAATCTGTTTCTATGCAGAATCCTCAAACTTGATTGTTTTTACTTGGTCTGTTTCTATGCAGAATCCTCAAACTTTTTGATTGTTTTTACTTGAGGAAAAAGTAACTGGATGATTGTTATGTCCAGGTGACAGTGGGACACAAGAAGGCTTCGGCCACGCTCATCGATGATTGCATCGATAAGTTCCGTCAGCATGAGTTGGAGCAAAAGCGTTTGCGACTCAACGGTCGACAAGGCTCCACTGAAAATACTCCTGTGGAATTCTTCATGGGGAGTGAAGGCGATCCACTGTCGGCTGCTCTGAAGGAGAGCACAGAAAACCAGCCGCAGGACGTGACTGGAGCTGGAGGTAAAGGAACAGCCAGAGCTGTTTTAAAAAATAAATCCTGTTTTGATGGAATGATTCAGGGTTGGGCTCCTGTTCTCCTTTGGTGACATTGGTTGAGTTTATACTTTTATTTAGATTCAGGGTTGGGCTCCTGTTCTCCTTGGGTGGCATTGGTTGAGTTTATACTTTTACATATAACATTTATATGTATTTTACAACTAACTTTAAACTGAGTTTTGGAAACATTCTCAGTTTTTCCCATAGGTCAAGGACTTCCTTCCACTGCCAGCCAGAGCAGCCTGAGAGGATCCTTCCCAGAATGCATTCTGGAGGACTCTGGATTTGAGGAACCTCAGGAGTTTCGCACCCGCTGCAGCAGTCTTGCTGGGAGTCTGCAGAAGAAACCTGGTGAAGGGGTCATCATAGCTCCGAGTCGACGCAGGCACGCCAGCGCTCCGAACCACGTTCAGCCGTCCGACGCAGATAAGAACCGTACCATGCTCTTTCAGGTAACGTGCAGCAGGCTTCATTTCAGCTGCTGCGGCCCTGGGTTCAGAATGTGTTTGGAGTTATCTTACCTCTAAGTTCAACTGTCAGACTGTTTACGCTGAGAAGATTTATCAAAGTGTTTGTCTCACATCTAATCCAGTGCTTTCACATACCTTTACTGAACCAAGGGATGCACTTTATTTACAATACAGTCATCATTGTGCAGTAAATCGCCAATTATGTGCGTTTGCTGTATAGTTGCACAACACACAGTTAACAGTTTACACTGGATTTACTCCCAATTGCACAGCTTAGTTAGTTTTATGGACAAATGCAAAGTTACGCTGTATTTCTGACTTTCAGATTGATGTTTTCTTTCTCACGCCTGCTGCCTCATAAACTGTCTTTACAGAGTTTATCTGTTGTTCCAGAAAACCAAACGCCTGCAGGCCTCAGAGCTGTTTACCGTTTAAAAAAAACTCCTCCCTGCCTCAGCCTCAGCTCCAGCCTCTGAGCCTGTTGCTGCTGCAAATCATTTTTATGTGCACGTGGCCGACAGCCATAATGCACGGACGGCCTCTGCCATGTGTTCAGTTGAGCTACTCTGGCAGAATTTGTGACATAGGTGCTACTCATGATGAAATGTAGGGCTGTTATGTTACAGCTGCTAAGAAAAGTCTACAAAGCCTGGGTGAATTTAAGTTGTTTTTTTTACCATGTCAAACAATGACACAACAATATATATTTTTTGGAACTGCAGGTTATTATGTCTGTTCAGAAAATGACCACTGTTGTCTATCATTCTGTAATGGTCAAGGAGGACATTTTTGGCCATATTTCTAAAAAGTACAATTGGTAAAAGAAGAATGGCAACTTTTATTGTTTTGCAACTACATTATTTCCTTGTCTCCCTGGTGAGTTTTGGATTAACCTACTTTGAAATGTACTGGTTAGAATTGTTTTTAAAGATTAGCAAGGTCTCATGTCCTTGACCTCTGCCAAGTAGTGCAATGACAGTACTGTGTCAAAGGTCCTGGGAAACGAGAGTGATTGTACTGTCACTGATTGTACTAATTTAGATCAAAATGCTGGCATTTTAACAAGGAGTGTGTAGACTCTTTATTGCCTCTGTTTGGGAAACACCCGTGCTGCAGCAGAGTGAACCAGCTGCCATTCATGAAGCTAATTTTAAAAACTAGAGCACTCAATATGACACAGCGGAGTCGATTACATGGAGAGTCAATGACCCAGACCTGGTTACATTGATTGTTCTGAATGTGTTTATATGTATGTGTGTGTGTGTGTGTGTGTGTGTGTGCGGGTGCGTGTGCGTGTGCATTTGTTGTCTGTCATTGAACAAACCTTTTGTCACTCCATACTTACATCCATGTTTAGTTTCCAACAATGAAGTAAAACAGACTGTAACCACTGTTACGACCCCCTCTGACCAACGTTCACTTCACAGGTGGGTCGTTTTGAAGTCAACCTCATTAGTCCAGACAGTAAGACTGTGGTGCTGGAGAAGAACTTCAAAGAAATCTCATCCTGTTGTCAGGTTGGTTTATTTTTACCTTCTGTGTTTACACTAGGAGTGTTTCTCTTGTGTCTCTGCTGCAGTTACAGGCAGAGGATACACCTGATGATGTTGGTGATGACATCAGGGTCTTTAAATTCCTAATTTAGTAAAAAATGACATAACCATTGGTTCTGTAGAAATATTAACGTCCACCGTCTAATATCTTAAATGAACAGCCTTAATGATGACATGAAGCAGGTTTTATTGGTTTGACTTACAAGGTCAAATTCAGTAAATAAAAATACTTTAAGGTATCTGTGTTAAACAAGCACATGAAAAAAACTGTTTTGGGCAGATTTCAGCCCTTAACCAACTTTCACCACAAGGAAAAGTGACCAATCCCTACATCTGAAAGCAGCTAAATGTTGCTACAGTAGGCTGAAGGTCAGTAAACCAGTGGTTAGCCAAAAGCTTAAGAATAAAAATGGGCTCTAAAAGGAAAGATGGATGCACAAACGTTGGTCAAAGGTTTGCTAATATGCCAAATTTTTATATCTTTTAATTCTCTGTTTTTTTGTTACCAATTCATTCTCAAATGCTCAAATGGTGTGATGTAACTTTGTTGTAAGCGTCTACAATTAAAGGAATATTATTCTTACTTAGGAAGAAATAAGTTCAAAAGTAAACAACACAGAATATAAAAGGTCATCAAGACACACATTCCCTGGCTGGAGTTTCTAACTTCCTGTTTCTCTTGACTCTCACACAGGGAATCAGGCAGACCGACCATTTTGGGTTCATCTGCAGAGACCAGTCAGAGTCTGGGCAGAGTCAATATGTCTGCTATGTGTTCCAGTGTGCCAGTGAGTCTCTGGTGAGTCACACAACACATTCGACTGTGTGTGTGTGTGTGTGTGTGTGTGTTTTCAATCTTACTGAATTTAATATGTGGTTTGTGTCAGGTGGATGAGGTGATGCTCACCCTGAAGCAGGCCTTCTCCACAGCGGCGGTCTTACAGAGCAACAAAACCCTCATCCAGCTGTGTGAAAACTGTCCCATGCATAAATTGCACAAGCTCTGTGAGCGGATAGAAGGTGAATCCACATCCTCTCTGGATTCATTCATGAATAAATTAAAGTGTGATATGGTGTATTTGTCTGAGTTAAACTAAGGTGTTTTTTTCTAACCCTCAGGTCTCTATCCACCCAGAGCAAAGCTAGCCATTCAGAAATATCTGGCACAGCTGATGGACAATGAGCAGGTTGAGATTTTTGAGCGTGTTCAGGTGAGGTTTGCTGGAAGAAGGGTTGTAATGGTACAGAAAAGCCAAGGTTACATGTACATTTTCAGTACGAAAAGAAATGCGGAAAATGGAAAAAAAAAAAAAGGTTTGATATGAATACATGTCCCATTACAGCCCTAATTTTTACCCCTTTTTGGCACTAAAGTGCACTTAAGTGTGCTGAATTCGGCTTCTATAAAAAACACATTTGTTTCATGTGAGTCATTTCTAATGTTGTGTTTCCACTCCTGGTGCGTTACCGTGTCCGCAGAGACTGAAGCCTGGTTCAGACCAGGAGGAGAATGAGCTGGTGATCCTACATCTGAGGCAGCTGAGTGAAACCAAACAAAAGACCCACCTTCACATCGGTGAAGCCCCTCAGGTAAACCTCTTCTGCAGTTCCCACCAAGTTATAATAATAAAAAAAATTAGTAAATGCTGAATGTGAATGATCATGAAGCATTTAGTTCATAATTAATGAACTGTCACTGTGGACAAGGCCACACGGGGATTGTAAAAAAAAAAGCTGTTGAAAACACCTGTCTGTGTATATGTATTAATTAGATTATACTCACACTACAATGGATTTTTTAGATGTGTAAATTTTCCACATCACGAGTTTAAAAGTAACATTAACAAAAAGTCATACTAAGCTGAAATCAAGTAACAATACATGAATTTAAATGATTTCTAAAGAAAAAAATATAAAATATAATATTGATTCCATGCCTTTCTTGTTCTTTGTCCTTGTTTGACAGAATGCAGCAAACTCAGCGTCAGACAGCTCAGCCTCCAGCAGTCGCTTCAAACTCGACATTCTGAAGAATAAAGCCCGCACCTCCCTCACTAGCTCTCTGGAGAATATCTTTGCAAGGGTGAGTCTGGAGAGAGACTGTTTTGTTTTTTCTTCTCTATTTTTAGCTTTTCTTTAATTCTAACATTCTCTCTTCTAAAGCTGTCCCTTTTTAAAAGAAATCAAGCTCAAACTAATTTTAGATGTCACACTAGAACCTTGCAGCACATGGTGAAAGCATTCTTTGCAGTTTGCTTCCTATGAAGACCACCGGTCCGATACCTGAAGGTCTGAATTTAATTTAAACTGGCCAAAGGTGAAGAACAGTAGATTTGTAAAGATATTTAAAGATCTGACATTGCATCTTTTTTACATATTTTTTGTTCCATGTCCATTGAAGCCATAATCCAAAATAAATACAGCACGACTAACTATGGCTGTCCTTTGTCAAGCAAAACTATAGTGGAAAAACTGAACTCTTTGGGTTAGTACAATTTAATAAGTTGTAATTTGCACCACTTCACGTGCTTTGATGTTCCATTTGTTCATCCAGGAGGGCTGTAGAAACCTACAACAAATATCAAATCTTGTCTCATGTCTTACAAAGCAATGTGCTGAACTGAATTAACAACAATGGAAGAGAGGCATATGATGAAGGTCTGTAGAAGGCACAAACAACACTTCACAGGTGCTTTTGTTTCTAACAGGAGACTATTTAGCTTGTTTGATAAAAGCAAAAGAAAATCTATCCTATTGTCTACTGGACCAGTTTTCAAAAGTCAGTGGAAAGCCCATAAAAATAATATATTAATAATTCTTCTCTCACAATTGTTTATGTACAAAGATTGTACAGATTTGTTGCTAACACAAGAACATAATTTTCCACTAAGGTAAAAAGTGGAAATCTCCTGTGACCCCAGTTCATTGTTAATCTAATCTCATTCCCATCATTTTGACTTATCCCAGAGAGGATACAGTAAACATGCATTAAGTCAAATTTGAGTTTTTCTATTCTGTTTGTAACTGTGCTGCTGTTCTTGAGGCAGTGTGACTCACGGTGTTAGGGTTAACCCATATCTATAGGAGAGATGGCAAAATATTGACTTAGTCCCAGAGTCCAGACAAATCAACAACTGCTTCCATCTGATTTTATCTCAGAGATCTCACTGGTGCCTTTACGTGTGATTGTTGGCATGTTTCGCCATTTATTTATTGCCTTATTGGTTTACTATCCTTGTGTTTTTAAAAAATAGCACTGATTCTTTGTGACTACAAAGATTTCAAGTGTGTATATAGATCCAATTGTGCATCCAGAATGTGTTTTCATTTGAATACTTGCTCTCTGTCACCAGGGGGCGAGCCGAATGCGGGGCCGTCTGGGAAGCATGGGAAGCATTGGCAGCTTTGACAGAGTAAGTGTTTATGTGGAGCTAAATTTGCAAACCATTGCGAATTCCTACTTTTTCACTCTTTTATTTTTGTCTGCAGCTAAATATGGAATCTACACTGTTTTCCCACATTAGTTTTGTAGGTGCCATAAAGCAGTGGCAGAAAGGCAGGTCGCTGGAGTGGGGAGTGTGTATTTATAGAAGTACGAGTGAGCCATTAGTGGTTGTAGGCTGCTGTGTATCAGTGCTGTGTAGAATGTGCAGTGAAGGTGTGATGTCTGACCCTCCATTAGTTGTGGCAGGGTCAAGAGTTGTTTTTAAAAACTTAAACAATGACTATTGACTATTACCCACAAGGCAACATTTTCTTTGTTTTGACACATAAAGCTAGATGACACATCACTATTGATTAACTTGCTCTTGTCAAATTTTGTCACTGCAAGTAATTATGGAGAGAAATCAACCTGAGGAGGTTGAGCCAGCTCCACCTAGCATGTCAGGGGTTCAATTTCAGCTGCTATAGTAAGAAATGAGAAATCATGGTGCTAATGTTCTAACCTAGTTTAGCCAAATCAAGAGTAGTGTCGACATAATGAAAACAGATCTATCTTAGTGTCCTTTTTAAAAAAAAAAAACAGCTTGTGTTTTTGTTATTTTTTCCTCTATAAATATGAGCCATTAGTTGAGAAAATTAACCCCAAGCAGTGTTCAAATCTTGAATTTCTGCTAAAGCTACCATATTTGTTGTCACGTGGACATGTAAATATTAGTTTGGAGCAGTACAAGTTTAACTTTATCAAACACATAGGGCAAAAACCCAGATGTAGTCTTAGCAGCAAGAAGCTAACATTTTAAAACAAACTGCCCTGTCTGCCCTCAGCACAATCACTACAATAAAAAAATACAGTAGCTTCAGCTTCTATCTTATCGTTTATTTATTTTTATATCATGCTTAATAAACTAAAAACCCATTTATTTGTTGGGTTAGATGTTCCTTATCAGCTAAGTTGCTAACACCCTCCCTGTGCCTACATGCTAATGTTTTTTTGAGTCTTGATCAGGCTACTGTTATCTTGTGGTTTTGGGAAGCAAGCAGTTAGCTTCCCCTACAGACAAAAAAGGGAACAGAGGCAAGCCAGCTCATACTGTCCACCAGAGTATACTGTTTTTGAAGTAGACTACAGGGGCTGATGATATCCACTGGAGTTAATTTTTGGGTTTTGAAAGCTGAGTAGCATGTATAGATGTATACATTTTTTTTAGATACTACTATGGCTTCAAGTCCATTTTTTTGTTCTCTCAGAATCACAAATGACAACGATTCTTGGGGTATAGTCTTGGGGGTTAATCATACAACTGCTTCTTCAAGATCATGTCAATATACATACAGATTTGGAAAATGTGCAAACCTCACACACCACACAATTGGAATGTTGCAAAAATATTGACCAAAATATTGGTCAACTTATGCAGACTATTGGTTCCTCTGTGTAGTATATACTGTATATATACACAGTATATATATATACATATATGGTGCCTAGCTTGTCTTGCAAATATAACTGTTGAGTTCTGATGATGTAAAAGTGTCAGGATGGTAATGGCGGTCAGGAAACTCATGTCAGGATGTCCAGTGTCATTACTGCTGAGCCAGACCTGTTCTGGTTTCCTCTTATCGTCTCGGTCTCCTTTACAAATGAATAAACCCCAATGGAACAAGTAAGTTAACTGGGATTATACTGTACATACGGTACCTCAATATATGGCCATTCATATCAGGATAAGATGTCGATGAACGCCTCCTGTCATGTGGTATTATGTAGAGGGATGTTTCCAGAAGCACACTCAGAGGAGATTGGAGGGTTTTATTGCTGCACTGACACACTCCGATCCTCTCCACCAATAGCGCTCGATGCCATGAGTCACAGGACATTGTGCATTAGAATACAATAGCGGTGGGAGTCGTAGTGTTAGACGCAAGGCAACAAGAGTGTGAGTGTGTTGAGTGGAAAGTTGAGCCTGAACTGGACTGGACTAGAGTCCTGCTCTGGGGTTTCATTGGTTAGGTGAGTGCAGACCTGTAATATGAGTGTGTTTGTTTGGCTGTGACTTCTGCCTCTGAAATACAAAGAGCTGTTCATAGCTGTGTGTAGTTTGTACTTGTATGTAGAGTAAGTAACATTAAATGTACGCTGATATTCACCTGGGTAGAAAATCCATAGCTTTTAACATGATGTTTTGTCTCCTTTTAATTATTTTTCTGGGGAGATTTGATAATTATCATTGTGGTTTAATGTAAACAAAGAAGCCATGTCTAGGCTAGGTCCTTCCAGGCTAGTTCACAAACTCTTTAGTTTTAGTCATTTTAATCTAAATCTATCTTTTATGTACTTCACATTCCCTACTCAAGCAGGATGAGGAATCCCCTGGTCACTCCCCTCCAGGTTCCCCGCCTGCTTTCCCTGAAGATGACCCAGAGGCAGGGCAGCAGTTCCGGCGCCGTGCCCACACCTTCAGCCATCCACCTGTGAAGAAACGCATTTCATTTGAGGGTCAGCCTTCCACACAAGTAAAACAGACTGTGTTGTACAGACAGCAGTCTGTGAACCCAGAGCTGCTGCAGAGCAGGTAACTCACCCACTCCTCACCCCTGTCAGTTACTGCATCAATAAGGAATGGTATTTGGTAGATTATGCATAGAATAGCTGTCCGAGTTGATGATATGGCTAATGCTTATTCTGCTGCATTGGAATCAGTATATGTTGCAGGTTTCTGAAGGTTGAGTATGCAGGTCTGTCAGAAGGTGTCCACTGCAGATTGAGTTATACATACAGTTGAATGCCCTGGATCAGTTGTTGACTCTGTTGGTACAATAGTGTTTGTTTTGTTTTTAGTTTTTAAACTATTCTAGACTTAGGCCAAAAAAAAACCAACAAACCCACCATTCCATTTAGCTTATTAGTTTATGTTTTCCTAAAGATTGTTTTTCTGTCTGTTAGCCATGTTCTGGGCTAACTCCTGGTAATATTATTGCTAATATTATGTTATTGTTTTATCTGTGAAGTCTTTTATGGACAGGTCCTGCATACTCTACCTGTAAAACCACTAACGGAACATTAACTCGTCCCACCTTGGAGCCCACAGCCGTTGTTAGTCTGTCTGCAGCATTTTTGATCAATCCTGATCTCTTCACCTCATGCTCCACTGTTGTTGTGGACAATAGCGTCACACGTTTCCTGTCACTGTTCTGGTCCTTCATCACTTCCTTTCTTGTTTTTGCTCTGCTTCCACCAGAAGGCCTTCATTCTCCCCCTTTTTTGTGTAATGTTTTTTTTTATTTCTATTTGTGGGCATTTCGCGTGCAGCTCGGCTCGCTTCAGTGCCACGGCGGTCTCAAGAACGCGCAGCGTCTCGGAGAGCGAGACCTCCTTCAGCCTCCCCTCCTCCTTCCCTGCTCCCACTTTCCTGAAATCCTTTTACCAGGGCTCACTGGGTTCCCTCAGCTCCCTCAGCTCCCTGACAGACAGTGGGAGCCACAAGAGGTGAGAGGGGGTGATTGGAACCACCCCCGCTTAGACCCAACTGCACCGACCAGGGACATGACATGGGAGGGATGTGCTAAGTACCTGTGGCTGGAATGTTGGCTGTCGAACCTTTTTAACACCATGCTTTTTGTCGTTTTTGTCCTTCCATTCTTTCCTCAGCAAGTTTAAAAAAAAACAAAAACTTTCCAGCTTTTTTTCCCCCTTTCATACCATCTCAGCAGTTGGACCCACCCTCTTCCTGTTTCCCTCCAAAGTTGAAGAGGATGCTACAAAAACATTTATCTCATCTGTCGCATTTGCATGTCAACCGCAATCTGCTTTTATTTTTCCCTCAGCTTTTACACTTATTAGTGGTATGCACTTCATGTGGTTGATTCTAGTAGTTTTATTATTTCAATTAGTTCTGATAATTTTGCTTCAAGTAAAGAGCTGTTAATCACCAGTGCACAAATGAAACAACAAGATGTTGAGGATTTCTAAGATCTTTCACTTATTTAGCAGCTAGAATTGCAAAAATCAATGTTTCATACTGAGGTGAATGACAGACTGTCACTCTACACTCTACAGGAAATAGGTTGATTGTGGGAGAGTTGTGGGTTTAAATCTCCACGTGTCTTGAGTATTGTACCTAAACTCCCGTGTTCTCTGGGCCCAGCGAAGTGTGGCACTGGTCCTCTTCATATAAGAAGCTAACCTACACGAGCGAGGTGTTAAAACGGCTGGATTTCCTCTTTAAAGATAACATGTTGTACAGTTGAACTTATATGGATATACAGACATGTTAACATGGTGATGTGTTCACTGCCTGTGACATCACTTTATTACAGCCAGTGTATTTTGTTACTGACAGGAGAACATAATAAAATACACACAGGATGTTGAGCAGAACAGCTGTAGGAGCAGTAGCTGTTGTTCCTGTGACATTTGCCTCCAACCAAGGTCACTTCCTGTTTTTCATTACGATCAGTGCTTGTGTGCTGACCAAAGCTTATTTACTGATACGCTCAACTTAATCACAGTGAGTGCCACACGAAAAAGTGTTATTTGGAAAACAAAACAAAAAAAAAAAAAAAAAGAAAGGCTAGACTGTAAAAGTAAGTAAGTAGAAAGATTTTATTATTCACTTTATTAAGTTGAACTAATAATGTGTTTTTGTGTCACTGTGCTGTTGCATTGACTTTGGCAGCACAGTTGGGCAATATATATATATGGTCTTGTCGAGCATAACAAAAAAACTGTTGTCCTCCTGGTCTTGTACCTGGGGTCATTGATTTATATTGTTGATTTGTTCATTTTCCACCACTGAATCATTTTCAGGGTTAACAGCTTATTGTGTTTTCTAATATTTTGGTGCATTTTACTGTGTTTTCTTTTCAGCCTAGTAGGTCTGGGTTGTAAGCCTTGCTTACAAGAGATTAGTTGTATACAATTAAGTGACTCCAGCTCTAACATCTTTTTGGCTGATGTTTTTTTCCAGTTTACTAAACAAAAGCAGCTTCAATTTCAGCTGATGGCCAGTCCTGCATGAACATCAACTCTGGCTGTAATTCTGCTTCATTAACATTGACAGTGGGAATCAGTTCATGTCTAACATGTTTTCATTGGTTGATGCTGGTTGTTTTTTTTTACCAGCATGAACAACTGACGTGTGTCTAATGTTTCCGAGGCTGCAGAGTAAATGCTTGTGTGTGTGCGTGTGTGTGCATTTGTAAAAAGATCACTGATGTTGTAAGACAACACCTAAAGCTGTGGTCTTCCCACACAGCAATGGTGAAGGCAGGAAGAGGACGCTGTCTGGCTGCAGCAGTGACTCACTGACCGGAGGCCTCCCTCCGACCCCGCGCAGGGTCTCCTGGAGACAGAAGATCTTCCTGAGGGTCGCCTCGCCCCTGAACAAGCCATCTACATCCATGCAGCAACCAGGTCTGGTAACACAATCCTTTTCAGAAAAGAGAACTGGCAAGACACAAAAATGAATAATGAACTACACTCTGAATAAACTAAAGGTAACGAACAGCCTTGCCTCATCAGTAACGATGAGGCAAGCGTGGGTGTCAAGAGGAACATTGTGCCAGATACAGCGGTCTCTAAAAATCCACTGCTCCTGCTGTGAAACCTTAATCAATTAAAATTAATTAAAAACTTAATTAAACCAATTTTCAACCTTGCACCTAATCTATACACCTAATTTTATGTTAGTATTCTGGTATTTTTAGTATCGTAAGTATTTAGTTTATCTTGAACCACAAGATAAATATAAGTTAGACAGGAGCTAAGAACTAAAGCTTAGCCCAAAGTAACTTCTGTTTAACCAAAAAGAGATGATTCAAGATGACAAAATTCAGCAGATATTGCTGCAAGCTAAGTTTGAACGGTAAATATGATGATTGTTATCTTTCAACATTGCTAATGGAATAATTGGTGAAGCAATTGGAATGTGGGTTATATGATATATATATACTATATATATATATACAGTATATATCTTCTTTTTCAGACCATGCCAACTCAAGGGAGCTGTTGCCTCTCTCTCCTCGACATATGGACTCTGGTCTTGATCCTATGGGGTGTTTGCTGCCACCTAAAGGTGACTTCCCTTCAGGGGAGCGGCCTAAGAAAACACCAGCAGAGTACAGGGCTCTCTGGAAGACAGCCATCCACCAGCAGATCATTCTGCTGCGCATGGAGAAGGAGAACCAGAGACTGGAGGGTGAGTCAGTCACAGTATATATATACTATCTTAGCATTTACTTTGTCTTAGCATTTACTCACGGACAAAGACAAGACTCTACCCCATTTTCTAAAAAAATAGGCACACAAGATGCAAGTTGTATACCTGCATATTTTACTTCACTGCTCCTATAAAGTGAAGGGAAATCTATATGAATTCCAACACAGTTTGTTTGTACATTTACGCTTGTATGTTTGTTTGTGTTAATTATTTATTAGAAATATATTGTCTTCAGATTCCTCAAAGTAAAAAGAAACGCCAAAGGCAGTTTTTACTAAACACTACCCCCTGGTGGTCCCTTAGTAGTAGTGTCTTGGTGCAACACAACCACTGGATTCTCTCTCGAATTCGTATTTAAATGAGGAATGAAAATTGTTTCTGATATAAATATCTAACCATCATTGAGTTACTTTGTATTTTATATTTTCTGTGAATTGCTATTTGTCTTACTTCTGGGGAAAGATATATATATATTAAAGCAATTTTGGCTGACCTTTAGCTTACATGGGACCTTTTTATTTGATTTACTTTTAGTTAACATTTTCTTAAATAGAAAGGTGCAGCTGTCTTGTTTTACTGTCATCTTATATGCGTTGACCACAACAAGAGCTGAACATTTCCCATTCAGCTGTTGCAGAATTGAACACCACACTTTCTGACTGTATTAGATGCTTCTATGAAAGTAGAAGGTGCCGTTTTTTTAGGTAAAAGTTAAAGCTACGCTGTGTAGCTTCTGTCATTTTTGTAAACCAACACATGTCTTTTTCTTTATCCGTTACTATGGCATCTATGCTGGTCTGAGGACCTTACTGTGAAAAACCATTTTTCAATAGAAGGTAAGTGATATGAAAGGGAGGTGTTGGGGTCAAGGCAGAGGGTTTGCATGGCTCTGGGTGTCTTTATTCAATCCATTCATTTCAGGTGGAGTTTTGTTTCTGCATGATCAGGAGCGGTCATATTCCCTTTCATGGTGTTTCTGTCACATTTTGCTTTCATGTTTCGCCTCTTTATTCAAATCTAGTTTCTTCACGACTGTGGCATAATAAAGATGTTTTTTGTTTTATTGTGGGTCCTGTGGCTTGTGTTTACACGGTGAGCTTTTTACAGTGTACATAAAGCTGCTCTAACATTCAGTGACTGGAATCCTTTATATTCTTTTACACAATAGAAGTCCTTTTATTTTTGTCTAGTGCCTTGTTTAAATTTTTTAATGGACAAAATAGTGTTTAATTATTTTAGTTTTTTTCTCCTGTGATTGCGTTGCAGCAAGCAGAGATGAGCTACACATCCGGAAGATGAAGCTGGATTATCAGGAAGTGGGCCAGTGCTCCAAAGATGCACAAGGATTGTGGGAGAGAAAACTCACGGCTCCAGGCAGAACAACCGTCCCACAGGACAAGGAGGAAAT
Source organism: Cynoglossus semilaevis (assembly GCF_000523025.1). Lineage (NCBI taxonomy): Eukaryota > Metazoa > Chordata > Actinopteri > Pleuronectiformes > Cynoglossidae > Cynoglossus > Cynoglossus semilaevis. The sequence continues at coordinate 8,112,228 of NC_024322.1, read as the reverse complement.
GTATCGCGCTCTGTGTCAAGGTAAAAGATGTGTGTGTGACTGTGTTCTCCTGTGTGTAGGAGGATGCACTGGTGTAACAAAGTCATATGTCAGGGTGCTAATGGTACATATAAGCAGGAAGATCACAGGTTGTTCACAAGTTAGACAGTTTATCTTTCTGTATGCAGTTTGCATGTTCACCCGATGTGTGTAGATTTCCTCCAGGTACTCTGGTTTCCTCCCACTGTTCAAACACACGTACATCATGACATCGTTTTGATGAAACACTCTAAATTGACTTTAGGGAGCTTTGAGTAGATAAGGTTTGCAAAAATAGCTCAAAATCAATGAAAGTTCAAACTGGTAAAATGATTCAGAAAGATAACTACAAGTTAGCTGAGAAGTACCAATAAGATAACAATTCTGTTTAAATAGTGTTTTTTTTTTAAAGACAACTTTGTTGCATTTTTGCTCAAGATGACTAAATGTTTGACAAATACCTAAAGATTTCTAATAGATTAATCATGGCAAAAAGTATCTGAGGATTACTTAAAATCAAGTCAGAAGTAGCTAGAGCCAGAGCTAGCAAAAGAAGCTAAATGTAAGATTGAAAAAAAATAGCTAATAGTTAGCTAAAATATATCTCCTGCATTGATTCAATCATTTCTCCAAAACATCTGGCTGGACATTATAGTGACTTGTGTTAAAATATCACATAACTACACATAACTATTGTTGAACTCTTAGAGAACTTAGATGAGATGTAAGTTTTGCACAACAAGTAGAACTACTCTAAGTATCTGTCAGCTGATGAATTCACTCTCAGTGAGACTGAGGACGACTGGACCTCTTTTGTCCTTGTGTGTGTACACTGAACCCTCAGGGTCTGTTGCAGCATGTGGTGAGTGAACACCCTGTAACACGTTCAGTGAGTGCTGTTTTTGAGCTCATGCAGCTGTTATATTTGTACATAGGTGTTCCTAAGATCAGACGAGGGGAGGTGTGGCTGCTGCTTTCTCATCAGTACCGTCTGCGTCACAAACTACCGCAGCGTCAACTCTCTCCAGACACCCCTTACCACGACCTGCTGAAGCAGCTCACAGCCCAGCAGCACGCAATTCTGGTGGATCTAGGTGAGGATCTGGATTTAAAAAGAGATCTCTGTCTGTTGTCATTACCTCATCAAGATAATGACACTGACATTGTATTGTGATCTGTCTGGCAAAATGTATGTGCACATATAGTACCACGTGGATCCACTGGGGCCAAGGATATACTGGGAGTTTGTCATTTAGTTTCAATTGATGATGGCACTCCTGAATCAGCCATCAAATCCCTGGGATTAAAGTATTAATAGTTATACCTAACTGACCTTTTAACTAATTAAGGATATTTCTTAAAATTACCTACAGAATACTGCATACAGAATTACCCAAAAAGTTACCAACAACAAAAGTCCAGTCTAGAAATGCCTTAAAAGTTTCTGAAAAGTATCTGAACAATTTAATATTTTTTATGTAAACTTTAACAAAGAAAGCTAGTGTTTCACTAACAGGTAAATAATTGTTAGCTTGGAAATCAATTAAAGTTAGCTAATCTAAAAAAACAAAAAACATTTCATTATGTATCAATGTTGACAATAGTAATTAACCTGTATTAGCAAGAAGTTAACACAAAATGTCAAAAATTTAACTAAAGCTAAGGCCAGATATCAAAAAATTAGAAAAAATGTTTTTGTTGTATCTTTTTTTTCATACTTTTACTTTAATATACTATAGTACTTTAAAATACTTGTTTAGTACCAACTTTATAGTTCTTTTTGCGTCTTCATTCCACACAGTAATTGTGAAGAAATAAAGAAAACACCCAGAGCTCAGAGTATACTCCTCCACTAATAACCCCCCTTCTGCCCCCTCTTCAGGCAGGACCTTCCCCACTCATCAGTACTTCTCAGTACAGCTGGGTGCAGGACAGCTCTCCCTCTACAACCTGCTGAAAGCCTACTCTCTGCTGGATACCGAGGTAGGTCCTGTAAACCTGTTTTCTCTTCACAGGAAGCCACAGTAACTGTCCCGATGTCAGGAGTGTCATGTGTTCTTCCCTTTCTTCTTCTCTGCCACACAGGTTGGCTACTGCCAGGGTATCAGCTTCGTGGCTGGAATTCTACTGCTGCACATGAGTGAGGAGCAGGCCTTTGACATGTTGAAGTTCCTCATGTACGACCTCGGCATCAGGAGACAGTACAGGCCGGACATGATCTCTTTGCAGGTCAGTCCTCGACCCTCAACTACAGTATAAACTTGTATGAATGATGTACACACAAAATAACTTCACTTGGTGTAACATTGAAAAATCAACGTTACACGTTTATGTACTGTTGGAGGTCCCCTAGCTAGCTAGCTAACTATACAGTCAGCCCCACAGTGTGCACCATGGGAGTAACCACAGCAGTCTAGGTTGATAGTATTGACTGCAGGAGTTCTCCCAGCAGTCCAAGCCTATTTTAAAATGTAACTATTCCTTTCAGTTTGGTTTCTTGTATTTGAAACCTATCAAATAAAGTGTTACTCAACTCAATTTGTGACAAAGACCTAATAACAAAATTGCCAAAGCTGTTGGTGACGCCAGAGAGACGTGTTTTAACATGTTTTGGCCATTAAAGTACAGTACCTAAGAACTAAGAAAGTGGGCAGATAACAAATATGAACCAGCAAAACTGAAGGAACTTCAAAGTATTTTAGGTTCTGTCAGTGCAGAGCAGGACTGGACATCACTCGACTGTGTGTGTATGTGTGTAGTTTGTTAGTCAGCAGAGAAGTGTCTCCACCTCTTCTGGTGAAGCCACACCTGCACGCCTGCTCCCCTCCAGTGAACATCAGCTGACCTCAGTGCAGTGAGAGCATCAGCAGGCGTGGTAATGTTTAATCTGTAGCAGGTAACGATTGAAAGCGGCCACTCAGCTCCCGCGTCTGTCGACACCGTTTCTTCAGAGCATTCCACAGACTGGATTTTGTGGTTTTGTAAGTCTGTGAATGTAAAGCTACTTTGTTTTCTTTGTAACTGTCAAGAAACTGTCGGATGATAAGACACTAAAACTGGCTCAGCTTTACTTCTGCTTCTCTTTTTTGTTTGCTGCACATTTTGCTGTTTTTTTTTTCTGCAGATTGTGAAAGACTCGCTCCTGGCTTTGACACTTGTCTCAGCAGGTCTTTTTTTTTTTTTTACAAACCACTCTGCTGATTCCACAGGAGCTCCCTGCTCCATTTGACGACCGGTGATTCATAGACGGCCCTTTTATACTCGGCTCCGCTCAGATCCAGATCTACCTGTTTGTGCCAGCAGAGCGTGTTTCGACCTGTTAATGCTTTTATCACTAAAGTGTTTACGTGTGTGCGATGTGTGTGTTTGTGCAGGTTCAGATGTACCAGCTCTCCAGACTGCTTCATGATTACCATAGAGAGCTGTACAACCACTTCGAGGAGTACGAGATCTGTCCCAGCCTCTACGCAGCGCCGTGGTTTCTCACCCTTTTCGCCTCACAGTTCCCTCTCGGCTTCGTTTCCCGCATCTTCGGTACATTTATGCTCACATCAGTGGACAGTCACACTTAAACAGCCCTTGGGTGGCTATAAAAAAAGTGTTTAATTTGTTTGTTTTTGTTCCTCCAGATTTTCTCTTCGCCCAGGGCACTGAGGTGATCTTTAAGGTGGCCCTGTGTCTGCTGAGCAGCCATGAGGGCGAGATAGTGGAGTGCGACAGCTTCGAGAGCATCGTGGACTACCTGAAGACTACACTTCCCACACTCACTCAGGCTCAGATGGAGCAGACCATTGCAAAGGTACAAAGTGCAACTTAAATACAGAGTCAGGTTTCCAATTAAGCCCAGTGAGCTGTGTCAACAAAACCCATGTCACATGATGAGCCACTGGTTATGGGCTTGACTGTAAAAGACTGGAGAATGTGTCACAGCACTTCAGTTCTCATCCCAATATTTAAAAAAGGCAGTCTTGTCAAATATTGACCCTCGAGTAGCTAAATGATATTGAGCAACAGGTGCTGTTATGTAAGTAGTTCCTTTGGGCTCAAACCCAGGACCTTCTGTGTGTAAGGCAGTTGTGATAACTGCTACACTAGGAAACCACTAAAACATCTGGGAGATGGCGGGGGTTTGAACCCCAGACCTCATACATTCAGCAGGCACTCTACCACTGAGTTACATCCCCATTGTAGATTAGCTGAGTGTAATTAACATTAGTAAAAATATAGGTACTATAAATCGTATGTAACCAAAACACAAAAGTGTTTAAAATAATAATTTTTAAAAAAAATAATAATAATAAAGTTGTTTTTTTTAGATTTTTGAAGGCACTGAATTAAATACATTATTTAAAATGTCTTCGATTACAAAGACCAGATGACTGTAGTCACGGTGTCCGTGTGTATGAACCAGGTGATGGAGATGGACATCTCCAAGCAGCTCCATGCTTATGAGGTGGAGTACCACGTGCTCCAGGATGAGATGATAGAAACAGGTCCTCTGCCGGATGACTCCGACCGTCTGGACAAGCTGGAGAAGACCAACGCACAGCTGAAGAAACAGAACATGGAGCTGCTGGAGAAACTTCAGGTGAGGAGAAGAGGAGAAGCTCCGTTTCCCATGGACACTATGTGACCAAGACCATTATTGTTTATTACTTCTAGCTGTACTGCCTGTTAACCTTTACCCTGACCTGATCTGAACCTTTTTTATGTCAGAACTTGTCAGGTAAATTTGTAGCTGCAGTACCACTTACCACCAATAGATGGTGGTAAAGTATAGATAAAACTTACACTAATAACGGAAGACAAAGGAACAGTTCTTCTGTTTACATGTACCCCAATATCCCAGTATTATTTCAACAATAGCTCTGTACATATTTGAACTCAAACCTTTAGAACATTTTCATGATTATTTACTTCAACAAACACATAACTGTGTCTCACTGCCTTTTTTTACCGTAATTCCTTAGACCTGATGTCTCTTAATCCATTCCATTGATTTTTATTTGTTAAGCTGTAAATGGAGTAAACAGCTAATGAATAGGTCTACTGGGGAGTTAGTTTGGATAAGACAAACAGTGATGTGGTTTAAAAGACATGATTAACGTGTTTAAAAAACATAAATGTCCCCTTGTTTGTACACTATCGAAGATCAATTGAAAATATGAATCTGAAATTAAATAAAAAAAACTGATGATAAAAGTTTTGTCGTCAAACAGTCGATGTCCAGTCAACAAACTGAACTTGGGTTTAACGTATTGTGCTTCTGTAGCTTCTGTGAATCACCAACGCAACACTTCCACCTCTGCCTTACACTCCCTGTTTACTGAGCCTCCATGTCTTTGTCCTCCAGGCTGCACGGCAGAAGATCCAGACCCTGGAGACCAGTGTGGAGAACTTCCTTTCTCGGGAGAGCAAAATGAAGCACATGATTCGCTCCCTGGAGCAGGAGAGATCAGCTCACCAGAAGACCATCGAACGCATGCGTACGTGCCTTCCCCCCGACACCCTGACAGATGTGGAGATGACCCAGATCAAGACAGGAGCTAACGGGAAAGCCAAAACTGCAGCCAAGAAGCCCTGATGGTAAATCAGGAAGCCTGCTGTGACTGGTTGACTGCACTGGGCACAGGCTCAGAAGACAGACTGAAGTCAACAAATGGACACTGATTATTTTAGGTGAAGAGAAGCCGAGGTCCTCAGCTGTTGTTGTGCTGTGGGAGAAGAACGGCTCCAAACTTGAGATGTGCGGCCTGTTTGTGGTAAACACACACTTGTGATTGTCAGCAGATAAAAGAGTGGTGGGAGGATGGATGCAGACTGTTCCTTCACTGCTCTGTCTCTATCTTTGTCACTGCTGGTGTTGAGGTGAGATGCACAGCATCCTTCCCTGCTGAGATTTTCCTCAGGAAATCACAGGGAGATTTTTTCTTGTTCTTTTTTTTTTTTTTGAAGGACACAACGGAGAAATGTGTCTGCAGATCTTTTTGAGCACTGCCTTCAGTTATTCACTATCAGTGTCAGTACAAAAGCAGGGAACAGAAGGTGCCTTATGGCAAAAATACAACAACAAAAAAAACATCTTTTGAACCTCAGGTTCAACCTGTCACCTTTACCATCGTGCGTAATCCTGGATACCAGACCCAATCATGCTGCTTTTGTTGCTTTTAAATTTCCTTTTATTATGAAAGTTCTGCCTCAGGCGTATCACGTTGCTTTGTTTCCTTTTTATTCACTTGAAGTATTTTTGTGAATGTAATTTCTTCCAAAGATCATCATGAATATATTTTGTTTTGCTCAATGCATTTTTCCACACATCTTTCATTAGTATGCTTTAAATTTCAGCCCTTGGCACAGTTTCCTCCAAAGCACATCTGCTGACATGTAAAAAAAAAAAAAAAAGAAAGAAAGAAAAAAAAGCCTCAAGTGCTCATGGAAGGAGGAACTGTTTCTGCTCAAAGCTCAGACAGGATGTGATGTCGTCTGCCTTCTCAGTTTCCTGTGTGACTGACCGCAATGTCACCTCACAAAGTTCAGACCTAGGGTTTCTCACTACTCATGAGACACTGAAAACAACTGAGGGAGTTCAGAAGAATGATACCAGTCAGTGTCTTTGCTGAACCATAATTTGAACATCTCACGCGACTTGCTCGACTGGCGCCGCAACGTTTAGGACGTTGCAAAATCAGCACTTGCATTTTCCACAGCGCAAGTTAGTTTGGTCCAGTGACATATATATATATATATATATAAATAAAACATTTAAAACAACAATATGAAAGGTTAAATTCCCCCCACGCTCATACACTTTTGCTCAGGATACAGTTTTTGGTGCAGTTCACCTGGTGGTCACTAGGGTCTGTTAATCTTATGCGTTTAGCTAGATTACGGAACTAGCAAGCTCCTACTGGTAGCTAGTGCAAGCATTCAGCTGCTTTATGCAGGGTGCTAGCTCACTCAGTTGTCAGTCTTACACAGATAGCATTATGTTTCAGTGATTAAAAAACAGTTCAGTTGGAGTGCTGGAATCCATGTGCTGTTAGCAGCCCATGCACTCTGCCAGGTTAGTTAGCAAACTTGTGATTAAAAGTTACCAACTCAATAGTTAATGCAATACTTAATTGTTTGAAAAACAGTGCATTGTCCATGTTAGCCTAGCTGCCTACTTTGGTTTGACAGCTAATACGTTAAGCTCCTTTGTTTGTGGCCTCAGCAGGTTGGATCATGGCTCATAATTAATGCTGTATGTGGGCCAAGTGAAGAAGGCCAAGTAGCCCATTCCTGAGCTACTTCAACTGGGCTGTTTGTTTGTTACTTGTTGATGATTTTCTACAAAAGTTCTAGCAACACGTGCAGGATTTAGTTGGTGGAAAAACTGCAGAGGACATGAGAATGTGGAGACATTTCACTTTCTTTTTTAGATACTTTAGTTACAGTATGTACTGTATACACATACACACTGTGAAATAAGTGTACTGGCTGAGTGCAGGAGCAGACAGTTTATATTAACTCAAAGAGCTGTCCCTGGCTGCTGCTCCTCACTTTTGTTTAATCCCACCACTGTGTCTGACTCACCAGTGCCAGCGCTGATTGAAAGTAAAGCAGTCCAGGACTTTCATAAAACATCATCTAAACCCAAGGTTAATGTCTGTCTGTCAATAAATAAAAGAAGGAAGGAAGAAAACCCACTCACTTTCACAGTGTCTGTCAGTCTTCCTGTCGTTGTGGTGACAGAGACGCGTCCACGTCAGTGTCGTCTTTTGTTCATTTCTATTTGGCATTTTAAACATACCCAGAGCACTTATCTGCTTTTAAACACAGTACATATACGTATATGCCTTGAGTTTGACAGGTTTGGTTGAGGAAATGTGGTTACTCTGAGCTTTACTGCATACGTTTGCACCAAAGTTCTTATATATGACAGAGAAGCGTGGGCCTCTGAAGAACAGGGACTTGGAAGTGAAACATATCAGACAAACCTAAACATCTGTATGTGGAAGATTTCTCTCCTGCTTTCCCTTTGTTCTGGTCACTGACAACAGATACTTTTGTAGTGATAAAATTAAAAAAAAAAACTGAATCATTTTATTGTATGTTTGTTACTAAATACAAACTTGAAAAAGTACCAAATATTGTCAAAGAGATAATCACTTGAGACGTTTAGTCCGCTGTTGGCACTGTTCACGTCTCCTCTGTTGATAAAGTTGTGCCAAAAAAAATGTTTATCAGCTTATTTGATTAGATTCATCAATAAACTTGAAAACATTTCAACACATTTCATCATTGTTCGACACCAAGCAATGTCAGAAGGAAACATGTGAAATTCAAAAATTAAATCACTGAAGCTTTTTTTAAATTTGAACTCAAATCTGTCATCAGTTCATCTATTTTCCATCGTCATCCTGTTTAGAGTCTGAGCCAGTGTGGCGAACCACCACCACGCCACCACATGGCCATTCAGTGAAAAACAAAGAACCCTGTAAGACACTGGTGACCACAGGTCACCTCTGTACAGGGTAAGACTGAAAAGCTGCAACAGTTAATATCTACTTTAACTTCAAAATGGTTCAACTCTAAATGTTTCACAAAACCTGGAAGCAAAGGACCAATTACAAACCCCGCCTATTTTGGATTTTCTGACCAATCACAGCACAGCGGGTTATTTTTCAGTGATTATCAAGCTGTTGGCCTTTGACCTGTTAGTGATCTTTTCCAAAAAACCAGCAGAGAAAAAAACTTGTTTTGTTTCACATCAATCAAATGTCAGATCAGGTTGTTAAAAATAAACTCCAAACCAAATTAAAGTGAACCATAACCGCAGCGTTATTGCAATCAGATTTATGACAGTAGCATCAGGATTAGCTAAGGGTTACCCAAAATAGCTTAAAAAAGTTTTTTAAAGATGCTGATAGTTCAACAAATACACTAAGAAAAATTTGATAAATTGTTGAGATTTGTCAAATGCCTGTGATGCTCAATAAAATCCATCAATGGGATATTAATTAATTATTTTTTCTGTTCTAATAGGCCAGACGTTTGACTTACGTAACAGTGCAGATAAAGAGGTGTTGATTCCATCAGCCAATGGGTGGGTTTCAAAGACAGCTCCTGGACCACTCTCTGTTTTCTTACCCAGAAAGGACTGCTCCCAGCATGTCGCTGTGATCTGCCTCTGCCAGGCCTGGAACCTGTCACATCCATAACACAATTGACCGCCAAGCAGCAGCCTATCACACACTAAACAAAAGGGGCCACATTCCTGACGTATTCCCACACGGGACACATCCTGGAGCAGGAGGGAAGAGTGGGATTCTGGGATTCCACTGGGGTTTGGCTGCGAAGGACACTTCCTCTGCCCAGGGCCTTATCAGCGCTGTTTGTATTTTTCCGAAGCCTCTGTTTTGTTTTTCAGTATCTTTGCCCTTCAGTCCATCCCTGCCTCCTCCTCCTCCTCCTCCTCCACTTAACTCCTCATCCTCGTTGATGGATTTATGAGGTTGATGTTTGCCTACAGCTGTGGAGATGTTCAGATATTTCAGTGGAACAGAAAGAATACATTTTGAGCAGTTGGACCAAGATCAAACACTGTGACGTTTGTTCCTTATGTTAGCTTTAGTGTTTGTGAGGGCTGGAGGGAGAAGAGGGCAAGGGTTAGCATAAAATAAATGAAAAAAGCTAACATCAGCTAATGATACCCAGATAAGTGTTAAAGGTTAGCAAAAACAACGTAGTATAGCAACTGTCATTCAAAGGATTAAAATATCTGCTCTAAATAGATTAAATATTAGTTATAAGTTATAAGTTACACTCACTTATGACTGGAAACTAAAAAGCTGATGGAAACCTACAGTAACAACAGTGCCCTCGAACAGCTGCCCTCGAAAATTTAAAAACAGATGTGGAAAAAAACATTAAAAAGAATGCAACAATTAAGCTAAAGAATAGCCTTGTGTAAGTAAAAACTTAAGTTCTAGAGACAGGTAAATAAAGCAGTTTAGTAGAAACAAATCCAAATTTGGCTTAAAGCCAATAAACTATAGTGAAAAAGAAAAAGTCGGCCAAAAACTAGCACAACACGATCCAAAAGATAACCAGCTAAAAGTTAGCCAAAAGATAATTCCTTCATTTGATAAAAATGCTGTGGAAAAATTGAAAGACTTTGGAGCACAGTCTTGGCAGAATGGATGAAGCAGGTTGACAGGAGTGTGAGCGGGTTCCTAGGAAGGAGGGGGGGGGGGGGGGGGGGGGGGGGTGGAGGAGAAGGAGGTTAGGACAGGTCTTCCCTGCCTTATATGGGAATCCATGCTGCTCCCTGTGTGGAGCAGTTCATAAAAGCTGGAGAAGATTCTGGAGAAGCTGCACTGGTCAGTGCAGAGCAGTAAGGTCACAAAGGTCAAACCTTGACTGCACCAACTGCAATTCATCAAGTGGCAACAAAGTGAAAATGATACAAAATCCTGTTCAAACTCTGGCTCTGGGGCCAGTCATGGTCCAATCATTAAATCTAAATGAACCATATTTAAAGCAGAATTTGTTTTATATGAGACTTTACATCTTTATGACATTTCCCTAAATTATTGACTCGACTTGACCCGTTTTGTTTCTTACCATTTTTGGATTTTTTATTTTTATTTTGCATGAGCAGGAATAACTTTTAGTTGTGTTGTAGCATGTATTTGTCAGGTCTGTTGGTCACTCTTCCTGTCTGTGTGCTTGTCTCTGGGTTTATTAGTTTCATCACACTCACCTGTAGACTGTCCTTCCCTGTTGATCAGCCTCTCATGTCTCACCTGGTGCCATTGTTCGTTTGTTCCTGTCGTTCCTGTTCTCCTCGTGGTCTGATCGTCTCTCTTCCCGCCTGGTCCTTGGTTTCAGTGAGTTAAGACTTCATTACAAGCCTGGTTGTTAAGTTAAACTGTTAAATAACCTCGATCACTGTTCTCCTGAATACTGCACCGTGGTTCTACCTGCCTCCTCGTTCCTCTCCTCCTTGTGACAATATTAGAACTATTTCGAACAAATCAGTCTTTTGGCTTACGTTTGCTCTTCTTCTAAACTTTAGCCATCTTTAGGCTAACATGGAGGCTAGCTAGCGACTACATGGATTAAAAGCGCACTCCAAATTCAACCTAGGTGTGAATGAGAGTGTGACTGGGTGTTTGTCCTTATATAGGCCTCTCTGAAGGACGGGTCAGCGCTACTAAGATTGACTCCATCTCTTTCCACCACTGTGTAGAAGATGAATTAATTTATGAAGCTGTTACAAGGGATACTCTCTCTCTGAAATGTGAGACAGTAAAAGTAATATGTTATAAATTTAATGATCACTCACTGAGGGGAAACTCAGCTGTTTGTTCACCACCTAATCATTGGATCAATCAAGTACCGCAGAAAGAGCGTGTTATTAAATCAGGCTGCTGCTGAAGGAAAGTTAGGAGTTTGCTGTGACTGTCAAAGACTGGCTGCTGGTGGAGTCAGAGGATGCTGAAACGTAGATGTTGGAGGTTGGGTGGAGGAAACAGCTGGAGAGGTGGGAGAGAGGCTCAGATGGGCTGAGCTGAGCCCACAGAGAAGAGCTGAGAGTTGGCTCTCCTGGGGCCATGAACACACACACACACACAGAGACACGGTTCACCACATCTCCTAGTTTATCTGTGCCTTGATTCCTCCCTCCATCTTTGCAGGAACCAGCTGCTGCTGCTCCTCCTCAACTCTCTACCTTTTCCTTCTTCTCCTTCTTCCAAAGCGGTGAAATGACATCTTTACAGAAGCTCCTATGGATTCCAATCATCTATTCACACTGTGCAGCCATGTGAACACATGTGCATGTGCACGCGCACACATGTGGCATCGACACACTGACATGTTTTGGTTAGCATGGTGACAGATTTGCTTCCTACAGAGTGTTCTCTCTCTCTCTCTCTCTCTCTCTCTCTGTACCTGTCACTGAAGGAGCTGCCAGAGGGGCCACAGACAGCAGTGGCACAAGGAATAGAGAATAGGGCAATAATGAAGCCACAGAAGAGAACACACTCCCTTACACACACACACACACACACACACAGACACAGAGTATTCCCATGATTGGTCCAGTCCACTGCTTTGGTTCCTTCCACCGTGAACCCACAAACAGTGCCTGAAGAGTCTTGTGATTAATGACGTGTTTGTCATGTCGACACCTTCTTCATCTCTGTCCTGACGAGATCCCACTCTTTCTTGCTCTTTCCTCCTTCCCGCAGTGGTCTGGCAGGCAGACAGACTACCCAGAATGCTTCTGGGGGTCAGATGAAACACTTGCCGGGGACTGTTTCCAAACTTACCTCATCTAATGTGGCATTTATCCGTGAAGCCTCTGGAGGCCCTGACTGGTGTCCATACAGTCCACATGTGCATGTACTCACAAGTACACGTGCATATACTCTACATACTTTACTATTTCACACTTTGTGTTTTGTGGGGGCAGGAGCAGATAGATGAAGGGTTTCTATGAACTAAGACAAATGACGTGAAAGTCATGCATAAATGCTAAAATGCTATACCATCAACTGGGGAAATGCAGGCGCTGCAGAGAAAAGGCAGTGTAATGATAAAAATCATCATGTTATTGATGGCAGGCTGCATTAAAAAGCCAAACGGGCCACATTCAGCCCCCGGGCCGTAGTTTGCCCATGCCTGATTTAGACTGTAGATTTCACTGCCATCTTGATTTGATTATTGCACTTAGCACTACAAAAGCTTTGGCAGAACTGTTTAGAACTTGTTTTGTTAGCAAAGGAAGTTGAAAATGTCTTGGGAGCTGCCCAAAAATTAGCTGCACAGACGGTTCTCCAGTGCCGAGTACTGAGTTGCGTATAGCAGTACTTTAGCTGGCATCTCTGTCAGGGTTTAATCGAGCTCAATCAAGAGCAGCTCCTATTACAAACCACACTTCCAGAAAAGTTGGCTCCCTTTTTTTTACATTAGAGTAAAAACAAAAGAACAGATATATCTTGTGACAAATCTTCCCAGTGAAAGATGACTCTCTTTGAATCTCGAAGTTCGAGATAGAGCTATGAAGAGACAACAAACATTTCTTGCAGGTTTGAGTATCAACAAACTACAGGCCTTGGTCTTACTGACCCGCCTGCAGTCCAGATTTGATCTCAGGTTCTGTTTTAAACATACAATTGATAGATATGTGTCTTTTACTGATAGAAACCACTGCTGTTTATACTGTATGCCAAATACTTGTACTCTTGTTAGTTATAGTATAGTTAGAGCTGTAGTAGAAGTTGTTTCTAGATGCTCAACAGTAAAGAATCTACTTCCTCACTGTTTTCTTCTTTTTCCCTTTAGTTGATAGATCAAGATGTAGTCAAGATTAAACTTTCACAAGTGTAAATACCCAGTAGGTGGCAGTAATGTATCTTAAAGGTTTAGCACTACTAATTAACTGAAGCTGAGCGTGTTAGCACTCTTAGTTCAGTCTCGCCTTGGTGAAAGCTGACTGAGAATGAAGAACTTTGATGATACTTATTAGCTCAGTGCTAACATGTCACCAATACACTAAGGACTATAATAATCACGTTATCTTTATGGTACCTTTCTAAACAGAAGTAACAAACTGCTAACATGGCTAAGTGGCCTCTTTATCAAAATGTTAAAAACAATGTTTATTTAAGAACCAAACATTCGACTTGATAGAAATTTTCGACTGTGTTTCCTGTTCACACCTTCTCAAAGACTTTTCAACAAAACCATAAACCCTAGTTAAGATTCCTAAGACATTTCACCAGAGTTCCAGGGTGACATAACAATCACATAGAGACTTTGTGTCTGCGCCCTCGTCTAATGACATTAGCCACTGGTTGAGTCCGGCTCTCATCACCTCAGTGATGATTAAGACAAACACTAGCAAGACGAGGAGAAAAACTGTGAGAGACAAAGAGAGAGAGCTGGCAGGATGGATGGAGGGGGTGGTCAGACAGACGAGGAGTGATTCAGACACGCTGATATCCTCCTACATGTCGGCCCTTTCCATAGAAAATGCAAATAATAATAATATGTGCAGAACAGGTCCAGTGCTGAGAGAGCTGTCTTCATCTGACAGGGTTCAGGGTAAGGCCCCCTAAGACCTTCAGGGAATTCAACATACAACTGTGTTGAGGTTTGAAAAAGTCTACACAGACATATGTGTTTACATCCCTTTTTACAAGGACACAGACAGAATGAGGAATTGGTGGGCAGAAGTATGACTCAGTGAACTTTGAACTTTCGGTTCAACACCTGCTGTGTAGGTGATGGAGGAAGAAGAAAGGAATAGGAACACGCTCTAAGATAAAACTTGCTTGTCTTTTTGTCCTTTGTGTCTCTGGATTTGCTCAAAATATCACTACAAACGCAATGAAGCGCAGACCTATATTTACTACCTTTAGAAACAACTGTTGTTGTTGTTCATTAACTTGGTTTTTAGGCCAATTTAAATAATCCATATTTATTTCATCTAAACAGATGTAGGTTGTGTCAAACACACATCAGTGTTTCTTAATGGTTCTTCCTCATGTTGCGGAGCACTGGTTTGGATGTTTTGAGCTCCGTCCTCACAGTTATGCAATATTCAGAAGTGTTCATGTAATGAACACTGGTGCCTTTGTCATTGTGTCGAATAAGAGGAGATTGTTGATGGTACAGTTGATCCTGCAGACAATTTCAAAAAGAAGAGAGATTTCTTTGGAAATAAAAACTATTAAGAAGTTTGGGTTTGATTTGATAATCACAGGTATGTACAGCACCAAGTATAAATGCTCAGTTACGCAGGTTTACTGTGATGTAGTGTGATATTTATACATATTGATATCAATAAGTGGAAGGAGTTAAAGAGTCTGATTTCTCCAGGCAGGACTGATGTCCCGTGTCTCTCACTGGTCAACCTCAGTGGACCAAGTCTTGTGTTAAAGGTGTTCCTGTGTCTGACCAGCACCTAATGGAGAGACGATGTGAGTCACTGTGGAAGATAGACCTGAGGTTTGACACCACTGCCACTTAGGTTTTACTCAAAGACCTCTTACTGCCCCTAGTGGCCTGCTGTTGGGTTCGTTAGAATTCCTGCATACTCCACTGACACCTGCTCCTCTTTTAAAAAATGAAGGAAGTCGGTGATTAAATTATACCATTCTTTTCAATCACAAATCCACCCAGCTGTTCTTGTGAGCACAGATCACCACAGTGGGTTTTGCTCGTCTGACATTACTGAAGTCGTGAGTGGAGACAGCTGTTCTTGTATGGCCCTGGGCTCACCCTTCATTAGTGCCAACCTCGTTTTCCTCCTCCTCCTCCTCCATCCACATCTCTCTCTCTCTCTCTCTCCTCCTACGTTGTTTCCAAAACAACACCGCACCCTTTCATAATATTTGCTGACCTAATTTCTGCCAGCCTTTCCACCTGTTTATCCATCTAGGAAAGAAGCTGCACCATTTCACCTCTTCACCCCCCTAAAGTCCCCCCTATCTGTCACCACAGTGATTACCACTATTGTGTTGGTAAAGTCTGATGCCATCTAATGGCATCTCAAAAATCTCTTCAGTTGATTATTTTTTAAATTGGTTGAAGCTGAGTTCACATCTAATGGTTTGTCCCTGCTGTAATTTCACTGAGACATAATCAACCACCTGTTCCTCTCAGGGTCTCTTTGTCCATCAGTTTTTTTCCGTAGACGTCTCTCTGCAAATTAAAGAACACAATAATCTTCGATTCGTTTCCACATAATAACACCTACTGTCAACAATAGGTAGAAATATCCCAGTCAACAGTTCAAACGTACATACGTTTACAACTACCAATTGTAAAAGTTGGTACACAATATACCTTAAAGTTTGCCAGAAAAAAAGCTAAAAATAAAGATGACATGACATGAGTCTGGTTTGGACTAAAATGTAGGACAAACAAAAAAGGCTCAAAAAGTAGGACTGCAAATAAACACAGACACAAAATCCCCAAAATTAGCATAGCAACGGCCAACAGTTAGATCAAAAGAAATGTGGCAAAATAAACATTCTCCAATCTGCGGAACAGATTAAAAAACAAACTACAAATTTTCAAGGTAAATACATGGTTTATTGACATTTAATAAAAAAATAAATAAAGTCCCAGGGAAGGAGCAGGTTAGACACACAGGGATGACAGGATCTGGAACTCCAAATTACCCCATGTTCTCCTCCAGCTCCTGATGACACCCGGTGGTTGATTTCCCACTGTGCGTCATTAACCTTTTCTCTCTCCTCCTGTTTAACCCCAGTGAGTATGTTCTGCCGCTGGAGTCGGCAGAGGCTTGAGGTTTGACTGAAGATCACAGCTACATCCTTATTAGCCTCTGAAGTGGTGGTGAAACATCATGTCTCTCTCTCTCTCTCTCTCTCTCTCTGTTTTATCTTAGACCAACATTTCCTCATGCTTCAGTCTATATTACACTCTCTCTCTCTCTCTCTCTCTCTGTTTCAGTCGCTTGCTCTCTGTGTCTCCTTATTTTTAGGTCAGTGCACAGACAAGATCCTGTAAAGGTGTCAGAGAAAATCACAGCCCTGAACCTTTTGGTGCGACATAACGACAGTGGTAGACAAGAATGCACCCGTCCAGGCGTCTCCGTGGACGTGCACAGCGTGACCTGAGACGCACGCTGCTAGATATACTGTAATACTTTGTGCATTAGACACCAGAGAGTTTGGACATCCTTTTAAAACTGTGTCCAATCACAATGAGTGAGGTGTAATTATTGTTCCACCCTGTGTGTGTGTGTGTGTGTGTGTGTGTGTGGAGGGCCGTGGGTTGGAGGATGTAGTGGTCTCTCTAACAAGCTCCCACTCAGCGTTGGACGTGTACATGTCTGTGTGTGTGTGTGCGCGTGTATTTGCTTGACACTGAGTGTGTGAAAAGTGTTCATGTGTGTGTCCTTTTGTACGTGTGTGTGTGTGTGCTTTACCGGGATGTGGAAATTGAATGGAGCCTTTCAGTTCTCCTGCTCGTCTCCCCGGGGGTGAGAGACTGGTTGCCATGGTTATCCTGGAATCCTGCCGCTAATGGGTGGGAGTTTGTGTAGCTTTGGCAACCTGGCCTGTCGAGGGTTGAATGTGTGTGTGTGTGTATGTGTGAGTGTGAGTGTGAGTGTGTACCGGGGGTGTGGTTGGGTGGAGGCAGCATTCTAGGACACAGGAGGTCACATATGTGAGAGCTCATGCTTTCATTACTGTATCCTGCCGTCAGTGACTGCTGTCAACCATCGCCACCTCAGAAAATCTGACTGGAGTTCATTTGTTTTAGTCGAAGGTGGAGTTATCCAGAAAGTCACCGAATAACAGAGAAGAACAGCAGTAACAGCTGCAGTATATCTGGTACAAACCTAGATTTTTAAAATCTAATTTTGACCACATTTAATGCTATTGTTGTTGTTGTTTTTTCTTCTTTTTCCATTTATCACCTCCGTCTTGGTTAACTGTGAGTTATTTTCACCTGTCTGTGCTGACTGAGATTTTTAATTAATCCATTTGTTACACTAAAAAATATTTCACAGATTAATTAACATGGATTTTCCAACAACCAATCCTTTTTATCACTATTATTGTTCTACACTTTTATAAACTACTAGCTATTTTTGCTAACCTTTAGAATCAAGCTACCTTCAGTTTCATGAAAGCAGTTTTTCGTTTTGTTCGACATATCTTGAGTTATTAACGGCACAACGGATTCATTTATTTATTTGCTATCCCAAAGCTTTTGTTGATATTTGGCTGCTACTTTTAGTTATGTCTTCTGGTTACTAGTTATTGTTTTAGCTAACTTTGTTCTGCTAATATCCATTCAGATAATTTTCAAAATGACATCTGCATCACTCACATTATTAACTGTAAGACTCTGTAGCTGACATGGCCATTAGAAATGTTTGTCTTGATCGTAGCATACATGCTAATTGTTTGAAATGACTCTGTAGGGTTGGTGAATTGGACGCAGTGTTTCCAGAGCCAGGGCTGTAATGTTTTCTCAGAACCCACACCCATGATATGCAGTGTGACCAGATAATCCTGGTTTTTCCTATTCCCACTGCTCTGGTCGAATGGATCAGTCCCTGCTAGTCACACAGATGTCTTGGCTTCTGTTCCTTTCGGAGGACATCCATACGCTGCATACCCCCCCCCCCGTGGATTTAAAGGAATTGGCTCAGGAATGGACTCCCCGCCGTTCCAGTCTTTATGTATGGCCAATTCACTGCAACCTGGAAAGATTATGAACTGTGTTTCTCTTGTACTGTGTCCAACCAGCATAAAAATAGAAAATAAAACTAAAGCAATATTTTGGTTGTGGT
This sequence comes from Cynoglossus semilaevis, assembly GCF_000523025.1. Taxonomy (NCBI): domain Eukaryota; kingdom Metazoa; phylum Chordata; class Actinopteri; order Pleuronectiformes; family Cynoglossidae; genus Cynoglossus; species Cynoglossus semilaevis. The sequence goes on along the minus strand of NC_024322.1, from coordinate 8,093,879 downwards.
CCCACATTAAAGTGCTTCAGACTGGAAACTCAGGGATGAAGTCATCTGCCTGGAAACCTGTGTTGGACTCAGATGTATGTACAGTATGTCCTCACAGTCACAGAGCAGCAGAGGCTGTAGGATGTGGGCTGGACTCCTGGTCACCACGGGTTAAGGACCTGAAGAAACTGGGCGCTTCATTTTAAGCTACATTTAAGTGTTTGATATTTTAACAAACACTATTGACTCTGCTGTGGTCCAGTTACAGGTCATTTCAACATTTAATGTGAGTTAGGTTTTTATGCACAATATACAACTCAGTGTTTATATTTTATTTATTTATTTAGTGTGCTAGCGTGGTAAGTGTAGGTAGCTTAAAAAAACTTCTTTAGTCAGGAACAAGTCATTGCATAACTGAAACTTTAGGCACTGACCACAAAAAATTCAAACCTTGATCATTATTTCCTGTTATTGGAACTCCTGCGAAAACTCGGGTTTAAAAAAAAAAAGGGGTTAATTAGATATTTCTGATGGCATTTCTTTTTATTACACTGACTCTGTTCTCAATTTCTTAGAACTGGTAAAACCTCCAAACAATTAACAAGGGGCTCTGTAATTAATTGTTTGCAATATCACAATTGATTGATAACTACCCTAACCAAAATGCCAGTTAAAAATAATTGTATTTCAAATTTGGGCTAGCTAAACCATTAGCCTGTATCAGGATGGTCATAGCTAACTTTAGCGCTGGTCTCTGGGCGTGGAGCAACATGTTTAATATTGAGGTGAAACCATAGGCTTTAAGTTGGAAAGATAAAGAAATTGGTAAAAAAAAAAAAGTGTTGTAGTTTTGTCTTCCATCAATGCTAACGCATCAGATACTCTGCTCCTGGTGTGTAGTTGAGTTTCTCCTAGCCTTTAGCTAACCACTACACATGCTAACACTCTCCATGTCCTGTCGGCTGAAAATCTCACCCTCTTATGTAATGCATTCCTGTTCCGTGCGCTGTTGTAGCAGAACGCGGTGGTGCAGTGACAGGACACTTGACAGATTTCCAGTACCACACAATACACCATCATTTATTTTTTACAGAATTCGCTCTCTGTCCAGTCCCACAAACCCTCAAACCAGGTCACTGTGAAACTTTTTCCTCTAATCCTTTATTTTACATGTTTCCTCCTTCTCTCCTTGCTTCTCCCCTCCTCCTTTTTTTTTTTTTTTTTTTCCACTCGCTCGCCCAGACAGCCTTAGCCTTGACTCGGGGCCACCCCATGCTCTCACTGTCCAACTATTTAACTAACCACAGTGAAACAGCTTTAATTTCAGCTTACTGCTCAGCCTGACTGAATGCAGCATCGCTTGGGGGTCTTTCTGGAAAGCTGTGGTATGGGGGCCCAACAGGCAGGCAGGCAGAGAAGGGAGAACAACAGCCTCCGTGCATTCAGATTTCAAAGACCCCGGGGGACGCATACATCAGTCGGAGCAGCCTCCTCCTCGCAGGAGTCGTCCAGTTGGTTATGGCTCTCTTAAATGCCTCTCTGCACCTCTGCTCAGTACAAAGAGGTGAGAGTTATTGGACGGTCAACAGTCGATGGGCGGATAAAAAACCTCATCAAAGGCTCAATGTCTACGACGCAGAGACAAAGACAGGGGGCGATGATTGGTGCAGGAGTGCAGCCGAAATATAAAACCAACGATTTAAGGAGGAAACAAGTGTGTTGGGAATCTCTGGTTTCTTCCATCTCCAGTTTTATTTACGGCATCGTGTTTGACCACAAATTCTTCCATCTCCAGTTTTATTTACGGCGTCGTGTTTGACCACAAAACTCACTACGTAACAGGTTGCAGACTGCGATGACGCTTTAAGGTGGTGCACCACGTTGTAGAGTTCAGAAGGCTACAGTTTCCATACAAAAAAGGTGAATCCACACCAACCCTAACCACTATGTGGTGCTGTGGTGATTGATATTTTGGCAGTAAAGGCCACAATCTGATAGGACGATAGTCTGATAAAAGTGAAAGGAAGACAAACAGAGAAATGTTTTATAATCCACGAACTTTAAAAACAAGGTTTTAAGATGGAACTAGGATTATTTACCGAGCAGGTAAAGGATGATGTTAAATCATATAAAGGGTCATTCATGTCTGCTAAAGTCCAAAATAATGGAAAAATCAATCCGTCGTCACTGCACTCCATAATGTACAGTATTCAGCAGAGAAATGAGAGGAATTGTTCTGTGGACTATTTTCTGTTTGACTGGACTGACCGCTGGGTTAGAACATTTCCATGTCATGGATTTTGGAACATTTTCATGTCTTCTCTTTGTGAAGTTGAACCAAAGCAGTTGGAAAACTGCAGGAAAGCATCGTTTCAGTCTTTGATTTGTCACAAAAAAACCCTGTCACCTGAATGTGTGAATGCACCCGAGGAAGACGAGCAGATTGATTATCTGTACTCTGAAAATGAACGTATTCAGTCACCTGGAACGAAATACTCTGGATATAGTAAGTAGTACTTAAAGTAAAGTCCATGTTGTGATTTTTGCTCCTCTCCTGCAGTGCATTAAAAGTTGTTTGACAAAGTGTATGGTAAAACAAAAAAAGTAAAGAGTCCACGTTCCAGTGGAGGTGTGTGTGTGTGTGTGTGTGTGTGTGTGCTTTTGCTGACACAGTAGACTGTGGATTTGTCTGGATGAAGGGGAATACATTTATGGTTTTTGAGGAGTGAGGACCCACACCAGCCACCCTAGGGTCTTGTTATCCTCTCCTCTGCCGGTGCTCTTGGGGCGACTTTAATGAATACTCCTGCTCCAGCCTTCTCCTGGCTCCAGTCAGGCTACATACTCCCCACCACCTCCTCTCCTCTCCTCCCCTTTTCCTCCTCCTTCTGCACTAGCTGCCGACTGGTCCACCTCCAGCCGCAGTGGAGGGTACAGGACCGAGACAGGAGAGGAGGTCGGTGATCGGACTGAATAATTGACACATGCTGTTCATGGAGGAACACACTGACCACCAGGGTTGTTGTGCAAGAATTACTGTAATATTCTATAGTAATACAGAAGGTGATGACACGGTGGGTGGCGGTCTGAGCTTTTGCCTAACAGGAGGAAGGTTGCGTGTTCAAGTCCCAGGGGCAATGTTTTTACATGGAGGTGTATGTTCTCCTCCTGTGTGTGTGTGTGTGTGTGTGGCGTTGTGATTGACTGGTTAACTGTCGAGGGCGGAGCCTGCTCTCATCCAATGACAGCTGGGATTGGCTCCTGTCCTTTAACCCCGGAAATTGAATAAACTGCTGCTGAAGATATAGTTTTCATCCAGTAGACAAATGATTTGATGAGTTACACACTAAGACTGATTTCAGGATTATAGTGAGAACTGGAAATAACAGGGTACAGGTTCAAATCCCACCTCAGCTGGCTGTGGAGTCTTGAGCAAACACCAGTTCCCTTGCTCCCTGGGAATGATTTACTGGGTTAACTACAGAGGTCAAATGTCAATCTCTATGTACAATGGCAGTGAATAAAGTCATGATTCATCCTTGTCAAAAACATCTAACAGAATCAGATCGTATTTTAATATACAGTACACCATGTTTCTCCAATTTGACAGTCAAGCTCCAAATGTTGCCCAAAAAAAGGAACAGAAGTCAGAGAAAAGAAAAAACAACCCTGAAACATGAGGCGGTTACACGAAGCAAAGAAATGTTACAACGTGATAGTTTCCCTTTTATGATCGAAGGAGTCAAAAGCCAGAGCACAAATGTTCTCAATAAAGAAGTTATGCATTTTTCACTGTAGTGGAGGAAATATGGTTCATTTCTAAAGTGGAGAAAGAGGTGAGGCAACAACAGCTGCTGACAGTTTAATATTTTGTGAGAGGAAAATAGATATGGGCCTAAAAATGTTCACACACCAGTTCCTGCTCACAGTGACTGGGATTTATTACAGACCTGGTGGTGTTTCAGCACAAAGCTCTTCTTCAGGCTGAGGGTCCGGGTCTCTTCAGTTCACACCAAGTAGAGGCAGATGAAATGATGCTGTGACTTCAGCTGTGGTCTCTCAGCTGTGTGACGTAAAATGGGAGAAACAGTAGGAACCCAGATTGAGATAATTTTGGTGTGGACGTCTGTCAGATCAGCTTCAGTCAGCCTGTGACTTCAAACAGGATTCAGTATTAAAAGATGAATGGGCGGGAACCTGGTAGTAATTTACTTTGATGAGCACTCAGGGCACGACAAATGAAGATTTAGAACAGATCTACACTCATACCCCCGGCCCTCCCTTATTCATTTATTAGATTAAGTTTGATTGAAATTGAGGATAAAAAATAAACAGAAATCTGAGTTGGAAAATTGAGGAAGGTCAATTAACATTTTGAACCTAGTCTGCCAAATTTGGTGTCACTGCGGCAATTTGTGAACAGTGGAGGCGCTGCAGAGCTTTGTATAATACCTGTTTGTACCTTGTCATGATTTGAAGTTGATATTTTCTATTTGTCATGCTCACTTTAGACGTGAAAGAAGGCGATACAGCAGGACGCCAGTAGAACTTTGTCATTATTTCATTTGTCGTCATTGTCATTGTTCACTTGTTGGGTCTGAAATTGTTGTTCAAGTGTTTCTGCCTAAGAGACGCCTGATAATAGTGATCATAGTGTGAATACCAGACCTCCGTCTGAGTGATTTATTCTGGAGTCTTGTTAGTGAAGTCACAAAGGAAAAACAAGATAAGGAGATTTTTAGGTTCCTGAAAACTGTTGGCTGTCGAGTTCAGTTTGTTCACAAATTCTCCAGGTTCTGAGTCTGCCTTCTAGACGTATTTTCCCAATGAAAATATGTGGAAAACCATTGCACATGGAGCCTACGGTACTGTACATCAACATGTGTTCCTGTACGAGGAGGAAGGCTCTGAAAAACTAACACTTCTGGAATGCCCCCTGCAGAGAGAGGACTGGATGTGTGTTTATGGGAGTGTTTTGGCAAGAAGAAGCCGGGACCTGGTCCAGGATAACGGAATGACAGAGGAATGTGGTTCAGTGGGGAATATCCTGAGTCCACCACTGAGGCGGCAGTGGTGAGGTCTGAGGAGGAGCAGCCTTTATTTTTATTATTGAGATCCATGACACTCAGTGGACCATTCTGTCATGATCCTGAATCCCTTTTTTAAATGTTTTTTTTTTCATTTCACTCTTTTCATTTCACACCAAAACCAAATTAGACGGCCGTGTCCTGTGGAATATCTCTCCAACCTGTGACTCATTCACTGAGAAAAGAGAGAGAGAGAGAGAAAAATCTCCATCCAAATGTGAGAGCCTCAACTGTGGCGCTGTTGAAGTCACAGCGAATATGAAGTGTTAGTATTTTTCCCTCTCCAGGCTGTACATTAGGCCGGATGCCACGCACCTTCGCCCACACGCCTCCCACGACCCAGCGCCTGCATACACAGGGCAGAATCCGAACCCAAGCTGCGAGCAGGCAGATAAAGACAATCTCATTGATGTAGGAGCAGCTCACGGCTGGAAAAAAGACACAGCCCTGCTCAGAGAATACCCCTGTTACTGAATCAGATTAAGAAATGCAAAAACATGCTGCTCAGGCTGGAAGGCGTGGAGTCATCTTTTACATACACTTATCAAGCAGCTGTGCTGGAAAAAAAACAACCGTGAAGTTCACAGGTGGCCGTGGACCTGAATGTGAGCCGGTAACTTTAAGGTGAAAAAAAAAAAGAACCAAGCATTGACAGCTCAGTCCATCACTGCAGCCAGGAACTGCATCGATGCCTTTAGTGTCATAAAAGTGCACTGCTGAGCCTGTGAATGACATGTTCCACCCACAACAGCCACAATGCTTTGTAGGAACCTTTTTCTTTTTTATCCCTGCTATGAAAACATTTGAGAAAAATAAGAAGAAAAAGAGCGCATCAATTTATTAAAAGATATTGCGAAAAAAAATACATAAAAATAGCAAATAACATTTTGATAATGACAGTTAGTAGATAAAACAACACATTTAAGATGAAAAACACATCTGACAGTTACCTAAATGATGCCACCAAATAAGTAGAATAAAAAAAATATAAAGAACTGTCTTTACAGTCATTCACGCAGTGTACAAGAGCTAAAAAAAGAGACATTGACAGAGTAAACAGGGTTGACAATTTGCTTTAAAATTATTCATTTTTTATGTAGAAAATTATGAACATTAATTTGTAAATAACCGTCCAATTTAACAGGAAAACAAGACGTAAATATTGAGTAACAACGAGGGTGATTGACAGCCGGATCCTTCAGTAGACAATGACTCAACATCATAGATGTTCACGGATGTTTTCTTTCGTCTGAGACCATTAATAATTCCCTCATCTAAATTAGTCACAAATACAAACAGCTGTGGTAAAAATGTCTGATTAATTTGAGAAATGTAGCCAAATGTATTTACAGTCAGATGACTACGTCTATTTATTCTATGCAGTCCACGGACACACTATTTCAGTGTTTATACTATATTTGTTTGAGCTCTGATACGGAATGTTCTAAATCCACACCGTGGATCTACAACTTCACAGAACCACCCACGTTACACCAGAGGACACAACTAACGTTCCTGTGCTGCATCACTGCTGCCAGATCTCCTCTCAAACAACTTCTACCTGTTGTTTTTTTCAGACAATACGTACGAGCTTTTCCGCCGTGTGATGAGCAGCGGGCGAGTGTGACACAGCCCTGGTGGCTCCTTTCACTCACGCTGTAGCTTTTTATTTTCCCTCTCTTCTTTGTTGATTCTGCCCACCCCCTCTCTCTGCCTGAACCCTCTACTTTACGCCGCCCCTCCTCCGTGAAACCAACTCCTTGGCAACCAGTTGCATCGTCTCCCAGAAAGGTAGACAGCCTATCTGCGGTGCCACAGCAACCCAGTGCAACATCAGACAGCCAAGTGTGCTACATTATTAAGCAGGAAAAAGCTGAGAGGGGCTGTCGAGGACCGGATCTTCCGCGGAGAGCAAGGAGAAAGTGACAAGGAGAGAGTGAGACAATGGTGAGGGGCTTAGACAGATACTGGTCTGAACTGCTGGTTGTTACAGTCCAAACTTCACAGAGAAGCAGCACTTCCAGTTTTGACCTAACAAGCAGAACATGGTTTTCAGAGAGCGAGGGGGTGAGAGAGAGAGAGGGAGAGAGGGAGAGAGGGAGGGAGGGAGAAGTAGTTACATTCAGCCAAAACCACAGGGGGATCAATAAGGAACATCTGGGTCTGGGGTGGACAGGGCGGCTTTTGTTTGCAGGCAGTGCATTGGCCTGACACCTCACCCAGATTCTCTTTGGGTTTCTGCACAGGAGGAGGGAGGAGAGAAGGGGGTAAAGAGGGATGAAGAGGGAGGGAGGTGAGTAGAAATTGCTGGGGGTGTGATCAGGCTGAGAAAGGTGATTTTCTGCTGGAAACGTCTTTGTTTTAAGGCCAGACAGAGTACAGTACTGATGAGCGACAGGGTAATAGTGAAAAAAGTAGCATTTTATTTTCTACACATTTTTTGATTTGAGCTAATTGCAAAATTGATGCCAGATATGTCACGATAAAAAAAAGAAGAGTCAAATGTCAGAAAAGAGATGGCTACCATTGAGCAAAAAAAAAAAAAAAGGTGAGTGTGATGACACCAATTAACTCCACACACAGGAGGGAAGGAGGACAGACAGACCTCAAGGTTGGCCTAAAAAGACTAAAGATAAAATAAAACTACCTGCTTTTCCAGAACGATAATTTGAACACAGGCTGAAAACACCAAAGATTTAAAAATAGCCAAAATATAAATACAATCTATACATAAGTAGCTAAAACTTAGCCAAACTAACAGTAGCGTTAACTGTTGAAAGTTAACAGAAAGAAGCTAAAAATGTTCTAAAAGGATTTAAAAAAATTAAAATGCCCTGAAAACTGTTAAAATTAAAGTTAAACAAATGTCAAAGCACAAAAGTTGGCCTTAAAAAATATTTTTGTTACCAAAGAAAAAACAGTTATATCATTTTTATACCAGTTCTTAAGACTGGATTTCAATTATTTTTAAAAATGTATTTTAAAATTTAAAAAAATTCAAAAAACTTAAGCTATCGTAGATTGTTTTCAATTAATTAATACTCGGAGAATAACATATGGCAAATATTTGAAGTCTGTCAACATGGCCGTCAAGGTTGAAGAAAAAGTTGAGCAAATGATCTAATGTGTTAGCAGAAAAGCCCCGGCAGAGCATCCTTGACAGCGCTGAACTGTGAGAGACTCACAGCAACAAAGGAGAAACATCACCTATTCTTCATCAGACAGCTGAGTGGAGTCTCTGACAGCCCAGGCCCAAACTTCATCTTCCTGGAGATTAATGCTCCTTCCCCACAGTCTGCTCTGCAGGAGAAAAAAAAAGGGCCAAACACACAAAAAACTGGAATGGAGCGAGAGAAAGAGGGAGCACAAGGAGAGGCAGAGCTGGAGTGAAATTAGGGATAAAAGTAGAGGAAATAAGGGAGAGGCTGAAGTGGAGGGAGAGAGGGGGGAGAGTGATAAAATAGAAGAGTTGGAGGGTGGTTGACTTGGAGCGAGGGAGAGAGAGAGAGAGAAGAGGGAGAGGTAATGAGGCCAGTGACTGGCTTTACACCTCGTCTCTGTGGAAACTAATTGGGAGAGAGCTGGAGGGCACTAATTTGAGCACTCTGCTGGGTAAATGTAGTGCAACCAACTATGAAGGGTGAATCGATGTACTACCTCTCCCCCTGCACCTCTCCGTCTCTACACCTCACACCCCACCCTCCCATTATTGTTTCCTTATAAAAATTCAATTGAAATCCACTGTGCTCGTGGGCATAGAGGTATTGACCTGAGAAGTTGTCATGTGTGCTGATGAGACAGGGTTCACCAGAGCACAGATCAGCTAGTTAGCCGGGGAAAAAGGGAAAATATATATATATATAAAAACAGTGAATCATCTGGACTGAAAACGGTGATTTAATCAAAGTGCTATCAAAACGTGTGGCATTTGGCAAAACTGCTCTCTCTCTCTCTGCTGTCGGTACATGAACATGTAGACTTTTGTCAGACAAAGTTGTAGTTAGCCTCCCTGGAGAAGGAAAAAGATTTATTTAAGGAACTATGTCTGACAGACTTCTTTTCTATGCCTGTTATTGCATTTAGGCTGAAATGTTAGCTGTTAGCAAGTAAGTTAGCAACAAACGTACGTACTTGCCATCACCTACGGTTAGATGAAAACAGACATGTATGATGACTATGTCAGCGCTTCCCAAACTTTGAACCAAATATATGACTAACTTTACCATTTAGCCAAAGGAGACAAGGCCGGATGGATAGTTCTTCTAGTGTCATCTGTGTCTTTCTGCGGCGGCGTTCATTCAGCCATGAGTCCATGTCAAGAGCTAAGCATCCTTATGGAATTTTCCAGTTGTCTAGTCTGAACTTCAACCCAGCCATGTTACCTACATGTTATTCCAAATTTGACAAATTCACGGAAATCCATTTTTTACTCAAACAATTATTCCCCCGTGGCGTGTAATCCTACAGGAGGAATGATGGGAAGTCATCCATGTTCTGCCCTCCCATCATTCACAGATACATCATTTTCCCACAGTCTAAAGAAACGGAAAGATGGAAGACAAGCGGTGCCTTCTCTGTGAGTGGGCTGTGTACAGCCTGCGTCTGCGTGTGTTCTCCTCCAGGGTGGTATGTTGTCTGATGGAAGAAAAGGAAAACCAGAATGTAAAGTTGCCCCCTGTAGTGAGCCCTAGGGTGGCAGAACGAGGAGCCAGAATTCAGGTCTTAGGGGGAATTATCCACACCCTCAGGCAGGAGGATTTTCAGACTCGCATAAAGAGAGACCCTGGCGGTGCTCAACATACACAGTCAGATTAAACAAAAGAAAGCAAAAACCAAGCTGTGTGCTTTAGCAGCAGAAATAGATTTTACTTTTCCCGTTCCTTCAGAAATTGGACTTTTAATTTTGGGAGAAAAATTGTGGCTTTATTTGAAAAATGAATTAATAGAAAACAATAAAGTTGCTGAGTTTGTCCGTCTCCACCTTTGATTGTGTGACTTGGATGGATGGAGGATGCTGAGCTGCTCCGTTCAGCGTCATCTGCCCCCCCCCCACACACACACCCTCTTAGCGACTGTGCCTCTCAGCTCGGCCCCCTGGGAAATAGCTGTGGATAAGTTATTCAATTACAGCAGCATTATTGGGCTGCTCTCTCAGAGGACAGAGCTGATGATGCTGTGATTATACCGCTCTGCATTCCTTTATGGCCCAGCAGCCTGTGTGTGAGCTACTGCAGATCAACAAATATGGAGTGTAGGTTGAGTGGATGTGGTGAAAAAGGTGGTGGTGGTGGTGGTGGTGGTGGTGGGGGGTCATCCAGTGAGATTTAATTGAAGTCCTGTTTGAAACCCACAGCCACCGTGGTGCAGCGGGGCCGACCAGGCTCCGTCTTAGAGGGAATGAGGTGTTGGTCTTCTGAAGGACTAATCAGTGTGAGATGAGGAGTCTGTGCCCAGACTTTCACTGACTTACAAATTCCCTCTAATTACAAAACTAATCGGGGCAGTAGATGTATTAACCAATCAGGAAATTAATTTTCCCAATCTCCCGGTAACTCTGTGATCAGTTTGAGATTCTTTTTTTTGACATTAACTGGGTTCATCACTACCAGGACAGAAAAAAAAAATCAGTGATTCTCACAAAGCAAGAAAAAGATGTTGATAAAAAAATAAAATAAATATAATTACATTATTATTATGATTATTATTGAGGTAGGCACAAAGATCCTACAGAATACAATAACCTTGATGCCTGAATGTTAACGAAGAACTTCTTCCAGTTTGGAATTGCTTTATAATGTATATGTCCTGTTATTCTTGGTTTGTACTTGCAACATATGCAAAAATACCTATATTTGTTTTTTGTTTCCTTTTTCTTTCATTTACATTTTAGTGTTCATGTTCAAATGTCCTGTTTTATTTTGAAATGTGTTTCCCAGTTTCTTCTTATGTTTCACTTCCTGTTCCTGGGTGCCTGTCTGCCCTGATGTGTTGCACCTGGTGTTTTTGGTCTCTCCTCCAAACTGACTCTTGGCCAGTTTTTCGATCATGTCAGCTTGTTCTTCTCATCTCTCCAATGATTGAAGTGCTTGTTGTTTTATTTCTTTTCTACCACGTTTTTGTGTCTTTTGGGATTGGCTCGCTCCTCAGTCAGTTTGTAAGTACTTCAATTTGTTGAGTTAAAGACTTGATTTACTTTTTCAGGAAATGACCATTAACATCTAGTCTTGGCCAAGA
>NC_024322.1:8073703-8077684 GCF_000523025.1 Cynoglossus semilaevis | reverse complement strand
GGGGGTGGCTATGGTCTGCTTCCTCCTGTGGGGTCAAATCTCACTGTCTTTGTCTTTGACTCTTCATCAGCCTGATGTTGCTCTTCCTCCTAACCCTAACGCTGCCTTCTCTTTCTTTCCTGACTTGTTTCTCCACTGACTCTTGTCATCAAATTGACTTTGGACTAAAAGGTGATTTCTTTTGTTACAGGAATCATGTGAGAGAACATGGACACAACACACCTCTGAGACAACGATAAGACGGTAGACATTTCAGCAGGCCAACACTCAGAGGCCAGTTACCCCCCAAAATCCAAACCCGTCTCCTCCCTGTGGACCAGTGAGGTGGTCTTTAAAGTGCTGCCATCCTGGGTCTACTCTATCTGCCCAGTACAGACTCACAGATGCCCTCCCATGAGAGTGACAGCCTGGAGGGGAGCAGGGCAGCAGGCCTAAAGCCTCATCTGCTCCACCCGGAATACAAATGGGTCAGTGTGTGGTAGTCGAGGAGGGGCACACACACACACACACACACACACACGTGCTGACCAGGAACAAGGAGAGGGTCCTGCCAGCTGAATTCCTCCATTGGCTACCATGGGAAGGGCCATCTGGTATCAACGTGCGTAAGTCAGACCAGCTTGTACACACACACACACACACATACGTACAGGGAGGGCAGCACCTGAACATCATTTCACTGACCTTTCATTCAGAATCTATTACATTCAACACTCACATCCCAGGTGTCTGTGTTTCTCATTAGTCTTTTATATTTTACACCATTCGGCCGGGACAGATACAGCATTGATGCAGCTGCCCGTACGCAGCTGGGCTGACTGGTCCAAACAAACGGTTTTTTTTTTGGTTTTTTTTTTAAACCACCCTCTTGTTATCTAATGCAGTGTTTCCCAAACTTTTTTTCCTGGGGGTGTGTTTCCCAAACTTTTTTTTCCTGGGGGTCTATATTTTAAACGTCACAAACCTTCGTGACCCAAGTCGATAGACATTATTCATAAAGACGACCCATAAAAAAAATCTTTTACGACCCACCTGAGGGTCGCGACCCAGTCTTTGGGAAACAATGATCCAATGTGTTTATAATGATTATATCCCCAAATATTTATCTTTCAAACTGAGTTATTCCCAGGCCAATAAATGATGAGCTCATTTGTCGATAACATTTTAATGTCAAGAAAAGAAAAGCCATGAACTTTAGCAACTCAACTCATAGATGAAATATTCTTGGAAGTACACACGTGTGCCAATATTGCAGTAGTTTGTCGAGTTTAAAAGGATTTTTTTTAAAACCGTAGACTGTATGGCAGTTGTTCTCAAGCTATGGTACACGTACCTCTGGTGGTACCTGGATAAGGGTAGTCACATACTGTAGCTGTGTGTACTTTACTTTTTTTATTTCATATTTAAGTGCCAGTTGTAGTGCTACGTCATTATATAGTTTGGCCTTGGCTAATTAGCGTAGCATAATAATAGCAGCAGTAATAATAGCTATAGCATATAACAGGAAAGACCTCCGCAGCTGTGTTTTGATGTTGGTTGTGCTAATGGTCCATGGAAAGACAAAATAATTATGGATATAAAAAGTTTAAGACCAGTTGGATAGAAAACGGTGTCAAACCCGAGGGTTGGGGTTAAATTGTAGCTCCTGTTCAACTGTGATTAGGACCAATCGCAGGTTTGGAGCATGTTTTGAACGGCCAATGTGAGTTCACTATATGTAAAGGTAAATACTGTACTTGCCTCATCTAAATATAATTGGCTTTATGCTCACATGAAAACTGCACACGGAACATTCTAGGCTCCATTTCACTGTGTTTTACAGAACTCCCCCCCCCCCAGATAGAGAAACCTAAAACTCCTTACCTTAACAAGGACTTGTTGCCTCAGTAGATGTAAATTCCAAACCCTGCTGGACAATGTCTAATCTCTTTTCTTGACCCCTTGCTTTCAGAGTTAATTCAGTGTTTGTAGCACAGCGCTCAATCTTCCAGATTTCTCCTGTTTTGGAAATTCCTTGATGTAAGAAAAACTTTAGTCTGGGTAAAAATAGACATTGTTTGACTGTGATGTAATCCTGTGGCCCTTTTCTGAAGTGTTCTCTTTTCACTGGTGCAGGCTGAACGTATCACTGAGAAAAAAGGGGAGGGGGGGGGACTGATTTATTTTGGCTTAATAACAAAACCCCTGGCTGATGAGGGGAGAAGGGAAGGTTTGCACAGTGTAAATCAAGTAGAAAATAAGCTGCGCCAGATTATTTTCAAAAGTCAGCATGCTATTAAAGCAGAGCAGAGCAGAGCCACGGCAGTGGCTCAGAAAAGGAAAACATTTCAGGGTTTTCCATCATCACAGATTCTTTTTCTTGATACCAGAAGCTTTTAAACAGAAGCAGAGAGTTGGAGCACGTCGAGCTCTTTACATTAGCTAAATGCAAATGCACGAGACCCCCACAGTACAGTTTACTCTGTGTTGATTGCAGCGTAGGAGCAGGTATGAGCTGAAGTGGGCTCTGTGTCGGCTCTCAGACGGTACACTGAGTTGATGTTTTAGCCGTTCAACTGTACAAGTCACAGAGATGACGCTGGAAACGATCCCTAAAAATCACATTAACAGAGAACTGGGGACATGGAACTAAGTCGTCCAGCAGACGTTCACACCCTCTCACTGAGAGGCTGCTGCTGTTAAAACGATTGTGACTTGAGTTGTTCTCTCCTGCACTAGGCTTGGTGTTGAAAGTTTGGCACGTTTTTTTTTCTCTGCATTGTTTTTATATTAGAAGAAGGTGTAGCCAAAAAAAAAGCTGTCATAAAAGTTGAATCATTAACTTCGTTTTTTTTTTAACGTCTACAACCAGAGTCCAGTTAAATGGTTCCTGCAGTGTCCACTGAATTACATCAGCTAGCATTATGGTTTATCATCACAGAAAACTGTAACTGTAAATGTTTTTTTTTTTGTTTTTGTTTTTTTGTGCAGCCATGTTTTCATACAAAAAGAAATTTAGCTTCTTTTTTTGCCAGTCTGAGATTCTGTGCCCAATGTCTTTGATTAGTTACCTGGTGTTCAACATAGGCTCTGCGGTCCTTTTACTTCTGCATTTGCAGTGTCCACCAGAGCTACAGCGCCACATAGTGTTTACAAAGAAAGCAATGGTGCATCAAAGGTTTTTGCGAGGTTGTAAGTTAGGATTGTGAAATATTTTCCTGTAATTATTCTTCTATTTACTGTCCAGATGTTTTATTGACACAGTAATCACTGCTATGATTTATCTTTAAATTTCCACTAAATGGGAGTCTCATTTAAAAGATGACTTAATTGAGAACCAACTTTTTTTAAAATTTATTTATATAAAAAACCCTAATTTTCTCAGACTTCTATTCATATGGATTTTGTTTTCACACCAGGATTCTTTACTTCTTGTCTGAATCTGTGGGAACACCAATATACAACATAAAGTCAATAGTCTTAGCCCTCAATAACCTCATGTTTGGAAAATGAAGAGGAATTTCTTTAGCAACCTGCATGTGCCCTGCTGACCACCCCTATTCTCACTTCCTCTGACGTGCCCCGCCTCACCTCTCATTCTTACTCCGTTCTCTGGACAAATCCATCTCTATGATTATTTAATCGGGTGCCAGAAAAACACTGTGACCCGTCTAATTTGGGCTGTGTGAGAGTGTAGAAAGGAGAGCGGGGGCCTTGCAATTCTCCACACTCCCTCTTTCACTGAGCGGGGAAGTGGCGGGTGAGAGAGAAGCTGTTTCCATGGCTACGTTGCTGGCAGCTTCTGTCCTTGTGTTTGGAGAGCACTGGGGGGGGGGGAGGGGGGGGGGGGGGTTGAGGAGGAGGGAAAGGGAGTGGGAGGTGAAGGGAGGAAGGAGGTGATGCAGGGTGGATCGGTGTGTGTGTGTGTGTGTGTGTGTGTGTGTGTGTGTGGGGGGGGGGTATTGGGGAGTCAGGGAAATGTCAAAGGCGAACAACCCCAGG
>NC_024322.1:8036724-8073648 GCF_000523025.1 Cynoglossus semilaevis | reverse complement strand
GGGGGGGGGGAGGGGGGGGGGGAGGGGAGGGGAGGAAGGAGGTGATGCAGGGTGGATCGGTGTGTGTGTGTGTGTGTGTGTGTGTGTGGAGGGTGGGTATTGGGGAGTCAGGGAACTGTCAAAGGGGAACAACACAAGGTCTCTGCTGCACAAAACCAAAGGACTGCTGGCTGGGAAAAGAGCAACAAAAGAGAAACGCTGGGGACTCTGGTGGCTGATCTCTCTCTCTCTCTCACACACACACACACACACACACACACACTAGAGTTGATGACAGGCTCGACAGCACTTGGCTTGTGTGGAGGAGTGGCAGTGTGTAATTGCCTCAGTGCTGCCACACAATTCAGGTGTCTCCATCTCCATGCCTGTGAGGACAGCAGTCTCTCAGCCACTCCTCAGTTCATTTACATGATACAGGAGAAAAAACCAATAGTGGTATAACCCTGACTAAAACCAGACTTATATATGTATTGCATGTTATCCTGACTACAATAGAACTAGCATTTCTGCATATACCTGCTGTACTGACCAGCAGGTATACAGACATATAGCATATGGTCTACAGTTGCCATGTATGGACTGAGTAGAACTGAAAGAGTGCCTTGAATGCAACTAATCTTGTTCAGGGAACACTTATCATAAAAACAGTTGTTAGCCTAATATTAGCCTGTTAGCTGTGAGGTGCAAGTTAGCCAAAATATTATAATTGATATTTTTGCACATGTCTCTTTCGGTGGTTTTGGTATTAGGTAAGAGAACTATGTGGTCCTGACGTGGGCTACAAAATGCTAGTCATGCTGATTGTTGCGTCTGTGTCAAAAACAGCCTTCAAATGCTACGTAAAGTCAGAACTAAGAGATTCTCTTTTGTGGTCGATGTGTAACATCAGTCAGAGTGCACTGTAACACAGTCCCATTAGATCCAGTAGAGAATAATTTTATATTGAATCAATCCATCTAGTATACATCCAGCTTGACAAGTTACCATAAAAATAAAATGCCTCATAATTAGTTAGAAAATCTGAATTATAATTGATTATATAGAAGAAAAGAAGTGGAATATGTCATTATTTGTAGCTTAATGTTAGCCTGGTCTAATCGTTCTATTACTATGGCTTTCTACTGACTACCTGCAGTAGTAACTATTTTTGAATGGGTTTCTCTTATGGCTACAAAAATGTTGATCAATCCAGGTCATTAACAACCTTTTCTTTGTTAGATTTATGGCTAAATGCTAACGTCAACAATATGTAAACATGAAACCACAGCCACAAGCAGACAGGTCTAATGTGATGTCCCCCATCTATCATAGACTGTACCAGTGTCAGGTCAAGTCTGTCTTCATCTGAGGGAGAAGGCAAACCTTTCATCCTGTCTTCACACCTAACAAACTTGCTTTAACCTGCAGCCACAGCAGCTGTTTATCCAAGAGTTTGATTCACAACGGTTCAATATGACATGGATTGTATTTTCACTCCACACAGCTCTGTTGGTGCCTGAAATTTCAGTTGCACACACTCCTTAGTGCACCCCCCGTGTGTGTGTGTGTGTGTGTGTGTGTGTGTGTGTGTGTGTGTGTGTGTGTGCATACAAGAGTAAGGTATTCCAGGAGGACTGCAGCAGTGCAACTCCACCCTGGTCCAGCCACCTCCGTAAGATGATCTAGGTAATAGATAGCTGTGGAATGGACACAATACGGAACAAGGACTTTTAACACACAGGACTCAGTGTTACCTTTTCTCTTATCTTCATTAGCTGCCACATCTAACATCAACTCCTCCAGGTTATTACATCTGGGATTTATTTTTTCTCGTTCTTTTGAAAATGTATATGTGGTTTTTCTCCTTATTGAGAGGCTTCCTCAAACGTTTGCTTCCATCTAGCACAGCTGCTTGTTTGTGACTGAGTTTCCTAATATTGGTGCTAAAGTTCATTCCACGGCTGTGTGTTTGTGTGTGTGTGTGTTTGTGTGTGTGTGTGTGTGTGTGTGTAAGGGCTTTGCGGTTGCTATTAGACACGGAACGCTGAGGCCCTGGTGGTCATGCTGCAGCGTCCCCCTGCCTCTCCCACCCCCACAACCTCACCTCCCTCCCTGGCAGGAGGCTGACCTTGGCAGGGCCTGACAGAGAGCTGGAGGCCTGAAGGGAGATCTGCGGCGCTCCACGCCAGCCCACTGAGCCAGCCCACTCAGTCTGTGCAGGTGTACTGACGCTTGGACAAACATGTTCACACACATGCGTGCACACACATATCGGCCGCTGCACTGAGGGAGGCCCCCTGAGCGAGCAGATGTTCTCCTGTTATTTCTTCGGTGTTACCTTACCTTCAGATGTGTTTGGAGCCCTCACCTAACTGTCAGGGTACAACTGTGGACTCCCTGCGCCCTGTACTGTATGAGCACAGGGAGGGAATTGATGTATCAACATTAATGCAACCCTGCATTGTGCTCATAATGGGAAGTTAATGGTTGGCTTGTTAGCCGTTAGCAAGTTAGCCAAAATATTAGTTAGAAAATCTGAATTTTAAGTCAATATACAGAAGAAAGGATGTTGAATATTTCATTATCTGTAGCTGTAGCTAAAATAGGCTGGATTGTCTTAGTATGTTCTTTTCAGTTGAAAATACTGAAGATTCATGTCACCTGCAGTGACTCTCACTTGTTAAGTGTTAAAGTCCTCAACATGTTATTTTATATGACAGTGAAGCAGATTAACAAACAGTGCACATGCATCAATAATTAAACTATATCATAACGTTCTCCACTGGTGTTCATTAGTACGACATACACGTAGCAGAATATTGTATGAGTTAAGAGAGAGACCTGTTCTTCTGGGAGCTCCTGACATGGAGGCTCCCATTGGACGCACCACGCAGAGATAAGTCTATCAGCTGCATATTGATGTAGTAAAGTACAGCACTCCTGTGTTATATACACTGTGGCCTTCATCGTCATCATCATCTTCTTCTTCTTGTTTTCCAAATTGGTAACTAGTTTAATTGAATTTTGGAATCCAGAGGCATGTTTAGAGTTACAACAAATCAAAGATTTACTTCAACACAGATACAAATGTTTTGAACCTGGATTTAAGAAATGGTACTACTGGTTAGCTCCAAGCTGCTTTGCCATATTTTTTTGTAACTTGTAGCCATTTTTGCCTGTAAAGTCATTACCATGTAGAATTCAAGGTACTCTTTGACACTGGTAATGAGACATTGGTAGAGAAATTTTGCAACAAAAGTTGTGACCAGCAGAGAAATAGATGTTTTTTCAATGATTTATTTTTATTATTGATTAACTGTTTTTTTGTTTTTTTTTTACATTTTCATAACTTGTCAGGACTCTGCTCCTAGTAGTGCAATGACCATTCAGCAGTTATCGTTGTCTTTTTGGTATTCTCTAATGTGCTTTACATGGGCTCTAACCAACCAGATGAACAGTTGGTACAGAAATGAATGATTTTTCCATGGAGATAATAATCAGAGTTATGTCATGCTGCCATCTGACAGGAGATTTGTCAAAATCTGCAAGTACTTGGTGCTGGACAGTCTGTCAGCTGATTAGTGTTTCTCAGGTTTCATTTTAGAGGACAAGAAAGAAAAAAAAAACCTTGACATGTGAAGATGAGAGGAAGGGACTTTCTTTACATGTAGCTGCATCGTATTGTGTGAACAGCAGCAGCTCCAGGAGCACTTCAGTGTCCACAGACCAAGGTTGTCTGACCGCACCAATACTTCCTGTATTCTATATGCCTATATTACATTCCATTATTCTGAGGAACTTTCAAGGTTTTTAAGTCGACTCCTGGCTCTCAGGTTTCCCACATCTACTTCAGTTTATTGAATTACATCCTCTCGTCAGTGAATTCAAAGACTATACTTGAAAGAAGGACATAAATCATCGTCTATACTGAGTTCCTGCCCTAAAAAAGACATTTGTTTTTGCTATTAAGATTATTGATTGTTGTTGCTCAACCAAGAAAAACAGAACATGTTCCGTCCCTTGAGTGTTGTTCACTCCTCCTCCCCCACCCTCTCCCCCTCTCCCCCCTGTCTCTGCAGTAACAGGTTGTGTTTTGTTTCTCTCTGTTGCTTCCTTGTCAGACAGTGTCTGTTTTTGTGAGTTCTAAAGTCTAAAGTTCAGCCTCAGACAACACGGGAGGAGCCTGACATCAGTCACCCGTTACATTTCACAACACACACACACACACACGAAAACACAAAATACACCAAGTCAAACCAGAGCCTTTGGGATTGTTGTCCCCCCCACGGAGTGGAACATTTTTATAATGGGTGACTAAAATGATGAATGGTGGTACAATAATGTGATGAGGCTGGAGATTGGATGATGTAACTGGGGAGGAGTTTATTACTGATGCCTCTCCTGTGGCCTGAGAGCAAGTCCAAAGGCTGGTTCACGGGCCAGTGGAGGCACTAGGAGAAGTTCAATGGGTCACCAACCAGTTTGAAAAATCTTCTGTGACAAATTTTCACAGTAGCATTTTATAGTCATTTTCCATGGGCGTTGTTTGCGTCACTTAAGGTTGATGGGAATTTTGGATATAGTACAGTACTGTTTAGTAAATGTGCTCAAACTTTTGGCTAAGTTTTTTTCAGAATTAATGGAGGTGCTTTTGGCTAATGTATACCTGTATATCTGATTTAGTATAGCATTTAAACTGCAACAACAGCAGACAACATTTTTTGTGTGTTTCTGTAGTTGGAAGTAAATCCTGTCTCTAATATGAGTTTGGAATTAAAATCATCATTCCCAGCCGCAGGGGCCACAGTCTTTGTCCTCCTAAGACCAGTCCTCACCCTGGATGAATGGGGCTGGTTGCATCAGGTATGGCCTCCGGCACAAACACCTGTGACAAATCATACATATGTGGATTATCTGTGCAGTGAGAAAGGAATGAGGAAACGTGCTGAAAAAGCCCATCCATTGTTTATTAGAGACACAAGAGTCACGACGTTATTGTGTGAACCTCCTAAAGAACACTAGGGAAATTTCTAGTAGCTTGAGGGACGTTCTGTTCACTTGAGACATCCCTGTGGGACTATTTATGTTCACCGTGTGGGATTTTCACTGTAACCTTCATCTGTCATCGTAGTAATCTCTGCATTCGTACCATTGTATGTGGGACCAGCCAAATGAATAGCTGTGACCACAGTGGAAGTTGAATGTTGGAGAGATGGAGAGTTCATATACAAACTGGGAAAGTGACAGGTTTGTCCTCCAGCATCAGGTTTGTTGTTGGGAGGTTGTCAAGTACCAGTTACATCAACAACTTCAGGTCATTGTGGAAAGTTTTGCAGTCTGGTGTTTGCATGAACTGTGTAGCCAGTGACACAGTCAAATTCCTGGAATTAATAATTGTTTCAGTGTGTTCCTGCACTGGCGTGGTGTTCTCTCATGGCTTTTGTTGCATCACTTCAGACCGCTGTGTGGTGTAGAAGGTAGGAGCACATCCACAGACCTAGTTGCTACGGTAGATAATCTGCGATTGTGAATCGGTGTACGTTGTTCTGACATGGCCTTCCCAGAACAACCCTTCCAACTGGAGCAGATTTGGGATTGTTACACCGGGTGTTCCCAACCACTGGGTCGGGGACCAGTCCTGGGCTGTTGATTGTTACCACATAAGGCTGCACTGTTTTTCATTTTGAGGAACGATTGCCTCGATGCGCTTCTCTTCACAGTTTTTTTTTTCCCAGGAACAAATGTTGGTGCTTTAAAAAGGAGGAAATGATGAGACAGCAAAAAGTGTCAGCAAAGAGGAAGCTGCATATATGTGTTATAATGAAAATACATATGATGTGCTGTGTTGAGTTTTGTACTGTGAGTGGCCTCCTCTCTCTCTCTCACACACACACTCCACCTGCAGGGCCCCATGAAACTATAGTGCAGAAATGGTTGGGCACCAATGCCTGAATTTAAGTGTTCTTGTTTAATAACATCATCTCTGATCACTTAAATACATAACCTGTTCCAGCAGGCATTTTCAATGGCTAATTGAGGCAGGATATGAAATTAAATGTGAAGAGGTGGCAGTAATGCATTTACTGTCCAAGGAAAAAGTCAGAGAGCATCACTGTTAGCTTTGCTGTTTGAGTCAATGCAGTTGAGTGGCACTTTACAACTCTCAGCACCGGTGTGCAGTGGTTTTCCTGTATTTACAGTTTAGGCTTACCAACACTTGGGGCAGTATAATTTACTAGTCTCGTTTCAACAGGTGAATTATTGTGCACAAAAACTGCAAGAAAAGTTCTTTACTGACATAGATCATAAAAAGAAAGAAAGACCTCCATCAGACATGATGTGACTAAGATTCTAAATATTTCTAAATATTTTTTTGGAGGACTCTTTGATGAGTGCTGCCGTTGTGTGCGCCCCCCTCTGTCCAGACCTAGTCCTAATTAGCCTCCGGGAAATTCGACTTTGACTCTCTTCTACTGGAACTTCTGTTTTTTTCTTTAAATGACCACAATAACAAAATGTAAAAACATATTTTTCAGAAAAACATCATCACCAGCTGCTGCCATGAACCCGCTCATTCAACCATCTCCTTCCCCATTGGACAGTCTAAGCCCCTCCCATCCACACAGCCAGAGAATACAGTTCAGTTCAAGCGTGTACAATAACCGAGCCACCTTTCCATCCAGCATGGACAACCTTATTAATCTAGTCGCTCTCTCCCTTTCGGTCCCTTTTGTTCCATTCTCTTGTCTCCATCCAACCATTTCAGCGTCCTTTCACAGACATGTATTATCTGCTGTGAGCCAGAGTGAATATTAAGGACAGCAGTTGGGTTCGACCAACACTCCTCTACTGTAAATAGCCATTTTTTCTCCTCCCGTGTCTTTATCATCTCCAGCTCTCCCAGCCTTCATCAGCTATGCAGATGAGTCGTGCCTCCTTTACCTTAATTAGAGCTCCCAGGGGAGCGACTGTGGTCGCTCAGCGGTATCAGCGTCAGCCTCACGTACCACAGAGACACCTTTCATCAAGTAAGAGAACACCAGGAGGGAGAATTGACATGGGTACAGCAGCTCGGGCGCTGTACGGAGGAGAATTTAAAAGCACTCATTAAGAGGAAGTGTTGCCAGCAGGGGATTCAAGGTTGATCACTTAAAACAGCAGGCAGAAGAGCAGCATTTTCTTACTAGAGTTTTTACTAGAACGGAATTTAAGATGTTGTACAAATGGTCAGAGCACACAGAGCTTTGGTTTAATAATAGTAACCAATATAATACTGCATATGTGTAGAAGTCTGTAAAAAAAACAAATTGATTGTTTCTTTTTCTTTGGGGGGGCTGTTTGTTTTACATGACATTGTATTATTAATCTTGTAAAACATCTCATTAAAAGATCCATCTGACATTATTAAAAAAATTACACTACATAAGTTAAAAAATACAGTGCAGCTAATGCCATAATTAAGGCTTTAGCTGCGTTAAATAATTTTTAAAAAAATAATTAGATTAAATCTTTGGAGAATGAAGCCCACTGTATGTCCAGGAATTTTGCCATACGTCCACTTTCTAATTTGTTTACATTCTAATTTTGATATTTAAAATTACATTTCTATATTATATTTTTGCCTCATTTCATTTTTGAATGTTTTTCACTCTAGAGTCTAAGCTGGAAAAATCAAAATCAAAATTGATTTAATCATTAACCCATTTGTCCACACCTTGATCTCCTGTCTCTGTTTACAGGGAGGTGCTCCGGTGCTCACTCTCACCCTGAGCCGCGGCTCACTGCTGGACTCCTGCAGGAAGGAGGCGGAGGAGAAGAAGCCTGGGTGCGGACACGTCGGAAACCTCCCCGGTGGGGCCCCCCGTGTAATTCGATGCACGCTGTTAAAGCTTAGAGTATATTGTCTTGCCCCTTTTGCTTACGAAGCCTCCACCCACCGGCCCACCCTACATTTAGTGGATCATGTGACTCAGGGTAAGTCATTTGCAAGTACAACAGTTCTCTGTGCGCTCCCATTCATTTCCTGAGAACTGCCTGAGCTGAGCAGCAGCAGCTGAGAGGCAGAGGGGAGGGAGCTGATCTCTCTCTCTCTCTCACACACACTCACATTTACACACACACACACCTACACAAACACACACCACACACATACAGTACATACTCTCAGAGTGAGAGGAGAGAAGAGACAGGGAGAGGAGACAGAGAGGGAAACACTGTCCTGCTCTCCACCGGCTCTGCAGCTTCTGACAAGGTCTGTGCAACATTTTTTTTCATCCTTTTCTCTTCCTCTCCTTTTTGCTTCCTCTACAGCTGCTTTATTCCTGTCAGTTTCTTTGCTGCTTGTGTGTTTCTGTGCGTCCTGCTCAGCTGTCATTGCTCTGTCAAAGCAGATGACAACTCAGATCATGCATCGGCATTGTGTCTGCTGTCTGTCACTAGAAGGAAGAGGGAAAAAAATTAGAGGCTGCACGTAGAAGTGTGTTCCAACACACAGCCCGTGGACTGTGAATTCATATAAGCTGTCACCACAAGAGTGACACCAGTGATGAGAGCCACTGGACTGTCAGCACCATCCTTACTTTTCTTTTTTTCTATTTTCACAGTCTTCTTATTTCTGTGTAGAACTTTAAACCGTAGCATCTTATCAGGAGGAGAGCTCTGAGTGTGGAACTTGTGGAGTCAGACTTTTCATTGGAATAAAAAAGTTTGCTGATTGTCAGAGTTTGGTGACTTCTCTGAACAGTTGTCTCAGAGGTATATGTAAGAGAGAGACCGGACTGTTAGCAATGGGTTAAACATTAGGAGGCTCGAGTAGCGCAACATGGACACTAGGGGGGAGGTGTGTGTGTGTATGTGTGTGTGTCTGTCTCACTCTTTCTCTGAGTGTGTGTGGGAGTGTTGCAGGGGTGGTGTCTTGGATGTCAACGACAGCAGCGGCTCTCACTTCCCAGAGTAATAGTCATTGGTATTGATGGGTGGCTGTCAGAGAGGCAGGGGGCCACCCGGCTTGGGGGGGGGGGGGGGGGGGGGGGGGGGGGGGGGGGGGGGGGGGGGGGGGGGGGGGGGGGGAGAGAGGGAGAGAGTGGCCGGGGGCTGGCCCTTGGCTGTTATTTTCAATTACAGGGGACCGGGGCGAGGGCTGACAGCAAAGGCATTTGTACATCCAGTAAAGGGGGTGGAGGAGGAGGAGGAGGAGGAGGAAGAGAGTGGCAAGAGGACAGAAAAAAAAAGGGAGAGAGGGAGAGAAAGGTGGGAGGGGTGGATGAGACTCTGGCCCCTGCTCTTGGGTTTGATGTGGAAACTGAGCACTGACCTCTGTGACTTTACCCCGGTGTTAAGGAGAGGCCCCTGCTTTGGCTTCAGCAGTGTGACAGCCTGAGGCTGTGTGTTTATGGCCTGTCTCACTGTGGTCAGAAACCTCCGCTCCAACCTCCTCAGAGCTGCTTTTAACATTTTTAATTTGCATTCACTTCCAGGTCAATAACTTTACAATACACAACATTTGGATTTGTCCTGATGCCAATCAGTTTCACTTCATGGGCTGTGCACCACACCTGGACACAGGTGTTCCTAGACAAACAAGAATCAGAAAGCAGAGTTGTCTGTTATGATGAGATTTTTTTTTCTTCTAACATCTAATATAATCCACAAAAACTCCCTGATTATTGCCTCTGTTTCAGATACAGATGGAGAAAACCAATTCTATTTGCATGGAATGATTAGAAAGTGCATGTAATTGGCAATAATTTCTTGTAGGAGAAATGTGACGTTCACTGACATCACAGTGCTGCATAACGGCAGTGATTGTTGTTGTTGTATTTAATATCAAAGTTGAAAAAAAACTGAGTTAGTTTTTACCAAGTTCTGTTGGGTCTTTTAAGGGTTGATATTCATGTGAAAGAAGTACAAATGTGTATTGAAGTAGGATTATTATCCACAAAAACTAGTTGAAGGGGTGGTGGGCTTACATGTGTCAAGACGAGCCCCCCTGCTGCTGACAGAAGTTCAGTGAATGAGATTAGTAAATCCATTAACAAAATAACCTTTTCCTTGTACATACAATGATGGTATTACAGTACCATCACATATGTAAATAAAAAATACTACTACAGAGAACAGCGGTCTTTTAGTACCAGGTCCTTTGGTTCTTGTTTACAATAGTGGCTTGCACTTCCTCTGTGGTGAATGTACTGTGGTCTAGGAAGGATTGTAGGCAGACCATGGACCACTTCATTTTTTGCTGTGCACGTCATTAGATTTGTAATTAATCTTGTACCATAAACTCGCCCCTGCGCTATAGTTAACACAGGCTTTTCATCTGCCGTCGTCACTAATGTAGATGTTTAAAGTCAGTGATGTAAAGAACCAAACACAACAATAACTCTGCAGTTTATTTTAGGAGCGTTGTTGCGTTTTTAACTTCAGTTTTTGAACTTCAGACTCTTTCAGCTGATCTCACTATGATGAATCATCGTTGTGACTGTGAGCACAGCTCAGCTGTGAAACACACAACAATACTAACAGTCACTGTGTGACATAGCCTGAGGACAAAGCCAGCACTGCAACTTTACCAATTAAGTCAATATTTTTACATGTAACGTGGTTTGACAAAAAAAGAATAAACTTTAAACCATGTTCTTAGATAAAACGCTAGATATTATTGGCTACAAGCTAATTGTCAATACATGTCTAAAAATAAGCCAAAACATATAAATCAATCACAGGTGAGAAAGTATTGAAGAGAAACTAGTATAGCTGACAATAAAAGTACTAAAGTATTTTGTCTTTTTTTCTTGTATAGACTGAAGTACATAGTGACACGTTCAAAAAAGTAAACAAAGTGAAGTTCATAGTCCAAGGCCGTTACCCTTTAGACAAGACTGAACCAAAAGATTTGGATCGACAATAGGATTTACAGTATGGCTGAATTTCTTTTTAAAATTAGCTTAGAAGTATTTTATATTTCTTTTATTAGTTGTTTACTCAAGTACACTAATGACAGTTTGCTTATTCCTTCATATTATGTGCGTGGACATAGCATTGGTGAATGTTGCAATACAGTTTTTATATGAAATAAACCTTTAAGGAAGAATGTATACACATTAGCCCTGCAGTCATATAGTGTAGCAGCTCATTAGCACCTGCTTCAACACTGCTTAAACTGTATTGATTTTGAGCCCAAATGCTGTTATCTCAAAAGTTAGCATGCATCTCTTTTAAAAATGTAAATACTGTGAAGCAGACCCCAAGTACAAAATGTTCACTCTGCTAAGGTCGCTAATGTTAAACTGTCCTGAACTGGAGTTTATTCTAATGGATGATAACCTTTAATATCATGGTCTGTGGATGGTTGCAGTGTTTTAACAGTTTCAGAATTAATTGTTAAATTCATAGAAAAAAAATGTAGTAACTTTACTGTATTACACTGGTACTAAAATAAGAGAAGCTGTTGTTCAGTTTTTTTTCTCCAGCAACACCATTTTTCATACTAGCATGAGGAATGGAAGGTAAAATGTATTAAAGTGTCTCTCAACATTCTGAACAACTGAACATTTACAACCTGGTCTTCTATTCCTTAGACCAGGTGACACGACAACATCATTTTATATACCCCAAACGACCGAAAGGGAAACTCTCTATCTAATAGCGACGTGTCTTTTATTGTCCTTTAGACTGTTTACATCTTTGGCAGCTGCTGGAACAGTGACCTCTTTACCTCTTAAGGATGTGTGAGCTCAGCTGTTTAGTTGAACATACAGGGCCCAGTCTTTGTTGTGAACACGCCTGTAAACTGGTCAAAGTCCACAGTCTGAGAACAGAGTTCTTTAAGGGCAGACATGTTCAAACATGACTTTAAGAAAGAAAAAAAAAGTGAAGGTTCTGGTCAAGGCTGCCTTCCAGGGTTCGCCATCACATGAAATGCAGTGTGAGATTGTCAGGTTTAACAAGACGAAGAATGTCCAGAAGATTTATACCAGGACATGCAGGAAGCAGGGCAGGAATCCTGCGAGGTTTTTTTTCTGCTCCTCTTCTGTCATATAAGGTCACCTGAACATTAAACAGAGAATTGACAGGACAGAATCTTACTGTGTTTTTGTTGGAGATCAGTGTGTCTCAGACAATATGCTAGGAATTATTGCCTAAAAATGCCAAAACGATTCACTTGATGAAATGACATATCAATAACCTACTGTTTTATGATGAGCAGTACGGCCCCAGTTCCTTTCACAGGCTGAGAGCAGCCGCTCTGCTCCCTCCAATGGCTCGACCCCCATTCCCTCTGACATGGTCCAAGAGCTTATGATAGCGATCAATGCAGGTGATGGGAGTGGGAGTATTGCGAGGGGGTGGGGGGTGGACTCAATTAAAAAGCCAGTCACCGATGGATAGATGCTATCTGTCCATCATCACTGCTCTGCCCATCACCTTTAATTGCTCAAAGGACTTTCAGCCCCCACCTACACCACCTCCTCCTCCAAAGGCATCATCTGTCTGCCACACATCACAAGACACACACACACACACACACACACACACACGTACGTACGCACACACAGTGTTGACAGATTGAATCCGTCAAGAGAAGTGTCCCCGTGTCCCCTGTACGTATGCTGTGACAAAATGTAAACTCACTCTCTCTTATTCGGGGGGATGTGAAATTCCTCATATTACCCCTAATCAGCTGGGTTAACTGCTGCCATATTGACCGACTGCTGTAGCATTGATCCGGGCCGGTGTTGTGGAGTGTATCGGTATTGATTGCAGATAGGCTGCAAAGCATGGTGGGTCTGGATTCACTGGGGTCCCCTCGGTGCAAGTCAAGGAAAATTAAAGTCAGTTTGGTGCAGTGTTGGGTTTGGCCCTGAGGTTATGACCTCTGACCTCTCACCGGTTTGGGGCAGTTTGTGGCCCACATTTTCGATCCCAATATCATTTTATCTTTAGGTAGTGACATGATCACACATCTCGACTTGGAATATGACGATCACCAGTTGGTAATGGTTATTGATCACAGCTTAATATATGACATTTGTTTTGGTGTCATTTCATCAGTGACAGGTTGAGCTCTTGAAACATCCAACTTTGGTTCAGGACAGAAGAGTGGACATTGAACTGCAGACTTTCAGTACTGGAAAATGTACTCTTGGTACTGGTAGTTATCTAGAACTTTCTCTCTCTCTCTCTCTCTCTCTCTCTCTTTCTGTAAGTGTGTGTAGAAAGACAGATATGTGTTGGTGATATCACAGAAACAAACACCCTGTGCTGTTCAACATGCCAAGCGATGACGAAATGTTCTTTCCCCTTTTTCTTTTCCCCTTGTGGATCTAACCTTTGACCCTGGTGTCCAGCCCACGTTTGTTTACCAAAGTTGAGTAAAGAGTGAAAATGGGGTAATGCTACATGTGTGTTTTGTGATTAGAAAGAGAGAGAGATTTATTGTAACGTGTTGTGCAACGTCAGGCTAATAAAGCTTCTTAGACTAGTCATGGAGGGACACAGAGGGGGAGCGGGGCAATTTTGATTGCGTTAAAGTACCTGGTGGTAACTGATCGTCCAGTGATGCCTAAGACTTTTATTAGTAAGATTAACACGAAAACTGGTCTAAATCAGGGTTGCCCAAAATAAATACAAAGGTATATTAGCTTCATTGAGAAACAACAACAAGTGCTCAGAGTCGTGAGAAGCAACATGTGTCCAAAAATGGCTGAAGTTTAAAAAAAACTACATACAAATAGTTAACCAAAGTACAAGAAAAGAAGCCAAAAGATGTCCAAAATCAGGCAAATCAGGCCAAAGTATAAACAAATTAGCTAAAAGATAGCAAACAGTCAAAAATATGAAAAAAACAACAACTATACAAGCAATATTAAAATATATCAAAAGTACTAGGAAACAAAAACAGTGAAGTTTGCGAAGACAAACTGAATGCCAAACTAGCTGAAACTAAACCAAGACGTCAATAGTAAGACCACAATTAGCTAAATGTTAGCAACACCGGTATGGATTTATTTCCCAGAGCCAGAGTCTGGTTATACGTTGTTCTCAAACGGCTTGAACTGCTGCTGTAACATGAACTTTGTCAAACACTGTTGGTTATTTCACATTTTCTTCAAAAATCTATGGTTAAATAAGGTTTGCAGACACTTTAAAAAAAAAAAAAAAAAATAAAAACAGTAAGCCAACACAAATCATCAGCATTAGAAAACAGTTCCTGCTCCTCCCTGATCAGTGTGTTCTGAAACATGTTGTCCGTATGACACAATCCCCAGACCCAAACAGTCAGTACTTACTGGAAGTGAGTCACACAGCAGAGCTTTGCCCCAGACTCCAATTTAAGACTGTTTGACATGTTTCCGTATCTCTGATGGAAATGTAAGTCAATCTGCTTTCAAGTTTCCTCTTTCAAAGCTGTTGTTGTTGTTTTAGCCAAATATGGGTATTTTAAAAGAGGTAGAAAAGAGAAGGGAAGGAAATGATGATACAGACGACCACTTGTTGAGTTGGTTTTTTTTTTTTTTTTGGACTGTTCCTGAGCTTGAACTAGAGGAAGGACTTTCTCTTTGTCTCCCCAACCTCAGCACAAATGACTCCAACAGACCTGCACACGGATGCAACATGGATTTCTGTGAACTTTTGTTTCCAGTAGGGTCAACTGTGAGGAGAGGGAATTATGCAAACAACATGTGGAATCCATTTGGGGTGCCTGTGGCATTCCATGGGCTCCTTTGGCTTTGGCGCAGCCCAATGTTGGTTAATGCAGCTCTGTGTGCCATCAAGACTCTGGTCCATTAGCAGTTTCACCCAGGTATCGGCACCGACGTGACACAGATGCAGGTGTAAACACGGCCTTTCACCTGAGTGGAGCAGAAGAAGAAAACAGGTCAAACTGAGTGGAATAAAACAAAAGTCACTGAACGAAAATAACTGCGCACTCACATTTGATGTAATGAGTGTCAGTCAGTGTGTAGGAATGTTTTGGTTGGGTCCAGTGTTGTCTATTTCCATATGCCGGCTCCCTCTCACAGTGAGTTTTGGTTGTGTCAGCACAAAGTGGGGCTGGAGAGAGAAGGCACTTCGTGATGTTGCATCAGGACGACTATTAATAAGACTGAGGCAAATGCATGTGTGTATGCTGCGGTGTGTATGTGCCTGAACGCATGGAACCGTTTTATTACGAAAGATTATGAGTGAAGAACAAAGAGCAAATGAAGGAAATGGGGAAAGAAAGCGTGTGTTTGAAGGTTCAAGGTGACGTATAGGAAATGACTCATTGTTTTTCGTGTGTGTGTGTGTGTGTGTGTATTTCACAGAAAGGCAACTAAAAGAGGAACTCTGATTTTTAACTCATCTGTCTAGTGCGTGGTACTGTGTGCCTCATCATCTGTAATAGTAGCCATGCCAAAATTAAACATGTTCATTTCAATCAGATTATTCACTGAAAAATAAGGAAATCCAAAGTTTACTCCCAAAACCAGATATCAGGGTAAAAATAGAAACTTTTTTTCAAATGTAGTACAAATGTAGTCATAAAAAGTAAAAAAGAAATAAAGCTCAAATGCTTAAGAGATTCCATTTAGCCCAGATGACTAAAAGTTAGCTGAAATACACTTCTAACAGCTATGATTTAGGGTCAACTAAATGCACAAACATGAAGAGGAGAGGTAACAGTTCTCCAAACAATAAACAATCAATTTGTCTGTAGCTGCAAACTAGGTTAAAAAAAAAAACAGCCGACAAATACACTACTTTAACACAGTATCAGCATAATACTAGGCAAAATGAAATGAAACTAATAGGCATTAGACGGAAAAAGCTAAAGGCTAGCTAAGTGATTAGTAGCTGAAGTCCAGCTAAATCAGTAGCTGAGGAAAAACTAAGATGAACAAAGATTTATCTAAAGAGGGAAGCCTTTAAATGACTGAGTCTGAACATAAAAAAAACCAAAATGAAAGTTGTCGCTAAAAGTAATCCCAAATATATGTGCTGAATTGCCTGATTACAAGTAATCTGCCCGAGGTCTACATTTGGTCCTCAGTCCAGACGATGGAGACACTGAAGCAAGACATGTAGGTCGATGTACATTTAGAAGAGAGGCTATTGTGAGTAGTATGTACAGGGGGCATATGTTGGGGGAAGGGTCGCACACACACACACACGTTACAAGAATACACACATGTATAAACAGAAACAATAAGAGCCTGTGGGGATAAAAGGCTGGAGCCTCCACTGAAAGAAACCCCCATTAGGGCAGAAGTGTACTGTCAGCCCCCGGGGAGGGGAGGAAGAACGAGAGGAGAGGAGAGTGTGTGGGTGGTTGGTGATGATAGTGGTGATGGAGCAGCAGAGAATGCAGGTTATTGTGAGGATGCTGTTCTAATGCATCCACCTTCATCTTAGGGCGGTGGATGAGAACGACCTCTGTGTCCATTAGAACCTCTGCAGCAGCAGAGTTTAAACGCAGTTTGACAGAATTTGGAGTGAACGAGAGTACGTGTGATACACAAACCACCAAGTTCAGCACAATTATACCCAAAATACTTCAACAAAATAATGTTAAAAATAAAATAATAGAGACTTGATATGCATATATTTATTTCTTAGCCACAAAATATATTAAAAATAAAAAAAAGTCTGGTTTGAAAAAAGTTGTTAAAATAATAAAATTGAAATGAAATAATGACAGTTGTAAATACTTAAAGGTTTCCAAAACATTAATTTAATTTTTTTTAATAAAAAAACACTTACTTCAAGCTCACAAAAAATAAATAAAACGGTCCAACCAAGACCTGCCTAAAAAAATCAGACATATATTCCACATGCAGATGAATGCAAGTAAAAATGCATTAATGGTTAAAAAGTTACAAACTCAAAAAACAAAACAAAAAACAAACTGACTGAAAAAATATGCCTACATGTTATGAAATAACCCCAGAGTCCAACATGTCTGGGAGGGTTACATGGCATTTTCCAGTATTTTATTCACACTGCTGTTTGTGCCTCTGATGGTTGGATGACCATCCACAGCTGCAGTGCAGTCACCTCAGTCCAGACCTCAGACCTGTGTTCTCAGAGTGAGAGTGAATAAGAGAGCAGAAGAACATCTTCTTCTATCGATCCTCCTGAGATCCTCCCCCTCTCTTCCTACAGTGCACTGTGAAAAGCCGACCTGAAATGAAATGAATATTGGCCTCGTCGTCCTGAAAGGTTTTGTCCAATTGCTCCATCTGTTTATGTGGCTTCGCTGCGAGTCTCACGTCCTCCTGATTCCTCCCCCTCTCCCCTCCCCCTCCTCTTTCTCCTCTGGTACAAGTGAGGTTTTTGTGTCAGAGGCTATTTTCGATGCACAGCCACTGACCCTTCTGCATTTACAGAGGTGAGAGAGGAGGCTGTAATGGAGAGGTCACCTGATTATGTTTGAAACAAGAAGACCTCGTGGATCACGGCGCTGTCTCTGAGCTGGTTTATTCTGCAGAGATGAAACATTTCTGTTATTTTATCTACTGAACTTGGTCCTAGCCCCTTATGTTTCCACCCTATAAATTACAATTACATTTGTTGGATTGGATAGAAAGTGCATTGAATGGTGATAGCAAAGAAGTTTGACTAACGTTTACAGAATGTTTTTTATATATAGTCCTCACAGTGTAACTGATTACAACACTCTGCTCCTGATCACTGTAAAAAGGATAGGAGAAAGGATACTAAGGAAAACCAACACCTTTGATGCTAACTTAGCATGAATCTTAATGCTAAGTTAGCATCAAAGGTGGTTGGTTTTGATTTGGTTTGGTCTGAATGTAAGGAGTTATGTGCCGTACATTATTAAATGTAAAAGAATATATATTGGAAGAAACTGTGGGGTTTCCAGAACACCATCAAATCTGGAGGAGCTTGAATGCATCACCAAATAATCGATCTCTGGAGAACTTTGTCTCACAAAAATGCTGCAGCCGTAAGACCTTGGTATTTTATTTTTTATTTTTTTCAAGTTTTAGCAATAAGGTTAATATGTTCAGAAATACTGTTGAGAAGCAATTCTCTAAAAAGTACTTGGAGTAATACTTAGATGAGAAAAAATAATTTCCTTATGGGGGCTAATAATTTAGTCTTTAGCTGTCTGAGCTGCAGCTCACCAGAGTAATGCCTCCTCTTCTCAGAGCTGTCACGGTCACAGCTTGTTTAGCTGCGTCTCTGCTGCATTTGAGGCACATGATGCAAGAGGATGTCAGACTCTTGGTTTTTACCTCTCTGTCTCTGGAGCACTGTGTAGGAGTGTGTAAGAGTGTGTGTGCATGCATGTTCCAGTGCGTGAGCGCACACCGTAGGTGTGTGTGGGAGGTGGATTCTGTTGAATGGGCATCTATAGTTGTTGTGTGTGTTTTTTTTTCACAGGCAAAGATGCAACATTGAACGACTGTGAGTGTGTGTCTAAGATGAACATGCTTCGTTGTGGGTGCAGATAAAGGTCACAGGACTCGTTTGTGTGTCATGAGCAGGAAGCTCAGGAAGTCACCGTCGTCACCCGGCCCAGACGAGGCAGACGTTCTCTGACTCCTGTCCTCACTCTGAGTTTTTCCTCTCATGATCAGCGGCTTCTTCGTGTCCCACAGTCTCACAAGGCAGACATTAAGAAAAGGACGTAGGCGTTTATTAAGTTGCATTTAAGAAGTGGAATTCACCAAAAGATGAAGATGACATTTCAGCATTCGAACTTTTTTTTTCTTCCTTTGCTAAAGACGTGTTAGTGCTGGCACTGCGTGTACTGGAGAAATGAATGTGTGAATGTGACACTGGCACTGTGATGGGTTTTCGTGAGCAACTTTTTGGGCAGCTAAAATAAAGCGCAATTTTTCTCTCTCTTTCATGATGTGTAAATATTATGTAAGCTAGTTAAACAAAAATGTCTGTTAAAATGTCTTTGGAGAAATATTTAGTCCAGGATGATTCTAGTTATGTTAAGTTACAGGAATAAGAAAAGGTATGAACTAAGGTAAAAGTCACTAGTACAACTGTTTTGTTCTACAAACAAAAAGTCAAAATAGAAAAGTCGCATTTCCTCAGAGTACTTTTACTCTCTTGAATTTATTTGAATTCTTGGTCAGTTGTGACATAATTAAGTCAGAATTTTGTTTTTATAGTCAGACAAAACCACACTAAGAGACAGTAGTCATAAAAAGTCCTCCCACACCTGAGATTATGAACCTCTCGTCGTGTCAATCCCATTTTTTATTTTCTTTTTCTGTAATTATTACTGTATGACATCACACTACAGAAACAGCTCCTGCTGATAAACTCTGACTCTCTCTCTGTGTGTGTGTGTGAGTGAGTGAGTGTGTGAAGGGAGTAGACTTGTAGAGCTGCATCCGGAGACCTCATCCCCCTCATCCCGACAGGATTACTGACACAGGATCTCCCTGCCCCTGGCAGAAATAGCAGGGACCCAAGGGCAATCCAGCAGAATATGGGAACTTCTGTGTGTCGGTGTTGTGTGTTGGTGTAGGCCGACTGTATGTGGGTGTTGTGGACGTTTTCTGTGTGTGGTTGTTTGGGCGGGGGTCATAGTTTGTGTGTTTACATGGGTGTTAGCTCTTCAGATGGAGCTTGTTTCCTCCCAGGTGCTGAGCTCCATGACTCATAAACTCACTGCTATCTCTCTCTCTCTTTCTTACCTACTATCTGTGCATGACTTTAGAGTAAACAGATTTTTTTTAAGGCAGAGTTCAAGGGTATTGGTATGGATTCAAGTCTTTACCCTTCCCCCTGAGTTTTAACGTTTAGAACCAGAAATAAACCTGTGTAAAATGAGACCGTTGGACACCAAGAGTTGTCTCAAACAGGACTGCTTTAAAAAGTTTCTTTCGTATATATTGCTCTTTAGCTTTTTGCTACTTGGCTTTGAGCTTGAGTAGCAAAAGTAGCATTTGCTAGTTTTATGAAACGTTGGGTCCAACAGTTCACAAATAACAGAATGAACACAAAGTAAAGCTTTTCTTAACAATAATAACTATAAAATTAAATTAAAATCACAGTATGGTAAAGCTAAAGTTTGAAGTCTTTTTTTTTCCATCTTTTAGCGCTAAGTTGTCTTAGATTAGTACGAGCAAGTCCCTAAAATGTAGAGCTTATTTAAATTTGAACATAAGTGACGTTCTTCTTCATTATTTATTTATCATTTTTTGATGGTTAGCATGCTAACCATCACCTTAATGTTAACAGACATGCTGCTTTCAGAAACTCCTTGTAAACTGGGTCTAGTGGAGTAGTCCAATCAAATGGCCCATTTTAGCTGCAGCTCCAGCCCACCTTAACTGTTCTGGTGAATGTACTCTGAATGTCTGAATAATATCTGTCCTGTCGATCTCGTACTTGCTGCGGTGACACTTTACATCAGACTCTGCTCTGTGTATAAATGGCTGTATAGGATCTGCACCGGAACTTATGTAACAAGAAGTACAGCAGTTAAAAACTGTGACACCACAATGTTGCTCAGTTTATTTCCACATATTGCGCCAAACCATGTGACCCCGCGCTCAGGTCGTCTTATCACCTTTTCTAGGCCAATATCCTGTTTTGCACTTTTATATTCTAAGATTTAATATTCACCAGAGTGAATGTTGTGCAATCCTCTGTCTTCCTACACTGCTGGCTGTTACCCAGGACCTTCATAGCAGCTCAGACCAGGTTCCATCACAATAGACCTCTATTTGTATTCTGAAGTGCCAATCAATCAAATCAATACTTAGCCTTTGCCATTTTCTTGCAGCCGTTCCAAATGGTTTCTGTGTCCATCTCTGTGACCTCTCTCGCTTTATTCTCTCTTCTGCCTTTGGTTTTATTAAATGTCCTGCCTTTTTCCTTTACTGTGCATTTTTTGACAAGCGTTTTGTCGATAATGTCCGTCGCTCTTCAGCAGCCCCAAGAGTGGTCATGCAGAGCATATTCATTAATTCGGGAGTCAGGATGTGGGCGCCGTGGTCATATTTTGACTCTGGTGACAAGCTCTTGATATATTCGTCTTGATTGGAAAAGGTCGTAAAGAACTGATTTCTTTTATATTTCTGATTTGATAAGTGCGTGTGAAAGGCTGCACCAAATCCAGCAACAGGTGACTCAATGTATTAACAGAGGGAAAATTCACATTTTACTTAGTGTGGTCTCTCCATCTTATCATCCATGTGGTTTATTGTTGTCACTTCTTCCGAAAACCAAGATCATATCAAATGAACATGATGCAATATGAGGTTATGAAACTGAATCTTCGCTTGACTTTGAGGCTTAAACAACACTTTGGTGTAGTTTACTGACCTAAAGAACTGGTGTGCCTAAAACGAGCTAGTTTAGTTTACTAGCAAGCAGCAAAAACGACATACTAATTGCTCATTGAGTGCCTACTGTTGCAATCTTTGTATTTGTTACAAATTTCAGAAATTAGAGGTTCAAAATATGTAAGTTTAGTGTGTAAAATTCCTTTGTCCTTCAAGAAAATCCTGAGGTTTATTTATAAACCCTTGAGGAAACGTTTCCCTCTTCTTTAAAAGAGTAGTTCACACATAGATTTTGACAAAAGAGGTTGCTGCCTTGCCATAGAGCCTTCGTCAAAAATATCCCAGGAGCATCTAAAAGACTTGGCATGCTGCTCCTCTGAAGGAGAACACAGTGTATGAAATGGAAAATCTGAGGCTATTGACAGTGTGCCAATAGTGATAAGAAAAAAAGCCGCCCTACGTTCATGTCTGTAGATCCAGGAGTGAAGTTCTTCAGGGGAAACTCACCTATGCAGACATCTGTGTCCAGACCTACAACACCAGCAGTTTCACTTGGACGGTTGTCAAAGGGTTATAGCAGTGATTTAAAACACAGAAGAGTTAAGTCATGGGACTGGGTCACTGCGCCTGTGAAAGCACTTACTGTAGTGTATCTCTGTCACGGTTTAGGTTCAAATGTGCTTTTCTACAGCAGGACCGTGCAACATACACCAAGGAAAACTCCATAAACTGTGTGCTTCCACTGCAGGGATCAAGGACTGGAAACAGTACCTGAAACATTTTCTCCCCAGATTAGATTGACTTGGTGAAGAATAGGAACAATCACTGACTAGACTGCAGCACATTCTGAAGGGTCAGACAAGTGGCCAATATCTCTTTAGACGCCATTTTCAAAATGTTGTTATGACTTGTGAACAGTGGACTGTGCTCTAAACAGGTCTTTGAACAATGGAAAAACAGGAACTTCCAGGCTAGAAACCCATTATTGACAACCATAGATCCTTAAAATATAACAATGTGTGTGTGTGTGTGTATATATATATATATACATATATATATATATGTGATGATATATATATATATAATATATGTGATGAAAATTTGACACACTGAAGCATAAATATTCCATATAGTCTCTTGAGTATTTTAAAAATAGGACCTAATGTGTTGCAAAAATGGACACATGGCTTGATAAATAACACATTTATTTGGGAGAGAGGTTCCATTGTGTTAACAGCATTAATAACACATATTGTATATAGAGGCTGCTGTGTTGGAACAGTCCAGAATAGGGTTTCCTCAGTTTTAGGTAACTTTAGTTCAAGTGTTTGTCTGAACAGATGAAGAAAACACATTGTGAAGACTCTATCGTTAAATATGTTACAGCTACGAAAACGACTCCTCGTCGGAAATGGTTGTAGCACTTTAACAGACAGAGAGGGACCGTTAATACACAAACTGTGATATTAGGAAAACATGTCTCCTGTTTCAAAGCCAAACATTCGACTTATTTAGGCTCCTGTGAAACTGTATCCAGTTTGAGATAATGATCTTCATATGTTTGGAAATCCATAGAGCTGCTAAGGTTCTGAGGCTGCGTCTACACGTGTTCCCCACTTATTATGTTTTTATTCATTAGCTCTTTACTAGGCGTTGTGCTATTTTTATGTCACCGAATCTTTTTTTTTTTACTTCACTTAAATCACATACAATATTAATTACAATGCTGTAGTGGCCCATATTCTGTATCCAGTATCCAGACTAGGCTACTCATTTAAACCAAAGTTTCCCGTCTACCAGTTGTGTTGGCCACAGTATACTGTAAGGTCAGTAGTTGAACAATGTGTTTCTAGGACCAATCACTCCATCAGTTTTGCCCTGAAACCTCGACCACCAGCCACCAAGGTGCCATTTATCCACCATCACCACACACTGCTCCCCTGGGGGTTTGAGCTGCCCACTGCTAACTTTAGTGATGGGTTAAATGCAGAGATCACACTTCATTGTGTGTTAAGTCACAATGACAATAAATCAATTTCACTTCGCCATCATCCCCTAATGATGACATCATAGCATACTTCACTGCAGTCTTGTCTCTGAAAGTCATCAGTCTTTAATCCCTGGTGGCTCAGTGTTATCTCCAAAAATTAAACATGTTTCATCTTCATATTCACCATGACAGTAACTATCTATTATTCATCCAAACAGAACCAAATAGTTGAGCCCCTCAACTTGACCCTTTGGTCACCTATACTTGATCTCCCATTTTGGGGATCAGTTTCAAACCAATATCTGATACCAGTATCATTTTCCTAAATGTCTGTGTTCTGCCAATTCATTCTGTGCAGCTTTGAGGAGGAGCTCGGAGGTTCTGTTGAATCTTCTACGACACCATGTTCTTTTTGCTACATTTCAGGGAGTAGGTGCTGTTACTTGCTTTGACTCTGCAGGGATCAAATTAAATGATTCTCAAGACCAGAATGAGGCCAACAAACCCAGATGAGGTCATGGACAGACACAGGCTAACGTGAAGCAGACTTTAGGGGATGGGGGGGTGCGATCAAACTCAGCTGTAGTTCACATGTTGTTCTATTGTGTCTAGTGCACTAAAAGGAAACAGGAGGAAAATGTACGACAAACATGTATGAAACGTTCATGTTGTAGTTTCATCAGGGGTTTTGTTTCTTCTTTCTTGGTTGTTTAGTGACAATGTCCTCAACAGAGTTTGACTTTCTGTCCTCTGCTGAAAAGGAAAGAGAAGAAACGGGGGAGTGTGCTGGTGAGCCAGTCGATGTGAGGCTCGTTATCAGGCCAATGTGTCACATAAGAGTATCCAGGGGCACAGAAGGGGGAAGTGAGCTGTGGCCAGAGGGCCAGCGGTGTAAAATATAGGCAGATCACAGGAAACCATTACATCTCAAATCACCGACGCCAGTTTTTTTCTACACAACCGTTTTCCTGCTAATTGATAATATCATTCTAATTTGTAACACTAAGATGAATTTAATTGCACTCTCCTTCTGCCTCCCTTTCTCTTCTGTTTCTTTCTTCCCCCTCTTTGGTTGAGGACCAGGTGGGAGGGGGTCTGTTGGCATTCTTGCACCCTATGCTTTGCGCTCGACCGGGCCTTGGCTCAGGTCCATTTCCCCTCTCTACCCTCTCTTTCTGGCTCGTCTGACTACAGCCCCTCCTCCTCACCACTAAATGCTCCCATAGCCGACCAACATCCCCCCCTGCCCCCTCATTCTCTCCAACCTCTTCAACTCCCCTCGGTTGTTTCCCTCACCGCTCCTGCCAGCAGCGCCGCTCTTCAACAAGCCCCAACCAACGTACACTTCAGTTATTATCACCTCTCCTAATCCATCCTCGTGCGTGGACCATGATTTATCGTCGACCTGCCACTCCCTCCTCCTTCTTTTCCAACTCAGACCCTGGCAGCGGGTCCAGTCTAGTCTCTGTGACACCGATACATCCAGTTTCTCTGTATACTTGACGTGGGCACGAGGCGTTAGCGGGACAAATCTGTTTGACCGTGCTTTATAGGTGTGGGTGGAGATGTAGATGAAAGCAGGTGAGGAGAAATGAATGTTCAGAGTTCAAATATTTCCTTCACCACGAGAAACAGTTTTAACCTGAGATAGCTCTAAGAGATACCACCCACTGAATCGACGTACGTGTCATGTCAGGTTCTCCTTAAATCAACTTTAAACTAATTTTATGTTAATAGGATCCAACACTTTTGAAGATAATAGCGCATCAGGCGCCTCTGTCAAAATGCACATATTTAAATATGTTAATTGTCTTCTTTTGTGCGTCTGGTTGAGTATCTGCTAAGGCAATACGATACTTCAGTACAGTGAGCAACACTATCCTCTTAAGCAGGAGCTGTGGCTACAGAGATCTGCCAGCAACACTGTGTTTGCAAGAGACCATTTTTGGGTCCAAAACATGAAACATGTCGAACTTCAGACATCGTGGTTTCCTAATCGTCCACTGTAGGATTTTTTTTTTTGCGTGCTTAAAGCAAAATACAACACTGGTCCTTAGTTTACTGGATCAGTGTCAGTCATTTCTTTCTAGAGCACGTATTTATTAGCTTCCAAACTGCTGCTACTACAGTACAAGCAGTGTGTATTGGTTTTGTATGGACTATCAGAATCCATATTACCTATGTATGCTATATGATTCCACCCAGAAATATTACTTGCTAACAGCACAATTGAAAACAAACACCACCTGTATTCATAGTTTTATTGGGAAAGTAGCGATATTTGACCACAGAAAGTCATTCCATCAGTGATTCAAGCTTCTTCACCACACTGACAGAACAGGAGGCTTCACTACAGAAGGAGTCTTTAGAGCTCATAAGATCATCTGACTTTGCGTCTGGTGTTTCAGCCGCATGCTCCCTGCGTAGCCTAGCATGCACTTGGCTAACGTAGGGAGCATCCAAGAGTCAGGCCTTCAGTGCCAGGTCTAACTGTGCTACCATTTGTTGCGATAAGTGGTTTACACCATAAAAAACTGTGTTGCTCAATGAAATAAAGTTAAAACGCACAAATGGAGCCAAAGAGTCATTCTGAAAAATTGGTTGTGTTAATTTATTTTACATTGTATATTTTATTTGTGTCACCCTTTTCTGCAATATTTTGAGAAGTAACAACAAAGTCCAGAAAAATTAAAAATTGCAGTTTCTGACCATAGGGTTGGATGATGTCGCTAATATACAGGATAAGGTAATTGTTGGTTTTAGGTCAGAGTTTTTTCTGACCGTTTTTTCCTTTCATCAATTCTCATGTCTGAGTTAGCACGGCTGAGTCCGTTCCTTTTACTCTGCTAAGTTGCCACGAAGCAGTCAGCACCAAGCTGATAGCCGTCAGCATGATGAAAGATGGTGGACGGGAGGTCAGAGTTGCAGATACGAGGTGGGAGTTTCCTCTTGGAAATGCATTAACAGGCGCATGAATAAGCATGAGCAGAAAGGACAGTGACACTTCAGTGTTTTTCATATCCTGGTTTTTGGTACAACTGCCCTGAATCTTCACCTGCTCCCTCTACCTTTTTTTCTATTTGTGGATTTATTTATTTTTTAATTTTGCTGGGGATGGAAGGGTTGAAAAGGGGAGGAAGGCGAAATGAGATGCCTCAACACTTCACTGCCCTCCTACTCCATCCAACTCCCCCACACACCTGGGATGGCCATTTCATTTCAGAGTGCAGCAAATGGAAAGGTGATCTTAATCTACCCTGTTTCCCTCTAACCTCCCCTCCCTCCCTATTTCTCTCTCTCCATCTCCCACACACGGAGCCTCATCCACTGACGGCTGCCTTAACAGAACACCGGATTTAGAGATACGGAGGATTAAATAGCACTTAGGTTTATCTTTTCAACAAATTATCTTGATTTCATATTTGATCTTTCTTCTTAACTGTAGCGGAAGTGTAGGCTAGCTATTACGGTTAGATACAGAGCATGTAGCTTACACTTCCTTCTTTGGGTGGGGTTGCTGAAACCAAAATTAAACAAAAGTAAACTGTTTATTTATTTAACTTTGTCAAAACTTTTCTATTCAAAAATGCAATTACACTTATCTCATCCTGACACTGAATTTCCTACATTATATTTGGCACTACTGTCATAGCATTCTCATTGGTGCTTAAAAAGGGATTCCTTCAGTATAAATTAGATTATAAACTTGATTCTAACATTGTGCAGACTCTGTCGTGCTGGCAGTTTATGTGCTTGTTGGGAGCAGAACTAGTTGACAGCTGACTTTGGTCATAGTATTTGGACATGGACTCTTCAGCGAACAGTAACCCTCTGTTAGCTCATTACTCAGTGTTGGGTTTCTCACCACTCTTTAGCTCTGTGGTCGTTGCAGTCACAAGCAGGGGTAGGCACTTGCCATTGATTTCCTATGAATAGCTCGCTGCTGGCCAGTTCATTAGGACGGCGCTCACACACCACTGGATTAACTGGACTGTAGGCTCGGGGAGAAAATGTTGATTGTGCCGTTAAAGGTTGGCATAACTGAAAGCTGCTTTGTTTGGTGGGGGTATACATGAAAATAATGTTATATACTGTGTATATATGTATACACAGTATATAAAAGCAGCTATAAAGTGAAGAACTGACATCTTGTTTTGATACCACTGGTCATTCGTTGACCCTGACTGGCTGGGTTTCAACAGGTTTCAGGGAGACCTCTGCAGGCCATTTGTCTTTGACTAATCTGTCAAGTTCATCTTGACCTTGTGTTCTTCTGGTACGCAGGATTTTCTTGCATGAGTTACATCAGACAAATATTTTATTTGGCCATTTTTAAGTGCTCCGCCAGATTCGGATCTGGAATTTGCTTGTGTCTGCATGGATACTAAAATACAGTTTATAATAATAAATATTCTTTTTGTCATAGCTACTTCCACCCTCACTAGATCCATGTTCACATTGAGTTTTTTTTTTATTTTTTTGGGGGGGGGGGTTCCATGTTTCTCCCTTTATTCTCCAAACATAGGCAGCTGCTCTGAGACCATTTTCTGGTGAAACCAAATGATCAGTTTGTAGCCTGCATCAGCTCTCTTCACTTTTGCTCTTATGACTGTCTTTTTGGTTCTTTGTAGTCCTTGAAATATTTGATTTTTAGCTCCGACTGTTTGGTTGAGTATAGATGTACATCTCCTTTAACGTCTCACTTTGGTTCCAGACTCTTGACTTGTTAGCATGAATGTTGGCCTTCATGTACAGTACAGATTCTCCTGCTTTGTTTGATCATCTAATGAGTTAAGTATGCTTTAAAAACTTGCTTCAAATCTTTACAGCATTTTCATATCAACACGCACTGCAGTGCTGCTTTGGACTGTGGCTCAATAAATAGATTAGTTAGGAGAGAAAATAACTAAATGTGTACTGGAATAATAAAAATATGAAGGTGGCCTCTTCTTGGTGGAGAGGGACATTTCTGGAGCAGGAGGATGTTCTATTGTGAACTGAAATGAACCATCCCCGGCCAGAACACTCTCCTCTTTTTCTTCTTCTTTTTCTTCTTCTTCTTCTTCTTCTTTTTAACACATGGCTCGAGGCTCGCGCTCCACCTGCCCAGTCGTTACTATGGCAACGCTATCTGGGCCTACCAAGACCTGAAGCCGAAGGACATCCTGGACAACAATACAATAGCAGCACAGCCAAGGTA
Source organism: Cynoglossus semilaevis (assembly GCF_000523025.1). NCBI lineage: Eukaryota > Metazoa > Chordata > Actinopteri > Pleuronectiformes > Cynoglossidae > Cynoglossus > Cynoglossus semilaevis. The sequence goes on along the minus strand of NC_024322.1, from coordinate 8,045,213 downwards.
CCTGAGGGACTTAGACCTGAGAGGAGAGATCTGTGGGCTGGGGGTGGGGAGGGGTGCTGGGGGTGGGCTGGGGGTGTGTTGGTTTGCAGACCGAGTAAATCCTCCCTATTTCTCTGCCTCTCTCTGTCTCACACAAACAGTCAGGATTTGCAGTTGAGTCCAAAAAGGTGGCGGAGTAAAACTGGACAATACATGAACCTGTTCCTCCGCTGGTTCAGAATCAAATGTTTTGGAAAATCTTTAGGATTTCTGGGTAAAAGCTTTTGATGGGATTTTCTGGTGGTGAGTACAATAACTTGATTATTACATACTGCACCTGGCCGTTTGTTTGTTGGGGTTAGATGAACAGTGTAGGAACAGAGAGAAGGTGTCTCTCCTGATTCTCAGAGCTTCTTCCAGCTCCACAGTCGTGATGCCGGGCTCTGAACTGTGCCACACGGTACACTGTGACAGAGATGTTTAGAGTCGGTTTCCTGGTGCTTACATTCCTGCATGTAGAGCTGCTAATATAATGAGAGTGAGGGGTTACGTCAGGTCGGCCCCAGCCGAGGACCGCGGAACACACATTGTTGTCACTGGCTCCATCTGTGTTTCCCTCTTAAAGCCACAGCGCAGAGTTTGTGGAGTCTGACACTTTTCAGAGGCAGCTCTGGGAATAATAAAATGCTGTAGAGATGAGTGTTGTCCAAAGTCTGCTTCTGGGGCTGATTGTGGCACAGAGAGGGGAAGTTTTCACATATTCTTTTTTTTTTTACTCCATTTTGAACGTTTTCCCCCTGAAAATTTAGATTTTTGGTTAATTAAAAACCATTCTTCCTGACAACATTTTTTTAGCTATGAAATGACATCAGCATTGTTTTGAAGGGAGGGGTGTTTTGTGTTATAATGATCAATTCTTATAATGATGCTAACGGCAGCTTTATCTGACATTTAGCTCTTTTGATAATGTCCATTTGGTTTTGCCATCTTTTGTCCAGTGCTAACTTTTAAAATCTTTTGTTATCTGAGTTTCTTTGGGCTAGTTTTGGTTAACTATTAGCAATTTTATTTTTCTTTTGACTCTTTCTCATGTATTTTATTGCATACATTGTCTTGTCATATTTGAAAACAGTATGGACTGTATTAGCTACGCACTGTGCTAATTAGATTTGGTTAATTAGTATTCGTATATATGTTATTTTTGACTTGACGTGATCGTTAAACCTTGACCTTATGACCTTTAAAATCAATTGTTGCACCGCTTCTCTTCACCTGTTCTTTAGAAATAACAATGAAATGCTACAGTTTAGTAAAATGTAGGTGAAACATTGTTACTAATTAGAAAAAAAGTTTGTGTTTCTCTTTGTTCAACATGTATTAACAAATGTTTAACAGTTTTTCACATGTCATTTATTTCTATTGTTGAGATTAAACTTATTGCCTGTGTTTTCATAATTACTGTGCAGCATCTGTATATCACAGCATGCATTTGTTCCCTTTTAAGCCATAAGAGGATTTAAGTCGATGCTATGAAGCGTCATTAGCTGCGCAGCGGTCGACCAGGCAATTGTAAATCTCTGTTATGTTGAACACAGCGACTTGTGCCGTGACTCAGTACATATATGTTTATGTGCATTTTAGTCTCAGGGCTTTAATAAAAGTGTGAATACGTATCGTCTGTTTACATCCCAGTGGTTGAAAACACTACATTGTGTAGGTCCACGTGTGAATGAGTGAGCGTGTGGGACCTGCTTAGTCATGCTAAAAGTCTCGTCTTACACCTCCTCTGTGTCTCTTTGCAGGCAGCCTCACAAACAGGATGTTAATGCTTGACGGAATGCCTGCAGTCCGAGTCAAAGCTGAGCCCCTGGAATCAGAACGAGGGGTAAGACAGCAGTTGTTTTCAAGACTATTTTTCTTTTTTTCTTTTTTTTTTCTCTTTTCCTTTTCTTCTATCCTCCTCCCAGCAATGGGTCGATAATCACTCCCAGGCCTGAACGAGTAAGAGGGAGAGAGTAGAGTGTGAGTGTGGGGGCTAACAGGAATGGTCGGAGAGCATGGCAGCAGGCAGGAGAAAAGGAGAAGAGGGGAGAGCTACAGCTGGAGCGTGAATGCTTCAGAAGAGTTTCTGGGAGGTGACTGGGGCCAGCTGAGAGTCTGTGCTGGCTGGGGGTGACTGCACAGATGGAGTCACTGCTCCACAGAGGAGGGTCACATGGGAAACTCTAAATCTTATCCATCTCTCACTGTCCCTGCCCCCCCATTTTTGTCTCTCTTTTTTCCTCCATCTTCTTTTGACCCTTTTGTTTCTACAAACACACACAAAAATATCTCCGTGCTAATAAACTCCATCTGCAAACACTATTATTCTTATTACTTTTGGGGGTTTATTTCCAACCAGGGCTGCAGGTAGCACTGAATCAGGCTGTGTGATGTAGAGTTCACTGTGCAGTGGATTAGATTTGAAGGACGCATACAATAAATGGTTCCATTAAAGGTTAAGAATGTATTGATAAACGTCACGTTTTCTATTCCACTTGTGGATTGGCAGCAAATCACAGCACATTATGTCACAGGTCGGGAGAAAAAATGCTGGACACTTTTTTTTCATATCAAAAAGACAAAAATGCACCAAAGATGCTACAAAAATAAGTAATGTGCAGCCATCACAAACTGAAACTCAGGAAAACAATCTTTTCAATCTCAAGTTTCTTGAGGTGATAAGAGGCGTTCACATCATTCTGACATTCTTTGTGCTGCTGTGACAAGTTGACGACGTCTGAACACAGTATTCTGATGTCTCCAAGGTCGGACTGTGATCACACTATTTTTTTTTTTCCCGGCGAACCGTCAGGGTTTCCACACTAAAACACAACTAGCAGTCGATGTTTGAAGTGACGGACGCAAAACCCTCAAAGGAAAAATGGACGACTTGTTGCTGCAGACGACAGTCTCTTTTCTAACTGCTGACTTTAGGGGGTGCTGTTAAACTATTCCACAAAGACTATGATAAACGACGATGGAATTCTGGGTAAGGTTTTCTGAGATCACTGTATATTTAGGTTGATTAATGCGTGTTTTCTAAACCTTAACGTTGTTGTCCTACAGTCTATCATTTCATTAGTGGTTTGCTCTGATTATTTTGCGTCCTCACTGTCGTCCCCCGGTTTGTTGTCTGCGGTCAGAGATGGGCCCTAATTACTCAGTGTATATCACCCATAATGGGTTTAATGGAGTAAGTTCACACAGGGTTTTCATGCTGCTCATACAGTATCAGTGCTCTCTGGTTGGTTTTGACACACGGAGAAATAAAGTGGTCTTGTTATGGTGAGGCTGTTGCTAGGTAACCCAGGCTTTGTGTTGCTGCTTTCTCAGCTGTGTGTATGTGTATGTGTGTGTGTGTGTGAGTGTTCAGTGGGTGCAGACCACTTAATATTTGCAATCATGATGAATTAGCATTCATTTATTACTGATTCCCACTCATAACATATCAATAATATCTGCCAGCCTAATAAATCAGCAGGTAGACGGAGGAGAGGAGCAGCGCAGCCTCAGCCGAGGTGAATCCCAGAGCATTAGTCTGTGATGGATGAGAAAATTACCAGCAGCTGATAACCTATCAGGTTATCTCAAGTCTTGTAGAGAATTGTTTGGCAATGGAGGCACTGTCTCGATAAGAGCTGGTTCTGTCTGTTCATATCTACAGACGGGGAGGAGGTTAGTCGCTGGATGTTCTGCTCTCGTTTATGGCTTAAGGGTTTGCAGCTGCCAACGACTGTATATAAGAAATGGACCCGACTGCACAAAGACGGGAAGTTCTTCACTGACACGACTTTGTTGATCTATAGGAATGTGAGACTATTTCGCTATTTATTAGAATACTTACTGTCCCCATCAATAATTACAAGTATCTTTGATATCAGTTTCCTATGATACAGTTATATTAAAACGGGTTGGTTGAAGCCACGGTACAGGTCGTACCTCGGTACTGATCCTAGGTTTGGTACATTTAGGGTCCGAAAAAGAAAGTTCTTGAGTTTGCATTGTCTTCTTACCTGTTGCTTTTTGAGGGATCAGTAAAAGCCACATTTAGATGGTGCTGTTTCAAGTCATGTTTGGTTTATTATTAGCCAGATAGCAGATATTAATATGACAATGACAAGACATTGTCTTCTTGCCTGTTCAATTACCTCCTGTCTTTGTTAACTGAGTGGTGAGTTCCATGATTTCGTCCTGGGGTAAACTGGAAGTTTTCCTGCTCTGCACACTAGTAGTAGTAGTTTTTCAGAAATACTAGGCTGCAGACGTGTAGCGTCTTGTACCAAACGGTTCGGTGTGTAAAAACTATTCTGTTACACTCCTACAGAAGGTGACTGTGAGTGGACACAGTGGGTGGTAGCTGTCACGGCTTTCACATGTAATGGAATACATCAATATCTATTCAGGATTGAAGGGGAAAGATACAAATCTAAGGTGGTGATTGAATTTTCCCCCTAAATTATTGATTTACCATAAATTGACGGGCAGTTTACAATTAAACCACAGGTTCTTCTCAAGACGACTGAAAAGTAGTGATCGAGACCTAACCTTTTAATGAGTGTTTGTTGGTAGCAGTATTGGAGAGAAGTGTTTTTTCAACCCATACTGTTGTTTTTAAGACTGTGACTTGAAGAAGACGTTCAATCAACAGCAGCAAGAAAAATGTCGTCAAGGTGTTAATGATTTGACCTTAGACTTTCAAAAGTCTTCCTTGTAAACACTGCCCTCTGGTCTGTGTCTGTGTTAGTTTTTATATACTGTCTGTCTAAGGCTGCGAGTGAAAACCCCTGAGGTTTTGAGTGTGTCTCCATACATGTAGTGTTGTCAGTCACATACAGGATGTGTGCTCTGCAGCCCACACAGATTTGAAGAGCACTGATATCTCATCTCGCTCTGACTGACTGAGCTTCCTCTCAGAAGCAGACAGACAGGGATTCAGGCTCCTGCTGTTGCTGCTGCTGCTGCTGCTGCAGAAATGTGGTCTTCATTTGGGTGGCGGGGGGCCAAAGGCTTACTGAAAATGGCCGCCCTGGTTAGATGACCGGTAAAGGTCTGTACAGTCTGAGGACAAGTATCTCCCTGACAAAGATGATGGCACGCAGCCCGGTTCATCATGTATTTGTACGTGTGCGTAGGTTGAGGTGTGTTTATACCTGTCAAAATGAAAGAAGGGGGTGGATTAATTTTCCATCCAAGTTTGCTTTCAGAATCTAACCCCAAAATCCATAACAAAGTTTCTGTTTTTGATTTGATTTGAACAAAACACATACTTACTGAGACCTTTCCACACAGAGACTTCCTGTTCGTACACATGGCCCACAGATAACTGGCCCATTCAGCAGTTTGAATAGATAAATATGTTCTTCACTGTCATGAGCACATGTCAAGAATGAGCCTTTAAGAGAAAACACACTTTTCCTGTATGGGTTTGATGGTCATGAATTCAATTCAAGGCTGTAAATTTCTTGTGTTCGTCTTGAACGTGGAACGTGTTATGAACGCTTTTCACTTCTTCTTTGAGGCTGGTAAATGAAGTGGTCAGGAGTATCTGCCCTGATGCCATCTATTTTAGCCAAAACACAGGCAACAAAACAGCTAGAATTTAGAAAAATGCAAGTAAAGTTAGGGGAAATATGGCACCAAGACCATACAGCCCAAAAAACAATCTCCAAATAATGTGTTAGTTAGCTACAAAGGCTTGAAATTGTTTAAGCATGGCTAACGATTAGCAATAAGACGGGCTCATATTCTCTAATTTAGCACAGAAACGGCTGATAGACAAATAAAAGAATAAATATCTTAAAATTTTCAAAATTTATAAATGTTTAGGCACAACTAAAGAAAATCGAGCAGAAAACGGACACAAATCTCCCAAAGAAAAAAGCCAAATTTGAAAAAGGTGAAATTACATCTGTCTTATGGAGTCATTTTAGAATTTACCACAAATTCCTAAATTCTTACTGATAAAAGCAGCTGCTACTAATGAATGAAGTATTGATACCAGTAAGAGTGATTTTATCTTTTCTGGGTCGTGCAGTGGAACCAACACTAGACACGTCTCCAGCAGCCGCTGTATTTTCTGTTATTCCCTTTTCTTTCCTGTTGTCTTCTCTCTGTGTCAAAACTATAAACTGTTGGATCGAGCATCAAGAGAGACCAAAATTTCTAAATACCTCGCTTTACTGGGATTGTCTGATGTCTTCAAAGCCCGGAGGCGTTTTGGGCTTCAGGCCGTCTGATGTTCTATACAGTAGAGCACAGTGGGCGAACACAGAGATCACATGCAGCAGCAGCTGGAGGACTGCTGCAGGCTCTGTCAGGAAAGAGACGGCGTCAGGAGAAGATGTTCAACTCCTCAAACATGTGATCGATACTTTACAGAAGCAGAAACTGTGGTCATGGGAAAATAAGACGTACTGTCCGGGTAGAGGCGGGGCTTACAGTTTACGATGGCGTTTCGTGGTAACATGGCATCTCCCATAAATGTATTAATTATGTAGGATCCATAAACCAATGACCTGTTGTGAACAGAATTACAACAGAAGTGTTGTATAGGTCCTACTTTGGCTAACCTGAGGTTAATTTCACTGTTTTTGTCAGTCTTTGAACTGTTTGCTTTTTTTTATGATTGTGGCTAAAGCCAACCATGGCTAACCATACTATATATATTTTTAAATATATTTTTTCTATATTTTCCTATTTCTTTATTGAGAAACAGTTCTTGACCGAAGGAATTTTAATTAACTTTGGTATAAATCTGGCCTCCATTTAGTGACTGTATCAACCGTACCAACGTCTAACTCTTTTGTAGAAGGCTAAGATTTACGTTTCACTGTATTTTTGCTAAATTTGGACTAGTTCTTTATGGACTTTTCATTACGATCCTACTTAACGATTTGAACTTTTGGCTCTTTAATCAGGTTTATTTATATTTCGTCTAACTTTAGCTAATCATCCCTATTTCTTTCCTCTTGTTCCACAGTGAATATATTCAGTGCTTTTACAACAAATTGGAGATGATGTTGTTTGCTCTTTATTTTTCCAGCTAAATTACAGGACTAATTTAATAGTCAAATATTCTGTGGTAATTTGGCATTATTGGATTATTGCACATCCCCCTGCTTGCATCATTCCATTCACATTGGAATCCACTCACTGTACTGCATATCTGTCTCCTCTACGTCGCATTAAGACAAAGAGGGTTTTGTATCATATCTGTACCACGTGTCCGTGCGACGCTCGTCTACTTTTTAATGTATAGATAGATATACAGTATATGTATATTCAGTTCATTCTGAAGTGTGGGTCACAAGAAAGCACCGTCATAAATCAAGACTTTATGTCCCAAGAAAAGCAATGAGATGATTCTGTTGAAGTGGTTTGTTCTCAGTGAAGCCTCTGTTCGATGCCCGGTGTTTCCCCTGTGTTGTCACTGACACACAGTCAGTGACAACACACGACAAATTAGGACAAATGAGTTGCTGTGAACTACTCACTGTTCTGTTGTGTGTATGTACAGATGGAGCTGTTCACACTCTGCCTGCTGCTGCGTAGACTGAGTGTTAGTAACTCCTGAGTAGTTGACTTACATCAGGTGACCGGGGATCAGCTGCTTCATTCATGCTGCGCTGACAGTCAGTCATCCATTAGCTTCATTAAATATCATGAAAAAAAAGAAAAGAAACGTGTCTCTGAGCCGACTGCTCCTCTTCTAACACATATGAATATAATTGAGTTTCAAACAGATTAATTTAATTTAGTGAATTTACTAAGAAAATAAAACACATTTTCATCATATTTCATAATTCATAGCATAATTAAATTTAACCCACGCCGCAAACTGTTGGACGGATTCCTTGTTCAGATTTTGCTTTTTAATGATTCACAAGTCAAACACCACATTAAATAATTTTCTAAATTAATTTCATCAGAAAAATGAAGTCAATGTTCAGTTTAAGTTCAATATGAACAAATATTAAACAAACAAAGGCTAAATGGCGGCTTAAATTAGTTAAGTGATGCTAAACCACAACCTTTGAATTCTAAATGCGCTCTATTTTACATTTAATCTATTCCAATTCATGCACAGTCGAGATTGTTGAAAGTCAGAACAGCATTAACTGCTGAAGACGAGCAGGGAAATCCAAAGATACGAGTTGTTAACTAAGTGATTGACTTACAGTGACAAAAAGTCTTTTCAGCCTAACTGATCTGTAAAACAATTTTCTATAAATGGTCAATACTTTGAGGATATGACTGTGAATGAACTGTTGTGAAAGGAAAAATCCATGTGAGAGTTTCCATTCAGGAGGAGCAGTGACTTCATCCTCATAAGTCATCTTATCACAGTTTGTTTTTTTCTGTCCTGACACCTGAAGCCACAGAGTGAAGCCTCAGTGGGTGGTTTCATGAAGCCATAACGTGCTGTGCACCTCGACCTTGCCTCCCCCCCCCCCCCGCCCCGGCGCCCT
>NC_024322.1:7939971-8036570 GCF_000523025.1 Cynoglossus semilaevis | reverse complement strand
ACCTGGGCTGAACCTGGGCTGAACCCCACTCCAGTGCACAGGTCATCAGGGGCCACATATCAGGGCCGAGAGTTTGTTTTCCAGCTCAGAGGAGGAGTCAGAGAGAGAGAGAGCGTGTTTTTGATTCATGGGTTCGTAACATTTCCTTTAGGCTCAGAGTGAGTACACAAGTCTGGAGTAATAATAGTACATGTAGGAAGAAGAACACACACCACACACACAAAGAAAAAAAATCATAATACACAACAGATCCTACTCTCAGCCAGAATTACATAAGAGGAAAGAAATGTGAGACTGAGGATGAAAATCCACACTGTAGACTTCTTTTTAAAAATTTCTTCTGTAGCTGCCATTGTTGTTTTTCCCTGAGTTCAATCAGCTTTGTTTCAATATTACTGACATCTCTTGTTATCAACCTGTGAAGTGACATGATCGTCTTCACAGCTGGACAGACACCAACAATGTAACACAACTAGGAGTGGGTTCAGTAAAGTTAGTCACACAAAGAAAAAAGTTGGCTGATTTATTTACATTTATCTTTCCTAAACCAGCAGGCAGAAGAACGTGTCTAAAGATTAACCCCCCCAAAATATAGAAACATTAGACAATTAGCTTATGCTAATTTAAATAATGTTAATATGCTATCTTTTGTTCTAAGAAAATATCCTAAAGTAGCAAACATGTAATCACTATAAAATAAAAAAAACACACACCTGCTAAAATACTCTCAAAATAAATTCATATCTGGTTAGAAAAGAGCTAAAAGTTTAATGTTTAACTTTTGAGTAAAATGTAAAGCTGAAGTACAGAAACACAATCATAAAGAGTCCAAAGGTCTGTGGTCCACGGAACAGTAGCAGAGTTAGCGTCTCTGGAAGTTCTCCAGTTATCTCTGATTCTGAGTAAACAGTTTCCTGAAAGTTGTTCAGGCAGATGGAGTTATTTTGTGTTGCAGTCTGTTTGGTGTTAAGTGAAGGATCTGCTGAGGGAGAAGACACTGAGCCACCAGTGTTTGGCCTGAAGAGGCCCATCATCTCTGAGACACAGAGACAGAGAGAGGGAGAGAGACAGAGAGAGAGACGGTCAGGAAATTGAGCCCATATGATGTTTTTCCACCATCACAAAGAAAGATTTAGGGGAGATTGAAGAAGAAGAGCCGGGAGAGCAGTGTTTCAGTGGGAGTGATGGAAAACAGGAGGAAGAGAAAGAAAACCGCCCCGGCCAAAGAAAAGACAGAGAGTAAAGGGAGGAGACTGCGAGAGAGAGAGAGGGAGGGAGAGAGAGAGGGACACACTATCTGTGTTTCATCTGTAAATGACATCATACTGCACCACCACGGGGGACTTCAGTCCAAACGTTTGAGTCAACACAAGGAAATTACTGTAACTGCTCCTTTTTTTCCGATAAAAGTTTGTATAAATATGTCACACAGTGTTGTTGTTTCCACATCTGGTGACTTATGATACAAACATGGTTAGAAATGTCCAAACACTCGGAGAAAATGTGCTCAAAATGTTGGTATTTGCTCCTAAATGACTTAGTAAGGTGGGTGTTCAGCCTTGGTCTTTGTCTGTTTCAGACAGTCAAACATGTGAGGCTAAAGGCCTGTAGCGTTTAGAGGACTGGGTTCAGGGTTTCTGTTAGCTGCTACTGCTACATGGATGGGTTAAATGTAGAGGATTTCATTGAGTGTGTATTTTTGTTTAAATGTACAATGATTCTTCTTCTTCTTTCTCTTCCTCTTGTCTATAAAAGACTAGGTAGGGGTAAGAAAATTAGAATTTGTCAAAAAAGAAACTAGCTCAACATTGGCTTCAAAAAGCTAAATAATTTGTTAAACACAAATGAATGTACACTGTCATACCTGAAGTACAGTCAAAAGGCCAAAAAGGAGGTGAGAAATGTGAGCTAAGTGCTAATTATTTTAGTTTATTCCATTGGAGCCACGGCACTAAAATGCATTCAATTTAGTTAGAAAAAATAATAATAAACTAAACCAAAAGCTCAAAGTTAGTTTGGAATTATTATTATTATTATTATTACCATAACATTCATTAACTGATTTGTTAAAAATTGTGCTCAAAGCTACACAAAACAAAAGTGAATCATGAAATGAGCCAGTTAACAGAAACTTCCTGACTGCTGCAGCTGACATTTGTCTGTTTTTTTGTGTCCTGTCACAGTCACCCAAAGTGCGCCGCTACTCTGCGATGGACGGCGTCCCGTTTTTCCTCAGCAGAGTCAAACCTGAGACTCCAGAAGACCTGCTGTCCCACGACCTTCACTTCCACACACAGACTGAACCTGTGGACCTGTCCATCAACAAATCCCGGCCCACATCCACAACCTCGTACTCAAAGTCGTCATCCTCACCTCTCAGATCTGCCTTCTCACCGTCCACATGCTCCTCATCTTCATCCTCCTCCCCATCGGTCATCACCTCAGCCTCGTCGGTGCTCACGCCGGGCCCCCTGGTGGCTCCTGGTGGCGGGGTGAGGGGTCAGCCGTACTTGCACATCCTGCACTCTGTGCCGCCGCCTCCGTCCAGTCCTCTGAGTCTGCAGGGAGCGGGGAAGCTGAGCAGCCACGTTCACCGCATCCCCGTGGTGGTGCAGTCGCTGCCGCTCATGTACACCACCGCCGTCCGATCGCCCTCCAGACTCAACAGCGCCATCGTGCTACCTCTGCTGGATGATGTCAAGAGCAAAGGTGAGACAGTATTTTCTTTTCTGCTCCATCTCCTACTTCAGCTCCATCATCTTCCTGAAGTCGGCCTTCTTCTGCTCCACGTAGCTTTTCAGCTTTTGCTGCATCCGAGTGGAGTTTTGTTCCTCGTGCTTCAGCTCTATCAACTGTCTTTCTCTTTCCTTGTTCAGTTCGAGCTCTCCGTTTAGCCTTTGCTCCTCTGTTTTCAGCTCATTTCTCTTCCCTCTTTGTTGCTCCTGGTGCTCAACCTTGTTCTTCATCTTATCCTTTTTCAATTTTTCTTTCTTCACTGCTCTTTGTCCTCATTATTCTTCTCTGATGTCTGCTTCTTATTAATTCCGTCCTTCTATTAACTCATCCCTGTTTTTTTTCCAAATTGATACTGAGCGGGCATATTTTTGAAAGTAGATCTGTTTTTCCCCCCATAAAAAAGACCTAACTGTGCGTGTTTGATTGCGGACTACATAGTTCTGCCTCATTATTTTACACAGCAACACAGTCAGCTCATTGCGTTTCTGAAAAGGGGGATCAAGGGCAGTAAAACGTCTGGAATAGTTGGACTTGGACTTTGTACAAAGTTTCCATTAAGAATTTGATAAACAGAGCATTAGACCTTTTGGGCCAGGCCCGCTCACGACAGTGGCAAAATATGTGGAACATTCAGAAAAGAGGTGACACCTGATGGGAGGAACATTTCTCGCCCCCTCATTCACTCACTGTGAATAATCCACAGCTTTCTCTGCTGTGAAATTATTGCCTACATTTGCGTTTTCTACAGAACATACAGTCCCTTTGGACAATTTGAGGAAATTGTCTTGGTCTTTGATTCAAGTCTGAGAGCAGCTAATGTTCCCAGCCTTGATATCCAGCCAAAATTAGTTGAATTGAAATTATTACTTCAGTAACAGCAGTAGGAGAGACAGTTAAAAACAGACCGTGGTGACTTGTTAAGGCGGCAGCCAGAAGACAAAGATCAACTGTCAAACATTAGAATATATTTTAGTGAGGAGATTCTTCCTTCAAATATTGTATTAAAACAAAACGATAGATCTGTTCCACGGTTTAGTGGATGATGAAAGTTCTTCTTGACTTTGGAATGTTGATCGTTGTTGCTCTCGATGAACCAGCCAACATTCAGACCTTAAATCCTCCCACTACCTTTTCCTAGTGCCCAGGACTGTAGTACTGTTTTGTACAGGAAACCACTATGTTGTAGTTTCTGGAATCATCTTTTCACTGCACTCCAAGAGTTTAGTCATTAGTAACACTGTTTACACTATTAAATGTGTGATGGCAAGTTAGGCTTCGCAGATAGTAGTACTGCAGGTCAAATGTAATTTTATTTTTTACATGGTTTAAATGGGCTTCTACCCAACACAGCTCACAGTTACACAGATGGTACACTCAGTTACTACATCAGTCGTATAATCCTAACTTCCATCTTAGAATCTTTCACTTACTGTTGAAAATTTAAAGCTTCTCTACAGCTAAAATCAAATTTCCCTTGGAGGTAAACAAAGATCTGGGCCAATGGGCAACATTATCTTGTTCTTCTACTTATGTTTTGGGTTAAAGTGAAGTGTATAGTTTTAGATTGATCTCTAGCTTACTTGCTGAGAGCTAACAGATTAGCTGGGAAAAACAGAATTGGTCAGATTTGTCCTCTACTGTTCCTGAAAATGTCCATCCTGTGCTTGTTTACTTGTAAAGACACAGTATTTTGACCATGTCGAAGCACAAATGTAGCTTTGCTAGTGGTGTCAAAAAAACAACCAAACACTTGATAATCGTTGTCTTTTGCCTAATTTGTTGGTGTGTTGGACCGTTATTTCCACCTGATGAAAATGAATGTCACGTGGTATCTGCGACACGCAGGATTAGCTATCCCACTGGATCTGTCTTCAGGCTGGTAAAAGCAGTCTGGCAGGTGACAATGTTGGTCCGTCGTAAGGTTAACAAGTTCGCTGGCTCTGTCGTCTCTCACTGAGAGTGATCTGGCCCGGTCGTCTTAAATAGCCCTTTGGAGCCACACCAGTTGTTGCCTTTCTCTTTATAGGAAAGCAAACATCTGGGCTAGTCAGAGTCCCAGACCTCCCTGGCCCAACCCTAGACGACGTTATTGGTTTTCTCTCAGGGTGTGGTTTTACTGCCAACCACTCGGAGTGGGCGAAGAGCACAGTAGGTGTTTCTCTGAGTGGCACACAGGGCAACTGTTGCCCATGAAAGAGTTTTCTTTTTTGTCACGCCACACAGGGCATACGCACACATTTGCACTGTAAGTCACACCCCTGTGTGCATTCAGTGTACAAGGGGGCAAACAAACAGGGATGTGTAATTAGTACTGAGACAGACAGCAGACCAGCAGGGTGGGGTGGTCCTGGGAGATGGGCGTTTAACTTCTGCATGTCTGCTCCTGAGGAGAGGAAAGAAAAAGAAAGAGCAAGAAAAACAAGACTTACATAAGAGGGTGTGGATGGATTTTGAAGATGGGTGGCAATTACGCAAACATGAACACATGTACATGTACAGTCCAGGATACACTGTCCACAAGTCCAACACAGAAAATGCCCTGAGTTAGTGAATTCCGACAAGTGACACCAGTGCGGCCTTCAAACCATTTTCACAGGGCGACTACAGGCAACTCAGTGATAATGTTGGTGTGGCGAACAAAAAAAGGTTCTCCACATGGATATCCATATTCACTTCCTGACCCTGGACATGTCCCTTCCTTATGTATTTCCTGTCTTCTCACAGTCATATCTAAAATATATAGACCCAATCATACAGTATGTTGTGTCTGATGTCCTGGACTCTGGAATGTACGTAGTTAGAGGGGGCAGATACTCACTGGTGAGTGGAGGAGCTGGCATCTTTTCAAGGGTGGAAATGGCCACCCCTCAGGGACGCCACTGCAAGACGCTGGAAAGAAATTGCATGTGTGTAGCCAGATCTCTTATCGTACAGTATCTCATGATTTTGCCTTCTGTACCAGGGACATTTCAATCATTACAAAAATCTATTCATGTGTTATAACGATGGCTCTGCTCAACAGAATAGGGATGCTGTGCAGACATACTTTAACAAATACATTTTTCTGCATCGTGTCAACATCTTTTTGCAGCCAATCTGTGACGCCCCACATAACAACTGCTGCAATTATTATTATTAAACTGCATTTTAGGCTAAAATGTCCACAAGTCCATCATTTAATGTTTTCCTGTTTCCAGGTCATAGCTTAAGTACAAGCTAAGAGTTGGTAGAAGCTACTGTAGTAGTTTTTGTTTTGTTTTTTTGTCACTTGTGCTGTTCGGCAAACAAACTGACAACTTCATTACAGTAGTTGTCATGTTGCACTGGACACTTGTTGCTGGTCAGCTTCAAATATTTTGTTTTTTAATTTTCATCATGAAAACATGTAGATAAATGTGCAGGTTTAATAATTCAGTGTAGTTTCATGTTTTGATAATGAAACACACTGTTTACCTTTTGGCTGTTCCTGACCTTGTACACAATATCAATAATGTGTGTTTCCAGATAGGAGCATTAATGGAAGCTCGTACTCTGTATCTTTTGATGTTGGACATGGAGTAAGAGCTTTGGACAATGTCGGAGATTGTAGAGCTATGTCTGAACAATCTAGAGTAATTTTGTGACTCTTTGACTTAAGAGTCAGTCACAGAGAGCAGCCTGTGGTTTAGTGTGCAAATTTGTGGTTTCCTGCTTCACTACTTACGTTATATCAATAAATCAACCATGAAAAAAAGGAGCTTTTCTTTTTGATATGTACAAAAACCTCACATAAGTTTCCTCTGACATATCCTGACATATACAGGTTCCAAATACATATTTGTTTACCAACATTTTCTTCATTTATTTTATTCTTTAACATAATTTTGACTTTAATTTTGGTTATTTTATTTTTAGTATTATTTTCTTATTTGTATATTTTATTTATTCTCTTTAACTTTTAGGTGTCACCCTAAAAATTAGTGATAGGTCATAATTAATAAAAAATCTAATCAATTAGAAGCTCTGTGTGATTAATAGTATTTTATATCAGATATTTTATTGTATTCACCTTATATAGATATAAGGTTTTTTTTAAATATATATATAATTTGGCTGACAACTGCAAGGATCTCTTTATCCATATTTACTGTATCTCTGCATGTTCCATTTGTCTACAATGTTCACAAATTGGTGAAAACCCACAGTTTAATTACAGCAATTTTATTCAACATTTTATGTTTTTCCCCTCTGATCTCTGGTCTAAACCATGACGCAGTTAGCTAGCTCTGGTGCCTAGAGGAAGTTTAAAAAGTAAAAAATCTGGATTGACATGTTTTTTACATGTATTTTGCTGTCCTTAAGCTACTTTTTTATATTTGAATATGATTGTCGTTCCCCCCTCCCCCCGATTTCGCAGAAGTTGACTATATGCACTTCCAGGAGCTGTAGAACTCTCCCATCATGGGCCTTAACAAATATGTTAAAGACATTTTGCCCCGGAGTCTCTGCTAATCTCTGACCCTGTTGTAAATACATACACATACACAGACATGAGCACAGGTTGGACACGGTCTCACAGAGAGAGGGCGGCGATGCTTCCTTTCACTGCTGTCTCCGGCAGCAGGTTGCCATGGAAACAGGGCTTGACTGGAAACAACAGGAGAGAGAGAGAAAGAAAGAAAAGAAAGAAATTGGCTGCTCTGCCCACCTCTCACCACTCTTTCTTTGTGTCCCTCGCTCAAAATACCACTTCCCAACACACAATGCATTTTTAACTAATTACAGGTTATCTGTAGGGTAGACACTCTGGTGACCACTCTGCATATGGTCTTCAGCACTGGCTCGAAATCTTTGAAGCAAAAAGACACTTACATTTTCTGTGTGCCCCCTTTGTTTTTCGTGTGCCCCCCCCCCCCCCCCCCCCCCCCCCTCAGTAATAACACCGTGTCTGCTGCTCACTGTAGACCTTTATTATGTACCATTATGGTCACAGCCTCAGCCGAGAGCAGGGAGGAGGTGAAGGCCTGATGGTTTTATAAAAGCCGTAGGATTACAGTGGACCGAGGGGGGTGAGGTGGGGTGAGGTGGGAGGGGGTGAATGTACTGTATCTGCATGTTTTCAGTGTTTGTGAAAACACGTTTTCTTTTCCTCATTCATTTAATAAATGTTACTTCATGTTGTTAAAATTAATGACCAAAATAAAACGCCAATGCAATTGAGGTAAACAAAATAACGAATTATCCAAACTTTTTAAAGCCACTAATCCTCTTGTGCTCTGTTGTGCAGAGGTCAAGGTTCAATTGCACACTGACAAGGGTAACGCGTATTCTAAGCAGCTGTGAATGGATGATGCAGATGTGTGTTATGTCTGTCCTTCTAACTGTACTGCAGTTATTATGCTAAGGAACACACACACAAAGGGAACAAGTGAACAAACAATCCTCCATGTAGTTCTTTACAGAAAGTATCTGTATGCGTGTGTGAGTGGACGTGTGTGTGTGTCAGGGTCATCAATAAGCAGCTCCAGTCAAACCAAAAAGTCTGCCCTCAAAAGTCTGCCCTCAAATTATCTTCCTGGGATTTTTTTATATATATATATATATATATATATATAAAACACGCTGAAATATTCAGTTCATTATTACAAAACCTGGGTAGAAAATCTCTCTTTAGGCTTTTATGGCCCCAGTGAGTCGAGGACTTTAGATAATATAAGTAGTAGCTGAGTGTTTGGCCTACTTTTAAATGGCTAAAAGTTAGCTAGAAATAATGCTTAATGTTATTCATCAGGTAAGCTACAAATGCAGAGGGGGGAATCCATTATGTTAGCCAATGTGCAATAGGTTCGTGAGATAATAAAAAAAATGTGTTAAGGAATGCAAAAAAGAAAAAAAAATCTAAGCATGGGTTTAAAGTTGGCCTGGAAGTCATCAGTAATTTGCCAAAATAAATCAAAAGGGAGGATTCCTTCTTTTGATGCCTGAGGATCTTCCTTTGAGACATTCTAACACTGAGTGACAAAATCAACTCCTTTGTTCCTGAAACAGTTACTGCAGTGTTGAATTTTAAAGTCTTAAAACTAGTGTCAGAAATGACAGTGTACAGTAACAGGTGATCTACCCATCACACTCTCAGACAACAATGTGATATGTCTGCTGAGTAACCCGGTGCATCTGTAGTGTCCGGTGACTGACTCCTGTGTCTGTGTCCTTTCTTCGCAGCACACTCGGACCACAACGGCCTGTCGCCAAGGCAGATCAAGAGTGACAGCGATGACGACGACCTACCAAACGTAACCTTGGACAGTGTTAATGAGACCGGCTCCACTGCCCTGTCTATAGCCCGGGCTGTGCAAGAGTGAGTATCATCGTCATGTCATGTGTGCACGAGTGTGAAAAATCCTCACGTTGACTTTTCCTTCCTCTCCTGACCCCAAAAGCTAAAAAAGCCCCCGCCCCTCTGTGTCTGTTAAATGTGTCCACTCCTGTCACAGGAAACTATGTAGGAAATATGGCTTTGATCCTGCCACTCGTCACTGTTGGCAGCTGTTATGTTTGGTGAAAGGTTACTGTCACTTTGCCCCACACTTACAGAAGCCATTGTGGTAGTGTTCAAGTTTAGGACTCGTGTTTGACTTGAACCGGAGCTCCGATGACTGAAAATACTAAGAACTCGACTCTGACTGAAGGGACTGGAATCTTGGATGGGACTTGGACTTTACTGAAATTTCTGACTTGATTCAATTTGCATTACAATTTTAACTTGGACTTAATGAGCTCATCTCAAACCTTGTTGGACTAGGAAACCAGGGAACATGATTTGAATTGTAGACCATCTTTGACTTGGACATTGATGGCTATAATTAGCCTGTAAGTTAGATTTGTTCAGACTTTTTCTTAGTGACTTTGACATTGACAACAGTGACTGACTCATCATTGACTTGACTCACCATCTTTTTTTAATTTACACTCAAAACCTGGTGGCCCTCATGTACGTAGATAAGCTATTCAAAATTAAGCCGATTTTTGTGTTTTTCAGTGACTAGCACTCGGACATGGTAACTGCTTCATTACTGTACCATTCAAACAGAAAACAAAGCAACAAAGAATGGAGATGAGAATGTACTCATATCCACGTGAAAAAATACATTTAGAGACAAGTTGTTAAGGTGGGAAAAAACACAGTTTATATCTGAAATATTCAAGGATTTAAAATGTTTTCCCTGACACCTCAGCTGAGAAAGTGTAAATTCTTGTGTTCGGAACTTCTGTGCATTTTTTTCTTTTTCTGAATGCATGAGTGTGGGTGTGCAGTTATATGACTACATATGGCTCAGACATACTGTACTTTATGCCATGTTCAGCCTACGAGCATCACGTCTCCTGCCGTGCCTGTCCATCTGTGTTGAATGAAAAGACTTCCCTCTCTAGTCGGTGACGTCTTGCACCGTTCTGATCAGAAAAAGCAAGACATCAAAAACAGGAAAATATTGAATGCACTTTTGCCCTCCCTTCTTCTGCCACAGTTGATCCCAAAGAGTTGTTAGCCTTTGAGAGAACAGACTTAGGATGGTACCGTTTGGTTCACTGCGTTCTTGTTTGTGAAAATAGCCAAGGGCCAACGAGAGTTGTTAGCCTTTGAGAGAACA
This sequence comes from Cynoglossus semilaevis, assembly GCF_000523025.1. NCBI lineage: Eukaryota > Metazoa > Chordata > Actinopteri > Pleuronectiformes > Cynoglossidae > Cynoglossus > Cynoglossus semilaevis. The sequence goes on along the minus strand of NC_024322.1, from coordinate 8,026,206 downwards.
GACTCTCTAAGATTCATAGCTATAATTAAGGGTCACTCATACACTAGACCAGGAAATTATTTAGTGCATAACAATTGTTTTCATTTAATTAGTAGAGTAACTTAGGTTGCAGTGCAGTGAACTAAATCACTGAAAAAAAAACACTAAATCACTGAAATAAACCACAGGTCCCACTGACTAAAACTGTAGCTCACTTTAAAGTAATTCAAAATAAATTAAAATAATTGTATTTGTTAAATACGTTCAATATTTGGCTAAATCTTATGTAAAATAAATAAATAAATAAAAGATTAACAAAAGGTAATACAATTGGTTTAAAAAACCTTAATCTAGCAAAAATATTTCTCAATAAAATATTGTTAAAATAGTGATTTCATATAGTGATTAACCAAAAAAAAAAAAATCAAGACACACAAAAAGAGTGATAAAAAAAAGTTTTTATATATTACCAGTAACCAGTAACAGCCAAAAAGGGAAAGATAATTAATTAATTATGGCCCTAACTAGTTTAATGTCTGCAAAGAAAAAGCTCAAACTTGACCAAACGTTTAGCTAGACTGTTTGAAATAAGGTAGCTGTGTAGCTAAAGGTTAGCCAAATAAAAGTAATACTTGAAAGAAGGACAAACTAAATAAAACAATCAAAAGGTTCAGACATCCAGTTGGTTGAACTGATGACATGAAAAAAAAATCCAGATTTTTCCGACATTAGGAAAAACCCTGTTTTGACCAGTGCCTGCCACACACACACAGACAGACACACACTGTGAGGCACTTCTTCTCTGTGTAGTACTCAGGTTTCACTGCAGGTTATTGAAAGGGACAGGCGTGGCCCCTGAGTGCCACACGTGGGCACCGGGTGGTCAGTGGAGAACAGAGGTTGGTCCAAACCCAACCTTTCAGCGTGGAGATAATAAATCAGGCTGCAGACGCAGCAGCGGCCACGACACTCGCTCCTCTGTGTGCAAAGTTTTTTAGAAAGTACTTGCTCACATTGCCAAGTGTAAATCCTCCAGCTTGTGTTTGTGCTGTGTGTGTGTGTGTGTGTGCACCGTGGACGGAACAGCTGGTTCTAGAAGGAGGTCAGTTATTGTCAACAGGAACACAGACTCACATGTTTGTCAGGGAGAAACAAAAGATGGCTGTGCTGTGGACGCCTTGTGTTTCCCCAGTACATGGATTTACGTTTGGCTGTTTTGACATTAAACATTCACACACAGCTCCGTGGACATTTGCACCATCACAGAAGCCAGAACCACTTCTCACGTCCCCAGGATGTCGACACGACACATGGTGTGTTGAAAGGGCTGCTTTAAGAAAGTGGGTTTTCATATTTACACTAACAGTCAGTAGACCAGAAAACATGGCAGCAGGAGGAGGAGGTAGAAGGGCGGAGGATATAGGAGTGGAGCCTGCAGCTCCCATCCAGGTATCCATATATAAATAAATGAGTGAAAGCAGAGAAAGGAGAGAGAGTCATGTGCTTCCTGGGCAGCCTCCTCCATATTCATGTGTTTCCCTGGGGACCAGTGGAGAGGCTGTTGTGGGAGAAAAGGAGCGAAAAAGAGGAAGACATTAGAGAAAGAAAAAGACTCAGAGTCTAGATTTAAAAAAAAGTCCCAGGTAGATTTCTCAATCTTTAATTATAGAAGAAAACACATCAGAAACGTTTTAATTAGCATATTGATGTTGGTGTTTTTTTTTTTTTTTTTTTCTTTTTCGTTACACATCCATTTATCATTTCTATTTAAAAACCCGTGATGGGGAATAGTTTGGAAAGCAATACAGTCAATAAAAAAGAATATGAAAAATCAAATTTCATTAAATAATTTTCATCATCAAATGCAGGAATGTAGCTAGTTAGCTAACTGTTAACCAGGAGCTAGCTCTGGTTTGGTTCCACAATATATATTTCTATTATAAAAAAGTCAAAAACTTTATACAGTAAGAATAGCAGAAAGGTTGGTAAAATAGAATTAGAATAACACATTATGTTGCTTTGTAACTCTGTTGTTTACAACCATTTACCTCTGAGTAAAGCAGTCCAGCTTTTTCCTAGGATAGTAACTGCGTCACTGGCAGGAGTCAACCTCTGATTGGTCACTTAATCTCCTTACGTTGCTGGTTGAGTTGCGGTGACTTTTCAACTTGTCAAAGTGAGACAACACTATTTGTTTGAGTTTCAGTGAAGTGGGTTCTGGCGGTGTGTCTTCCTGGAGAGTGTGTCTAAATGAACTTTGGTCTCAGGGCATCTTTTACCAGAAAGTACATGTGTGTTCACTGTTGAAGTCTGGATTCTCTCTGTGCACTTGGAGGCAGAGAAACTGAGCAGGTGGACGGACCGGATAGAGGTGTTTCCTCCAACAGGTACAGAAAGACCCAGTGGGCTGTTTGCTAGCGGACATACACACACTCACAGAGACGTGACCGTACACACACATTCCATTTCCTGTTTTTTTCCCTAATCCCACTTTTACCGCAGGTCTGTTTAGCAACAACATCAATCTGCTACTATAGAGTCAGAACTGTTATTATGACCCAGTTTCCTTCGAGAAGTTAGAAAAACACACAGTATGTGTTGTTTTGTATTGTGGGAAATCCCTGTTACAGGTAACACACAGTGTTTGTGTGTGTGTTTGTCTGGGGGGGGGCTGAGGGGGGGTTATGGTGCAAAAACAAAAGAACTTGAGCAGAGGTCAATGCTGTTTGAAATGGCTCTCAGCTATACTTCCTATTTCTCTCTCAGCTGCTCGGAGAGGTTCAAACACACACACGTTCACGTGGACACACACTATTGCAGAAGCAATAATGCTGAACTGACACAGGGTTCAAGGATGTGGAGTGTGGATATACCTCTGGGCTCACATGAAAAGATATCAAATGGATTCACACACACATATGACAAGAGGTACATTGTTATTGTACTATACTTAGCATATTGCTTATGTCTGGGTGGGGGGGTGGGGGGGGGGGGGGGCTCTTTAAATGTGGGCTTCAGTCAGTGAACAGATCCTCAAGGCTCAACTGCTCCTCTCATAACATATACATGAACACAATGAATCAGAACTTTATCAACAAATTCAAAAAAAGAAAACCCAAGTTTGACAAAGTACATGCAGTATTTATAGGCAGTATTACTCTAGCAGCCCAACTGTATCACCTCTATCACTAAGGCACAAATACTGTATATACCTAACAATCATCCATACGGTATTGATGAGTCCAACTATAGCAAAAATAGCTAAAGGTTAGCATGGATGAAAAGGAGACTGCATCTCCACCTAAATCAGTCCTTCACCTTTAGAGAAATTGATGGAAATTTAGAATGGTTAGCCAAAAAACAACAACAAAAACAAAAGAAAAACAAATAAAACAAAATACAGACATTGGTCTAAAAGTTGCCTAAAAGCGAGATAAGTTTTCAAGTAAAGAAAAAAAAAATCTTATTAAAGAATAGAAAAACAAACAAAAACAAGAGATCTATGAAAGCTTAATTTTAGCACTGAAATGATAATGAAAGAAATGAGAATAATAATAATACAGCAGTGTTGGATGGATATGTTTGCATAGAAAATGTATATTGGAGCTACTGTTCCTCTTAAATAACTGTACGTCATAATTCATGGAGCGAGTCAGAAAGTAAACATCCTCCTCTACAGTGGCTCTGAGTTTTTCCACTGTAAATCCTGTTGCCTGTCCACACACACACACACACACACACACACACACACACACTAGAAAAGGGAATGTCTTTAATGTTTTTGTGTTTGATATTCTCTAAAATATTAACTGTGAATGTTTTGCTCTGCTTCAATTATTGTTATTATTAATGTTGAAGTGGTTTAAGCCTAATACAGGTTATTTGATTATATTATCTTATATTATTTTTTAGAATGACCATTAGTTTTATCATAACTTTTTATGTTGTTTTATTTATTCTCAGATTTCAGCTTCTCTTCTAACCTTTACAGTAGCAGCTTCAAACCTACATTTTTTAAAAAGTTTTTCCTGCGCTTTCCTCATTCTATCCATATTTATATTTTTATTAACTGCATAAAATTTTAATTTAGTTTTTAAGTTATAGTTTGACAAGTCTTCATTTACATTTTTCACATGCTAGAAGCTACATGCTAACTTTTTCTAACTTGTTTCTCAAGGCTTCAGATCTCACTCATCATTTTTCATTTGCTCTTTTTTAAAATCTCTTTTCTAAAACATTTAAGGTAAATCTCTTTTTTCTATTAGTTTTTGCTTGCTTTTCTTTCAGATATTTTGTCAATTATGCCAACGTCTTGTGATATAATTTTATCTTTTTGGAACCTTCTCATTTGTAATCCTCTGCTCAATACTGATTGGAGTTGACAGTAGAACCACACAGGAGTTATTTTTACATTATTAAGTCTCTCAGCCTTGAACGTGAAGTCTGTAGCGCTCTGACATGCTTCTCTGTCTTCACTTTATATTTTATGTAGTGTATGCTTCAGTTCTGTCATAATTTGACCAAACTCCAGAACATACAGGGTTTTTTTTTTTTTGCCTTATCGCTGAGTTTGACCTTGTTAGACTTTGTTTTATGTACGTCCTGAACTCAGACACCGTAGAGAGAGGAGGAGAAATGAGAGGGGAGGTAAGGTTCACCTGGTGTCTCACCCATGTGCTCACTTCCTCTTCAGCAGCACGTTGGCCTTGGGCCAAGAGCAACAAGTGATGTGTGTTTTTCTCCCCTGATTCGGAGTATTTGTGCAGCTCTTGTGTACACCGGTGCACGTTGATTCTACACATTCTGTTATCTCAGATTCTATACATTTGACGAGTGAGTCATTGGGGAATGAAGTATCGACAGGAAGTGGCCTCAGTGTGGTGTAGACAGACAGACAGATGAGGAGTCTGCCTTTCGTACAAACTCCCTAGACATTTTACTTCTTTTTTTAGCTTCCGACTTTGTCTAAATCTCTGTCGCAGAAACTGAGAGGGAAGCATGTCAGTTACACTGTATCCTACAGATAATTCTACTGAGCCTCGAAACAGAGGCGCTGTTGTTTCCTGGCTGTAGTGTTTGTGTGTGTGTGTGTGTGTGTGTGTCATGTGATTTTTACTTTGAATTCTATATGAATTTACTCCAAGTTCTTCCTCTTAGCTTCGTACAGTTAGCTTAATGTAATTAAATTAGAATCAGCCCGGACAAAACCTGTTAAGCTGCTAACAATTCTTTTTTAGCTTTGTTATAATAATTAAAAAAAAGTAATAATTCCTACATATTTCTATAAATAATCTCCGATTTTAAAAAACATGTTAATAATAATTTTAGGATTAGCAAAGCAGGTTTAAAAGTCTCTTTTAGTAGCTAAATATTAGTGAAACAGTATCTAAAAGCTCACCCAAACAAGCTACTAAATAGCAACAACAACATTAGCCAAATGTGCTGTGGAAGACAAACAAAGATGGCTACATATTACAAAGAATATATATATGTTTATATCCAAAATGTAAGTAGCTTAGAGATGAGTAAAGATAAAATAGAGGGAAAAAAAAGTGAAAGGTAAAAAGGAAAATCTTCCACCGTTGAATTTGGGTCACATTCCAACACATGATGTTTGTAAACAAACAAACAAACAAAAAAAGAATGACGAAAGATTTTAAAGCTACTACTTCCACTGCAGAAAAAGAGAGAAAGAAAACAAGACACACACATACCACTCTAATGAGGAAACACTGGCCTACAAAACACATAAAAGTGGACTGGACTACAGTGGACCGCTGTCTTTGACAAAGGAAACAATTAACTGTCGTATTGTGTGATTGGAGAAGACATTTCAAAGTAACAGTGTCTCAGTAGTCTTTGACCCGACTTTAAGACATTACTAATGAAACTGTTTCCTGCTTTGGCTGATAAAAGTCTGGACAATAAGAATGTCATGCGGATGTACATGCGGATGTAAATGCTTTTGGCAGGGTTGCACTGCCCCCTACTGGTGACGTTAACCTCTTTCCACCTTAAATTGTGAATTTTAAAAGTTTCCAGATTTAAATTCCTGTTATTTAACATTCTGACTTTATAATCTATGCCTTTTACGGACTGATTTAATTTAAGTAGTATTGATACAAACATGATCATATTGTTAACTCTCTGTCATAATGCAGTTACAGTTGTAATTATTGTACTGGTATCACTGAAAGTGTTGCCCTCTGTTGTTAAGATAGTGTTGTAAAAATGACATTATCAAAACTAACTGGATGTATTTTTATTTCTTTTTTTCAGCTCCATGTCACCGTTCAGTATTGACAGCATACGGCGCCCCCGGAGGTCAGAGTCTCCAGACTCCAAGAAGAGAAGAATCCACAGATGTGACTTTGAGGGCTGCAATAAGGTCTACACCAAAAGCTCTCATCTAAAAGCACACCGGAGAACACACACAGGTCAGTCAGACGAGGACCGAGGTCCAGAGTGGGTATCAAGGGTTGGAAGTAAATAGTTTCTATTCCAGTGTTGGTCCAGTTTATCAGAATTCAGGAGATGGTTTCAGGTACAAGATTTGCAGCACATTGTTATCAAACAATATAACTATCTTAGAGACATTTTATGTATTTCTTTTGATTGTCTGTAATCCCAATTTTAAGCACTGTTTTTAGTTGTTGTTTTTTTTAATGTTTACATGTTCAGCTAACCTATATCTGTTTTGGAGCATATATTTTTAGCTTATGCTAAAGTATTTTGGGTTGTGTTTACCTGTTACTGAACATTATCTCCTGTGTGTGTCACCTGACTCTATACAGTGTTTCAATCAAATTTGAATTTAATCAAATCAACAATTTTTTGCTATATTCAAGCCTACATTTATTTAACCTGCAAAAATGAGAGTCTGATTTTCTATGTAAGCCTGGCTGGACATTTTGACCCAAAGGTCAACTGTTTCTCCTCTTGGGGCAGGAATACACACTTCAAAATAACATCAGGGGATTGTAACCCAAGCTCCTGTTGAGTTCTGAGCTCAGTAGGAATTAAATATGCCTTCAAATTCACCTCTCTGTTTAACTGTCCAATATTCTTTTTTGTCTTTAGCTATGAATCTGACCATTATGAAATCAAGTATGAAATCTATTAAAAAGACTGTGTCTAATATATGTAGCAAAGCCATATTTAAAAAGAAGGTTTAATGTTTGACATAGAAGTTTAGAAACTTTGGGAGAGGAGATTCCATTTCTTTTTCTTTCTCTGCTCTACTCCAGGGGAAAAGCCATACAAATGCACCTGGGACGGCTGCACGTGGAAGTTCGCCCGCTCCGACGAGCTGACCAGGCATTACAGGAAACACACTGGGGTGAAGCCCTTCAAGTGTGCAGACTGTGACCGCAGCTTCTCCAGATCTGACCACTTGGCTCTGCACCGACGGAGACATATGCTGGTGTGAAACAGACAGTGAAGCAAAGTGAAGCAAAAGAGGGGAGGAAGAGACACACACACACACATATACATAGTTACACACACACATACATACACACTTACACTGAGGCGGCTCAGCCGGGGGAGCGGGTTCTCCCTGTGAATGTCTTTCAGCTGGCCTGGATTCACACACACACACACACACATTAACCCATACACACTCACATACAATACCCAAACACACACTTATACACCTATACAGTAAAATGCACACACACACTCTTATCGGTCAGAGAAGACGTTCAGGTGCACGGAGCTTGTGGAGCACAAACAGGGTCACTTCTGGGTCCTACGTGGGTTGGAAGGATATTTTTATTGTTGGTGGAGCCTGATAGTGAACTGTCTTTAAAGCACTGTTCATAAATGTTTCACTTTGATTTTTTTAATGAACTGGCACTCTATTATTTGGATAAAAGGTAAAAAAAAATGCAATCACCACCATCCTTTTTTGCCATCTTTCTTTTCCTTCTAAGTTCATACTTCGCTGCTTTTTTCCAGCATTCATAATGTGAAAAAACAAGAACACCAGTGAATGGAATTAATAAGAAGAGCTTAAGCACGGACGCAGGCCGCTGCAAAGGATCATGGAGGGCCTATAATTGGAGCTACAGGCAGTATTGTTTTTCCTTTGGTGCTGACTCTTGAGCAGCAGAGGGCGCTGTTTGACCACGGATTGATTTTCTTTCCTTTTTTTCCCCCCTTGTTGAGTTCTGCTGTTTTCTCTGGGAAAAAAAGCTTTCCACCATTTCTCACCCAGAAGAAATAAACACCACCTCTGGATCACCATCATCTACTACCTTCAGTGTTTGAGACTCTCTGTTTTATTAGAAACGATAGAAGACTAACTCAAACGTCAACTCAACGCCAACAAAACACACCATCCAAGACTCACTCATTCACCCTCCCGGCCAGTTAACATTGATTCTTAACATTGAGTCCTAAAATCTTTGGTTGATTTTCGTGCTGTGATTAGCAATCAGTAAAGTGCAATCTTAAAGGATTAATATACTTTCAGTATGACAATGTTTTTGTTACTTTACCTTTAATTTTTTTCTTCTCTTTTTTTAACGCCTGCTCTTTGCTTATGTTTAAAAAACAGCCCCTCGTGTACAGTGAACTCTGAAAACAATCATAATGTGTAGAGTAGAACACAACAACACAGGCACCTTACTGACACTTGCTTTCACGCTCTGAATTCTCTCTTCAGCTCTGGGGTGGACAGGAAAAGGGAATTCGTGTTTGGTGCTTTTTGCACAGCATTTTGACACTTTTGGTTTTGCCCACAGCTTCATTTTTTTCTTACTTTTCTACTTCACCGTTTTCCTGCAGATATTTCAGATGTTGACTGTGAAGTGCAGCACAGAGAAGCAATACATTCAGTAAAAGGTGACCTTTCTGCTCCATGAATCACCTGTGTTTTAGATTTGATTTGATTTGGTCTCAAACTTTCTATCCCCTCAGACCACAAGTGTTTTATGATCTCCTTCAGTTAACAGTGGTGTTGGCCTTGTGCAGATTCACAGCTGTACTCCAGAGCGCATAAGTCTTGATTATCATCAGAACCAACCATCTTTTGCAATAATTGCTCACACAGGATCACAGTATTTACCACCTTAATGGTGTAAAATAACTTCTATCAACTCTGTCAGAAGGGCGAGTTTTGGGCTTGTTCACTAACTCAAATGTGGGACATCAAAGGTTTCTTTCAACTCTGATTCTCATTCCTAAACACTGTATTTCTAAATCAGGTTTAAACTTTGCTCTAGGCTTATGCACACATGTACACAGTTCACGTGTTACACTGGGTGCAGAAAATCCTTGTTTTAAAATTGAGTTCCTGGCAGCGTTCACTTAGCCCTCAGTCAAAAGTTTACTTCAAGTATTTTAACGCTCAAAGTGCGAAGCGTACAGTGTCTGCAGGTGTTTCCACGTCTCTATGCTGAGGTAAAACCTCAGACATAAAAACCTGAGGCATCAGTTCAGCTCGTATCATTTTACTGTGCTGCTAAATGTATTTTTTGGACCCAAGCCAGTAAAGGAAGTGGTAACTTTGGTGATAATTGCACCTTGAGAAGAAAACACTTTGATAAAACATTCATTGCTCACTCACACACACACATGCACTGGTTTGCGCAGTTGTTTTTGTTATGACTCTGAACAGATGTTCCGTTCATTTGTACAGCCTCAGCAGAACCTTAAAGCTTAACCCTAGCCAACATTTTACATAGGAATTTTTGGGGTTAGCATGTATAGCTTCTTCACACTACAGAGGCTGCTAATGCTTCTGAGTTTCTAATGCTCTGCTTCATTAGTTAGAGTAAATCATTCTCATTGATGCACAGCACACCACTGCATACAATGACATTTGTCCTCTGCTTAAGCTGACCTCCCGGGGAGTAGTGTGAGACAACGCCATGCTCAGTGCACCTCATGATTGGTGGATTCAAACCTGCAACCTTCTGGACACAAGTGCGCTTTCTTAACCACTCTGAAAATCAAATATTGTGAAACTAGTGAAGCTCCTTTTAAAACTCCTTTAACTACTAACCAAACCAAATATATTCATAATTCAAACAGTGAATAACAGAGGTTCAATAGGACTGAACAGCTGGTAATTGAACTCCTCGTGGGGCTGTACACCCCTGATTTTGTCATTGTAAGTCTTTAATGCAAAACATCAACCCGTGTTGAAACATCAACACAGTTTCTTTTTAAACTATATATTCTATACTATACCCTTGGCTCCAGTAATCTTCTGCACCTCAGTACTGATCCCGACCCTCCACCCCGCTGCAGTTCTTTCCCCCTTTCTTTCTCTCTTGCAGTAAGCTCTGGGCTGCAGTCTATTTCACCATTTTCACCCATCAACATTTCCTGCCAGCAAGTGAACACACCACTTAACACTTCTGGTTACCAACTGAAATGACTGAGGTGGTTATTGTTTGTAAAAAGTCTATATTTATAGGACATTCCTGCATACCTTAACCAAATTCAGCACATCGTCTTGAAAACAGAGTCACAGAAACAAGGGTTGACCTCGTTAGGGCCAGGTGTTGGTCAGCGTTCTGTTTTGGTGGTGGTCCACAAAGTCAGTACCAATGCCAGAAATGGACCTGAATGTTTCACAAAGTCATGTCACACACAAACTCTTCCTTTTTTCCGTCCCACAATTCAGTCCAGGAAGTTGAATGACTGGGACACCCACTCTGTTTCAATGGAGAATGATGTTATTATTTATGGTTATCATTTGAGCTCAGCCTCATTATACTATACCCAGTTGTATTAATGTTTGTTTGGCATTTCAGCACCTTGTTTTGTTTAGTATTATTATTAAAACTTATTTTATTTCAGATGTCGATTTAAAAGACAAATAATCAACATCATATTAAATATATAGTATATCATCCTTATAGTACATGAGATCGTTTTCATGATTGAGGGGCACTTCATCATTGCATATAACTCTTTTTGTTTTCCTTATGTAAAAAAAAAAATCTTTTGAAAATGTTGTAATATATGTGATAGTGAAGATGAGAGTTATTACAAAAATCTACATCCTGTATATACATCGGAAAAATAGGGCTTTTGATTCGTAGATGCAGGAGAAACGTTTATACATGTAAAGTCTTTTTTCAGAGACTGTAATTTATCTAATTTGGTATACAGTGAAATGGGGCTCATGGAATTCCACGTGTAAATTGTCATACTGTGTGTGGTGGTATGTATGGAACAGGTCTTTCTGTTTTGGTTTAGGTGTTTATATGTTGGTGATCAAATCTTGTTTATTCCCACGTCTGAACCGGTGTCTTCTCTGATCATAGATTCTCAATAAGAAATGGACGAAGCTACATGTTTGGTCATAAAACTGAAACTTGGAAGGACAACAACCAAAGGTGCTCTGATGGATTTAGAAGGAATCAATTTAAAGGGTCCACGAGTCAATTAGGCACATAATTATTCTAAAGAAAATATGGTCCAGACTTACTCCAATGGTAATGCCTCTGTGCCTGTACAGTGACGATGACCAGCAACTCTTAACAGTCACATTTCCCTGTTTTCTTTTTTTAAGCATTCATCTGCTGAAAACTTAACTGATGTGTGTTTGTCCAGGCACAGGGGCATTGGTAGCTCTAAATATAATATTTCACCTCTATTTTTTATCCAACATGGAGAACCGTCTACCTTGCCTACTAGCAGCAGTACGATTGACTGTTTTTCTGCTTAGCTGTCTGTTAAACCAGGAGCTAGCTCTTACTTTTACAGTAACACAAACATTTTTTCCATCAGCTTCTGGAACCCCAGAATTTGTACTGATTTGCCTTTATGTTTCAGCTGCTGTTCGGCTGTTTGCCACAGCAGTACGATAGAAGGCATTCAAAAGTTAACAATAGAACTGAATTATAAAAAGCTACATTTTTCGGGGTGCTGTAAGTTTCCAAAATGCAAACTTAACGTGATTCTAACATTTATCCTTCAAGTTTACACTGGTAAACTTTTGCATCAAAAGGAACAGTTAGATACACAGTACCTTCACGCACACGTAGTATTTCTGCTTGATTGTTAATTTTTTATAACACATTATAATAAAAATGATTTTACTTCCAAATCCAACAGATCACATTTAGTCAAATGTTAAAGCTGCATTTTGCAAACCCATGTCTACGTCCATTTTTTAAAAATAAAAATAAAATTCAAATACATTGACTGAATGAAGGTACTCAACTCCCTGTATTGTCACTTTCCTACCTGAACATTTTTTTTTTTGTGACAGAGCACATGTGCACAACATGTGTCCTCTTCTAAAGTACGACTTTGCATGCCTTAATACTTCAGTTTAAGAAAAATTGAACTAAAACTTGAAGTCAGTGTCTCCACAGGACAGGGTGAATTGTATTTCGCTTTTCATCATTTCTCTTTCCTTGCTTTGAAGCATAATTTTGTAACGGTAACCAGGGTCAAAGTTATGCAATAATAATAAATAGTGCCTCACATTACAAAACATCTCCTGCTCTGTGCAGGCTGTTCAATTTACAGCTTGTCTTTGCTCAAAATTGTTAAATTTTCAAAGTAAAAATTGTAAATTTGGAGTTTGGGTTTTTTTGGTGTGTTTTTTCTTTCCTTTTTTTAAGGAAAAGCACAGACAACAACATGCAAGTCGGACCTCTAATGTTTTTTTTTTTTTTTTTCGCACTGAGCCTTATGTTATATTGTCCAAGGCGGGATCCTCCACAACTGCGTTCACCGACTGTTTGTCACTCACAGTTTCACTTTGCTTGCAATAAATGCGTAATTCTTTTCCTCTGCTGGGAACAAAAGTGTAACAAAGGCTGTTCATGTTCCAGCTGCAGCACAAAACAGTTCCATTTAGTTTATAACAAAAATCTTACTCGCAGGAAAACCCCCTGTGGATGGGAATCCTTTAATGCCTTTGATCATGAATGACTGATCTCAAACTTTCTATCTGTTCTATATCTATTTGACTTTCTTTTTAACATCTGCTTCTGTTTCCCTGCTTTTGAGAATTCCTTTGAGTAGTGAAGCCAATGCCTATGTTTGAAGTTTTGCTGATATTACGTACAGTAATCGTTGTTCCTGTATTTATGTAAAGTGAGTGTAGTGTACATATATATAAATATTCAGATCTTTTCATTCTTACTGTACAAAAAAAAAAAAAAAAAAAGACAGATTGTGATATTGCTCAGCGTCGCTTTTCAAAAGGGAGACTTTGCTCATGGAAATTCCACAAATTTTTAATCCTGATATTTTTCAGAAATTCAAGAACAGGTGTCTTTTTATTTTCCTTCTGTTACACTTTTCTTTTTTTCTCTAACAGTTGTTTCAGTATCCAGTCAGTGTTTTTGCCTTTTTCTCTGTATTTTTCATATGGATGGAGCTGTGAAATTTAAATACGTTCAAACATATACATGTATATTAATATGAATGGAGGCATGAAGGTTAATAAAGTTGCATTTTGTATGTACACAGGTGTGGACTCAGCATTTAGCTTTTTCAATGTTTGTGATGGGCATGAAGGTTTGTTGCTTTGCTACATGCTACCATTTTCTGGAGACCAAACTTATTCATATTCGTTTTTTAACTGGGATTTTTTTTTTTCAATTTTAAATATTTATTCAGTTTTTAGTGTTATTTGTTCAACTAAAACTGATTGGTTAAAGTTGAAGAGATATTTAGTTGATGATTTTAGCTCATTCTGGTTAAACCTTAGCTAGCTGTAGGCTAATGCTTAGCCATATTCAGCAAACCTTACCTTTTCTGGTGACACTCTAGGTATTTTTGGGGCTATTTTTGTATTTATTGTGGAATATTTTTGCCATGACTTGCAGTGACAGAATTCTTTTTTTTTACTTTTTTTTTGCTTTATTTATGGCTAATCTGGGGCTAAACTTTTTTTCTGGCAACTTAAAGGCACACTATGTGATCTATCTTTTCATTTGTCGTATTACAAACGAACAGTTATCTACCAGTTGGTAAATCTATCTTTTCATTTGTCGTATTACAAATGAACAGTTATCTACCAGTTTCCATCAATCTATAGATTCGGGCAAAGATGCATTTTGCTATTGCTATCTCTTGGTCTTAGCTTATTGGATATTTTTGGATTCCTTTTTAATGATGTTAATGGCTATTTATAAGTTAATTTCTCACCACTTGACTTTTTTGCCTCTTTGAGTCTACTGTCCTTTAAGCTAAAGGTGTCCATATATAAAGAGTTGCTCAGTGATTCCAACATCCTTGCAAAGCCTCACGTTTCAACCGTCTAGGTCAAGTTCTGTTGTTCCTAATCTTACCTCACTCACAGTCCTGCGTAGCATGTTTAAACATAGCCCAACAGGTTACTGCTACAGAGAAAACGCCCTGCACACCGTGTACAGTACAGTAAAGTACACTGCTCTATTATAAATGGATCTGGATGAATGTGTTTGTCTGCCAGTAAACGGATTCCGATGATTACAATAACAAGGCTGCAATTCCCACTCGGCTGTAAGCATTTCTGTGCTCCAGTGTATCACATGAGTGATTTATCACTCACACCGGCCCCTCTCTTACTGTTATGCAGTGCTGCACTATGTATGGTAACAGAGTACTACAGTAAAAGCAGAGTAGAATTCACACATGGAGAACAAGCTCAGACACCTTCTCTGGTCGGTGCAGATTTTCTGGTCTCTACAGCTTTTGTTATCGCCTCTGCTGTGACTCATGTCCAGGACTTTTTAAAAGGAATTAAATCAACAGACTAGATGATCCTGTACTGTGTTAACAGATCTCTGAATCTGAAAGTCGGTCACGTGTTACTATTCTATAAAACCACTGCTTTTTATGTTGCCTTTTTCCCATGTGAAATACTTTCTAAAGTAATTTAAAAGGCAGTTTTACCAACTGCGCTAACTGCTCGCTCTTACTTAACTACGTACTGTTCTTGTTTTTTACCTTTATTTTGTTTTTACAACATTCTTCACAACTTAAAGCTTTCATGGCATACATTTAGTTTTTTCTTGACAAAATAGTTCTTTGGCCAGATTTGAATTATGTGGTAAGTGGCTAGCAGTTAGCATAGTCTAAGCTCATCTACAGTATGTCTTAGCTTGATTATCTGATGGCTAATTTTTTTTGCTAACTTTGTTATTGTTTCTGGTTGCCTTAGCTTTTTTTTTTTTAATGTATTTATGTTTGTGTGCATGTGTAACCACAGAAAATTGTCGTCAAAACCACTATCATTCTCACTGGGAATGCTAATGTTCTGAGCGTCATCGAGTTGAACATCAGATATTGATTACAGTCATGTATCATGATTATTGTCAACACAAACCGTTTATTGTTAGAACAAGATTCAAAATGAAAACCAAGGTTTGAAGCTTAAAAAAAACAAGTTTACACAAATAATTCAACGCATCAGTTACTTTTAAAAATCAGATCATTTTTACTGCGTTAAAACAACTTTCTCACACAAACTTCACCCACTCAGCTGCTCTATTTCACCATATTTCAGAAAAGTCTTACGTAGAATCTGCCAGGATATATTACTAACAATAAAACAATAAATAAAATATATACAATAAGGCAATTGTGTCCAACAACAAACACACCAAAAAATATTAGAAATAAAAAATGTTTTGATAAAATCCAATATATGCCCATATTTGGTCATAAGTCCAGTTAGAAATGCATATGTGTCCAAAATAAAGTTTTGTCCATATTTGTTCAGGCTACATTAGGACAAAAGAATACTGTTTAAACAGAAGCTCCAGACAAACCCATATGGAACACAGTATGTAAATCCAGGCTGCAGTGTCTGCCAACATACAGTATAGACTCACGTTGGAAAAGCTGAGGTGCAGATAAGAGAACAGTGGTGTCTGCCAACATACAGTATAGACTCAAAAAAAGCTGAAGTGCAGATAAGAGAACAGTATCCCGGAGGATTCAGCTTTGTTTTTTTCCATTCATCCGGCACAAAAGAAGGAAGCCACACAGTTAAAGGCACTTTCTGAGGTGTTTGAAAAGACGGAGCGTCGTCAAAGAAGGAGAGAAGCTCTCACAGATGTTCAGACTGGCAGGTGCTCAGTCAGACACTGGTGTAAAAGCAGAAAACTCTTGGATTCAAAGAGAGATGTTTGAAAGCACTTCAAGGACGACACAGCGTCTGTGACACGGTGTCGTAATCCTGTTAGGAGACGAACACACATCTGAGGGCAGTCGAGATGAGTGAACGTCAAACTGTCTCTGATAACAACCTCTGAAGACAGAAGTTAATATTTAAATTTCTATACGTCTGACCTGAAACTGAAATGTCACCCAGTGCTGAGCGCTCTAAACTGTATTTGAACAGATTTACAGACTTTACAGAGAAGTGGCATATTGCTATGTTGTTGTGCAGATGACATGCAGCCAAGCTGACAAATCTGGGTGTAAATCACCTAAAATCACCAGAAACAGCGGGACACTTTCTCTTTAGTATAATAGTCACTGGAGCATTTAGTAAATCAACAAAATTACAAATAAAAAACATTTGACTAAATCCTCAAAAATACCAGTTACTTTAATCTGTCTCTCTCTCTATCTCTCTAAAATTACCTTGTCTTTTAGGACAGTGTGTCCCAAATGGTGGGTCGTGACCCAGAAGTGGGTTTCTATCAGCACATGAGTACTGGACCTCGTCCTGGTTGGACAGTCGGCCGTGGAGGACTAATGTCAGGAGACTCTGCAGGAGTGAGGTAAATTCTTTTTTGTACGTTTTAACACGTCTGCAGTGGTGTCTCTATCAGAGAATTCCTTTGTAGGTTTCTGCTGAGCCACGTTCACAGCTAGTCACATCCTGCTTTTTTTTTGCCTCGTCTAAAAACCAAAGTGAAGCTCTTTTACGGAGACCGTTCTTAACATGAGTCACTTATGTTGTATGAGTGTAATAATTGTGTTCTAATGAAACACTTTTTAAAAAATATTTTAATTTGTTTTTTATAAAATTTCACCACTAATGGACTGAGAACCAAACATTCCAGATGTAGCCCCTGATGTGGGTCTGATCCAGGTCACTGAAATTCTGTCTGCTCTGTTGCTTCCTGTACGTCATCGCTCCATTGTTTGATTTACTTTTGCTCCCTTTCAGTATTTAATGAGAATAATATGGCAGTTCATTATTATGGCGATTAAATAGAAGTCTATATTCATTATTTCATTGGTACAATCTGTACATTGAGAACTGTAACAATCAGTGATCGCTATGTTTCCTGAAGAGTCTACGGCAGTAAAAAAAAAAAAAAAAACTAAAAGAATAATAAAAAAAAATTCAATATTCTGTAATCAATGATTACTGTTCTATAATCTTTAAACCAATATCTTAGAAAATGCCCAGAGTATTCAGATGCACACAGAATAAAACTTTTTACAGTAAATTCAAATTAAAATCTTTAAGTCTTTATGTCCCTTTTTTTCTGTAAATGTACTTGATTTAGGATCTTTTCTCTAACGCTGGTGTCGTTTCATGTGCAGGGCCAGGTGGTCCGAGCGGGAGAAGCAGCGGCTGCACACGGCACACTGGAAAGGCTTGGCCCCGGTGTGTTTTCTCATGTGGCGGGTCAGCTCGTCGGAGCGGGCGAAGCACCACTCACATCCTTCCCAGGAGCACCGGTACGGTTTCTCCCCTTCAGGAAATACAAGGAACAATCGAAAAGAGGTTCGGAACATTTCTGTGTAAATAAATAATTTATGCGCCTGAAAAGGGATTCACGTTTAGAAAACGTGAATTTAATTTAATCAGAAAAATCTGTGTAATAATTAGAAAAAAGGGCTTAAAGGCTAATAATTAGGTAAAAAGCCATTATTTAAAAATAAAGACTGCATTAATCATATCACAAAAGGCAAATGAAAGAGTTCTGATAAAGACAGAAAAAAAAAACCAGGACAGAATTGAGGCCTCAGCTGGGGGTCATTAATCACAGCGTGTCCTGTCGTTCTCCCTGTCCCAGCTTTATGAGAGCGGCGGGGTTTATGTGATTTGACAGCCCTGAGATGTGGGCCAGGTCTGTCAGTAGACAGAATGCAGCTGCGAGCCAAGAGCATTTTTTCTGCCCGGCAACACTCGACACTTTCACGCCCCCAAATTAAGAATAAGGAGTCAAAAACACAAATTACCTGTGTGGGTCCGTAGGTGGGCTTTCAAATGAGATGACTTGGTGTATACTTTTTTACATCCTGCAAAGAGAAGACATATTAAATACTGGTAAATTTGAAGGGAAATTATTACGTTAAAAAAGTCTATATTTCCTTTTTTTAGCAATGCCAAATAAGATACCGAAAAAGAGTAGGACTAACCATTTTGAGCTGTTTTCATCAAAACGGATAGGGTTAGAGGTTAAACTACAGCACCACTTTCTCTAACAAATTCTGTTAGAGATTTTTTTATGGTTTTCCAGGCTAGTCATGTCACGCAAAGTGACAAAATCAAACAACTGTAAAAACACTCAGCTTTTTTATTACGCAGATACACCAGAGCTGTAACTGCAGGTGTAATCACAAGGAACTGTTCAGTAATGTATCTTTGACTTGGTATTCATTTTTAAACCAAGTGAAACCATATATTTTTAAAATGTGGTGAATGTAAGCATGGTAACACAGAGCAGAACACAAGTCAACTGTGACTAGACATTAGCACTTTACTGCTCACGCACATCGCTCAACTGCTTCCAGGAACTTTACTTTAGTTAGCAGTTAGCCCAGACTAGCCTCGCTGTCAGAACAAACAAATGTGACCTCTGCTTTTAACCCATCACCAAAGTGAGCGGGGAGCAGTGTGTGGGCACGGTGCCATGCTCAGAGCACCTCCTTTTTTTGATTTTTATTAAATAGTGTAACCATTTTTGTCACGGTTACACCCCAACATAAAAATAAACAGTGAAAAATGACAATATTTAAAGGATGTGTTTCTGTCAGGTGTCAGTCAGATAAAGTCAGAGTTAGTCTAACCTGGGACGTCACAGTGGTGAATCCGCCGTTTCTCCAGATCAGGATTTGTCCTTCTGTTGGACTTGACTGGAGCTGACTGGGCCAACACTGGTGACAGTGGTCCAACACCTGCTGTCGTCTGAACCGGTGTCAGGCCACAGTCCTGGGTCGGGCCTACGTTAGGGCTCTGGACTGATCTGACACCAGAGTTCTGGTCTGTGCCTTGAACTGGAGCTACACTGGCAGACTGATCCGAGGAATTCTGGGTGTGGAAAGTTAGTTTCGATGCGATGGTGGCTTCGTAGGAAGGAGGCGGGGTGAAATTGTGAAGGAGCCCCTTGTTCCTGTTCGGACTTGGAGGTTCAGAGTTTGGTGGAGAAGGTGGCAGATAGGTTGGTCGCTGCTGCTGACGTTGATTGAACTGAAAACATTCACTGTTTGTGGTCTTGGAAGGATTCTGCTGCGTGTTCACATGGACGTTCCCACTGGGAAGACTCACTGGAACCATGGGGACGGAGTTCAGCGGTGACCCATGAACGAGCTGCTCCAAGTCTGAGTTCAAAAGTTGAAACAGAGGAACATCCTGGAAATCTGACACTTCCTGTTTGATGAAAAAGTTGCCGCTCGGTGCGTCGACGGCAGCTGAGAGCGTCGGTTCTACCCTGGTGCTCTGACAGGCCGAGGGCATCAGGGAGTGTGACGGTTCGGGTTTGATCTGTCTCACGGTCCTGCAGACTCCCGGGTGTAGGTACGTGATGTCTGGGAGGAGCAGACTCATGTTGACGCTGTACGGAGAAGAGAAGTCCTCAAGGAAAAAGGGCTCAGGCAACGGAGCGCCCTCCCTACACAGGATTTTGGAATTGACTACGGGCTGTGGTTGAGTAGACAGGTAGTTGTCCATATCCGATTTACCCTGGAGAACATGAGCAGACATTGTCCGTCGTTACCACTTCAGTGCGTCATATACAGACAAATGTTTTCTGGTTATTCAACTCTAAACCACATTTGTATGAAAACAGATCAGATTAAACAGTTCTGACATGGCAGTTAGTCTGGCCTACTATAACTATGAGACTTAAGTGGTCTACGTCTCATGTGTCTACAGACCCACATATGGTGTCCAGAATCTGGGTTATAAACTGAAATGTTCTTCTAACCTAGGTGACAGGTTGTTGTGTGTCAGCCCACACAGGTTGTAGACCTCGCCAGAGTGGGTTTTTTCTGTCCAGCTGAAGGGCTAGATGTGGGCCAGATTAGTAAAGGGCCCTAAATAAACCAGATGAACTAGTTTTACTTGTTTTTTGCACCCAAATAGACCAAGTGACCTAAAGAAACAAGGATCAAAATGTAATGTTTTGCAGAGCATTAAAAAAACAGACACACACACAAAAAGTTTTAGAATATGGCAGCTCTGTGGTTCTCAAAGTTGGGCACGGACCTTTATAAAGGACACGGCAAATGCATTTCAATTACATTATTTTGTTTATTTTTGGCAAAAGTATAAATTGATAGTTTTGTACTTTTTCACTGAATTGAACTTTAAATAAAGTTCAGTGAAGTTTTGAAGCTAAGAAAGTGTGTGACGGTGTGTACTGTAATACATTATATATTTTATAACTGTTGTACATATGTATATATATAGATAGATACATATGTGTGTGTGTTGTAGTATTCTAAATAGGTCAGTTAGTGGGTGAAAACTTTTGTACACTACTGTAAAGTGTGTGTGGTAGTGAATTTGTATTACATATTTCACTGATATTATTTCAGTATTTCCTGACTTTCTTGAATTGCGAGGGTACATTTTAAAAATGAATGACACGTTAAAAAGGTAAGAGTATAAAGATTGTATTTAAGTCCTTTAAAAAAAACAACAAAACTAGTTTTCCTTTTACTAATAAATAAAGTTATATGCAGTACATCCCAACATCCCAGTTGGTTTAACACCCCCCCCAATTCATAGCCGCAAAAACGCCCTTTAAGGAAGGACCAGTCGGACCTGTTTGGAAACAGGAGGCTGAAATTAGAAAATCCAGATACTCCGCTGCTGATATGCATCTCCAAACAAGTTTCGGCTGTTTGTCCAAATAAACAAACAAACAAACAAACAAAACCCGCCTTATATCGTCACCAGACTTCCAGCCGTGCATTCATCAGTGCATGTATGCATGAACACTATCCAAACACTTCCACCGTCAATAAAAACGTCCAAACACAGATATTTAGTCCTAGTACTATGCCACTCAGTACACAGAGTATTCAAGGCCTATTTTTACTACTAGATTTATCCCACTGTAATAATAAACCATCCTGTACTTTACCCGTTAGGTTCACCAAACCAATGTGCATCTGTGCAGCAGGACGGTAAATAAATGCAGTCTCTTCTTACCACAGTGTAATCCTCATATCCCGAAGTTCCCTGGATCACATCCCTGCTGCTGCTCGCCACTTGTCCGTGGGTCTCACCTCCCCGAGTGTCCGCTGTCAGAGCCGGAGCCGCGTCCTGCCCGGGAGCAGCCCAAACACCGGGGTTGTTATTACGGTTATTGTGATGGTTATTCCTCACAGCAGCAGCCATGGAGGCAGATGGAGCGGATTGTCATCCAGATATATCACACATATGTGTCTCCTGACTATCTGTTTTTCCAGCTTTGTAAATATTGTGCACCACCAGCGGCAGCAGCGACGGCGGCGGCTGTCACTTCTCCATTCTCGCCTGTTTTGTGCTCCCTTGTCAAATTACGCAACTGCGTGGTGTCGGTGCGCGTCTGCAGGGCGGGGCTGCATGAGGGGCAACATGAGGAAGATGAGCGACTCCGAGGAGGTGGAGGAGGTGAGGAAACACCCTGAGTGTGTTCATTAGAGGGGAGGTAAACAATAATGACAGGCGAATGGAGGAAAGGACGTTTTCGAAGACTTGTTTGAACTGTTGACGCGCAGTTCAGGTCAGAGGAGGCTCCAGACTTTTTGGTGACCTACGGCCCCCAAATAACAAACACACACACAAACACACACACACACACACTAGGCTAAGACACATAATATAAGATGTTATTATCAAATATTATGAGATGTGATTATGATATGTTTCTTTAAAAATGTTGAAGCCCTGACAGATGTTAGCACATGGGTTTACCACATCCTCGACCTACGATGGATTGTGTTACATAAACTTTCTTTTGTTTGTGTTGTTTCTTGGGACCTTCTTGCCCTTCATTATGGCTCCCAAGAGTAAGTCAGCCTCTTCCAATATTTTTCTGTCCTAGATAAGTGTTAGTGTAGGTTAGTGACATAGGTATCGTCATAGTAATGGAACTCTAACTTAACTGTAAAGAAGTAACTCAAAAAAGATTTAGATTTCTATCTAAACAGATTTATATCAAAGCTTTAAAATCCAAATTCTTGTGCGACTATCATTGATATTATTCCAGTAATTACTGCCTTGTTTAAATAGTATGGATGCATTTAAAAAAGACGATCAGGGTGTGGATAAAACCTGATGCATATTGTTACAGCGACTATATTACTGTAAATCCAGATCTGCCGCTCTCATGTCTGTCAGTTACCTCCAACAGATTTGTGCTCATTACTTTTCAGAAAATGTGCACAAAAATACTATGAAATATTAACGACATTTCAAAATTATTGTGATTAGCTTAATGGGTTTGGAAAATTAATTATTCCTCTGGGACAGAGAGCTGTGTTTGATGAACTACCTTCTGCTTATCAAACATTTATGAAACATATTTGGCAATGTTTGAAGAACCACAAAAATGTCTGCGCTGGTTCTCAGTTGATCTTTGGAAAATACTTTGTTAATCTGTATATAAATCCTCTTTACTGGAAAAACCTCTCAGAAGTTTCAGTGAGGAACAAAATCTGTGTGTTTAGAATTCTTAATATGTTATAGCCAGACACTAAAAACGTGGTATTCTTTTAGGTGTAAAAGACATTTTCTAATCATTACCCTAACATTATAATTTACACATTTATTCACTGACCCAAGGATATTCTCTCTGAACCCTTTCCCGGGTCTCACCCCAGTGTTTGGGAACAGGAACAGGGACATTCATCCCCCCCATCACTTACAGACGTGGTGTGTGATTTCCTTGGAGCCTGGAGCAGCTCACTGGGTTCCTGGTGTGGCATGTTAAAAACTCCAGAGCGGTGCAGCTGTCTGTCAGGACTGCATACTTGATGCCAACATTCCTGCAGCCTGCACACTTTTAGTACTGGTACTGGTGCTGGCTGTGGATGTTTCCATCAAATGGAACATGGGTGTCACAGTGATTTCTAAGCTATTTATCTTATTTTGTAGTTTTTTTTCCAAAGATATAAATGGCAAAACAAATTTGAACCAATTTGTGAATGAAAAAATGTGTGCTAAATATTTGGGATGTTTTAATATTTATAGCCACAAACTCTATGTTATGTTTACTGTTATATGACCCGTCTGAATCTAGACTGAATACCCTTTCTTATGATACTAACAATGCTAAGGTCCAGTCCTCTCTTATTACATATCTTGGCATGATTATCCATTTACCACATGCCACAATATGCCCGACTTACGAGAATGGTAATTAAAGACATTTACATTCGATAAAAGGCTTGATTCCACAGAAAAAAAAAGAAAAAGAAAAAGAAATCATAACATTCCTGCAGTACCTCTGCCAACCCTGTAGGTGTTGTCGAACCTCCATTGCAAACCTCTGCTGAGAGTAATTTTCCTATCATTATTGCAATGTGTTATCATTGCATATTTTCTAAATTAATAAATACTTTCAACCTTTCTGATTATTTTTCATCGTTGTTCACTGCACACCCATTTCAACGACTGCTGCGACTGCAGACGAACACCATTTTCATTTCTGCCCTTATTTGTTCCTCGTATCCTCACGTGAGCCTCAGATATTTGGCCCAGTGTTGAAATAATGATCAGTAATCCGACCTTTATCCCTCTAAGATCACAGTGACAGCAGTGTTAAACCTCAGCTTTACAAATCTGAATGAACCTGTCAGGATTTTTCATTTTTCAACCCAAACACATGTCGTATGAAGATTGACTTGCGTTGGTTCAACATGCTGGGACTGGAAACACTGGAATGAAACGACACTGGAACTACAGTGGAAGAAAAACGGAATTAAAACCACACACTCTGTGTGTGTGTGTGTGTGTGTGTGTGTGTGTTTGTGAAGGTTGTTTCTTTAAGTGTGACATTTTGCTGCCACTCCCTCCTGTGTTTTTCTCCAGGCAGTTATTGTCCTCCTGACAATGTTGTAACTGCACCCATGCAGACTTGACTGAACTAGTTTTATATGTTAACATCTCTGAGGTTACACAGGGTCAAGTGAACAGCACAGCAACACAGCAAACATGTGTTTGACTTAACAGTTTTCTTATTGGTGGTTGTTCTGGAAGGAGCACAGCTGTTAGCTGACTACAGACTGTATTTAAGAAATGAATGTAGCCATCAGTGATTCACCTGAAAAGACCAGAACTGATGGTTTCACATCAACAACACTGTATGAATGGCACTCTGTGGTAAAATTAAGCTTGGATTTTATGGATTTTCTGCATCAATAAACAATTCCTGAAAAATGTATCACATCTTTTACAGCAGTAGACACCTACATTTTTTTGTACTGTAGTCCAATTTTATGTAAGACCATACTGCCCTGGGGCGGCCGCAGGGCTGTGTGGGCAAAGGTCACACACATAAAACAAAATGTAGTGCATAATTGTTGTACTTTTCTATAATGTCCTTTTACTTCTGTTAGTATTTGAATATGTGGTAAAGGAATACAACTCTCCTGCTGCAGTTGTTTTGTAATAAGTTCGAGGGTCCTAACAGTGATGGAAAAGTGCAACACTGCAACTGCTGAAAAAAGGAGCAGGAAGAGGTGATTGTTTTCCAAAATAAAATACCTTTTAATAACATAAATTAAAACAACTGTACTGTAACTCTGACTTCCTGTTTGTTATAATATTTATAGTTTATAAAATAAACAATTGTATTTGATTATCTTGCTTATCAAATATTATCAAATGAAAAGGTTACTACTCAACCATACATTTCACGGTTCGTTCAAACATATTATTATGAACCACTTTTGTAACATTTAAAACCTCATTCACATGACTGCAAATGGTCCAATTAGGAGCTGACTGATTGCCTGTCGTGACTGCTGACCTTTTACAGTGCAATATAAATCCACGCATGTCTGAGATCCAACAGGAGCAACTGTCATTCCTGGCCCCGGCGTTTCCTGTACAGCAGAATGTGAGCCGTGCCCGGCTCCTCCTGCTGCTCCTCCTGCTCCTCTTTCTCCTCCATATCCCGCTGCATTAAAACTCTTATAATACAGTATGTCCAACAACTGTCCAGCAGCGCAGCAGTGAGGGAGAGAATGTATGGTATGTGCTTACAGCATCACAACTGTCACACGGACTAATATGGACTGAAGTCCAGAGGGGACAGGACAGTAAACACTGACCACTGACACTGACCACTGACCACTGACACTGACCACTGACACTGACCACTGACCACTGACACTTCTCTACATATTGATCAACTTCATTTAACATCTTTGTTTTCCAGTTAATTATTAAGTGTTTCAGGACAACTACAAATTATTATTATTTTTATTATTTAGGTATTTTAGCTGACACGAGTAAGTTCTACTCGATTTTCCTAACTATTTAATTGAAATACTTCTGGTCTGCCATACATTTTTGTCTTGAATTTGTTATTTTAATTTGTTTGGATATTTGGATAATTCAGGCTAACATGCCCTGACTAAATGTTAAATATTTTTTGTCTTCTGGTTAAGTTTTTGCTACCAATAAGAAATAAACTAACTTTTAGATTTTGGTGTTTCTTTTTTCGACTTATATTTGTTTATTGTTCCTTTATATTTCTCATTTTGTATTATATTTGGAATGTATTTCACCTCGTCTAAATGTTGCCTAATATTGTCAAGCTTTTTCTTCAACCAACACATTAGGATTTTGTAAACCTTCAATGAGGCTCTGTTAAGCTAATCAGGTCGTAAGTACAGATTCTGATCAAAGGTGTTCAATGAAAAGCACAAATACGACAGACTGAGGCAGGAAAAAGGAAACTAGTGCTGGGATCACAGACTGGGAAGCTACACAAGGAAGCAACAACAGCTGGGAGACGAGTCAAAGAAACACAACAAACTGGCAGTTAGTGCAGTGGAGAGTGGGCCTGAATACAAAACCACTCAGGTGAGAAACCTGGTGCAGGTGAGGATAATTAGCAGCCTCAACGTGAACCTGCTGGTGAGGAGCAAAACAAAGCCAGGAGTGGAAATGTTGGTCGGTGACAGAAATACAGGTAGGTGCCAACCATTAAACAGAAAAGAGTGATTTATTGTTTATTTGCTAGCAGTTGTCATGACCTGGGAATGCTAACAAGAGGGTTAGCACTATGTGACTCCACTAAACTTGTTTGTTTATGTGTGTTTTGCTGAAATTATAGATATACATATTTTCTGAGTAACATTAACCTGTTGGCTTCCTTTGCTCCTGCTGTTTCTCCTGTTTTGTGTCATTTTCATGTCAGTTTGTTCTTTGGTTTGTTGCTATATTTTAAATGCTATTTAACACATTGTGTATATTGTGAATTATTTCATAATAATCAATTAGCCTCAAAGTGAATACAGTTCTTTAGAACTATAGACTTCTATAGAGTTATTTTAAACACATTATTTTAGTCATTATACAAGTTAGCCGACCACAAGGTTCTAGGTTTTTGTTCATGTAGTTTGTCTCTCCATATATCTCTATGAGTTAGTGTGTTTTCATAGCTTCCTCCCCAACCTCATTCAATTATTTTGAATTGCTACTAAAAACAACAGTAAACCGCAGATAAATCGCTGTAGGTTTCGGTCATGCTGATGCAGTTCTTTATTAATTTCAGCAGAGGGCAGTGGTCAGCTGCAGTGGAACCTTTTTGCTCTTTTCTGAAGTCTCTCTCTGTAGTGCTGAACCATCAAAGTCAGACGGTTGTAGTTTTTTTAATTTTTTTTTTAAAATTTTATACTGTGTATAATTACCTTCTACAGCCAGCCAGCAGAAACAGCAGTGGCATGTTTTTATGCAATAAACCCACACTTTGATGAAGTGCTGTTCATTTGCAAATTAAAAAATTTGTAGCGTGGATGTGTTCTTAAAACACACACAGGCAGCAGAGTTAGTTTTAGGGCACTTTTTTATATTTATTATAAAATAAAAACTTTATATGCATATAAATATGAGGACAATTACATTAAAAAGCCCGTTTGACTTTCTGTTAAAACCTCATGTAGCTCTTTGGAATGATAATTTACAAACTCCAAACTCCGTACATATGCTATGAAACCCCAATCTGGAAAGGAGTCATTTCCTTTACGTCACACCCTCTTTAGGTAGTTAGCAGAGAGTAACAAGAGGTTTTTGGGGTGAAAAGGGGAGAACCACCCACCCAGGGCTCAGTATTTGTGCTGGATCAATGAAGATTTCGTTTGAGTAATCAGTGGGTGGATGTGGATTCATCATGAGTTACTATGAATAATATATTGTTGCTATGCTGTGCATCTCATTCTGCTAATGCCTTAAAATGCATTCAAATTCTTAACCTTATTAATTCATAAATCCAGTTTGGGGTCAGGTTGGACAGTTTGGCGGGCCGTATTTTGCCCGTGGATCGCCAGTTGAAGATCACTGCTTTATATTATAGATATTTTGAAAACCTAACCCTCTGTTTGTCAGTCGTCCAGTTCCAATGGGCATAAAATTCCAAATGTAGACATTAAAATGTTTTCTTCCTAACCTGATGAAGGTTTGCTTGCATTAGTAAAATTAGACTTTGTTGTTGTTGTTGTTGTTTGTTTTTTTTTTAGCTTTTGCTGCATTTTTTTGTTTTCTTCTTTACCCACTTTTTCCCTGACGGGGGTTTGTGTTTACATGAAGCCAGTTTTCCTGAGCTCTGCCCTTGAGAATACACCAATCAATAATTTCATCTTTGGCTTTTATTATTTTTGTGGGTTCTGGACTTTGGCTGAGTTACAAGCGCTCTGCTCCGTCGACCGTGAGTCGTGTTTATCTGTTGTGACACACTTTGATGAGAACATTCAGTAATCATTTCCAACGTTACAGAGTCCTGTCCTGTTTGTGCAGCAGCAGATGAGGCTAATGCTGTTCCTCCAGGGAGGTGCAGAGGGGGGTGAGGGGTGGGGGCAAGAAAGAATTCAATATAATTTGTTAATTAAATGGAATAATTTAATTACAGTAACTTCCAAAGCATTCATCAATATAATTGTTTCTGGAGCAGGGGCCGACATAATTGAGGTTTAAGTGAAAACAAGTCCGTTTCTAATGCGGGTGTAATGTGCTGACATAGTCCTCCATTCGTTCCTCTCTGTGATCCTGCACCGTGCCATTTCTTTTTTCTTTTTTTTTTCTTTCCCACTCGCTGTTTTCCTCCTTTGATAGCCAGCCACGGCACATCAGCCAGACCAAAAACATTTATTACAGCCATTTAATTTAACCTCTCTACAGGCAGGGACATGACGAGGGAGATGATAGTGCAGCCGCCCCAAACTCAAAGACTCCGACTGTTTTCACTGTCTAATCTGATCCTCTCTGTTGCCCCCTGTTCATAAAAGACACCAAGGTATTAGTCTGACTCCAAACATACCTCTGTCATTTTAAAACTGTATTAAATTTCACTGCAAATAGACTCTGAGTCATTCTCCAGAGTCAGGAATAATAAAACATCATTTCCAGTCTAATCTGCCTGAAGAATGTCCCAACTGTGTTTGAAGTCGACGCTGCTCTATCATCTGGGAGGAGAAAGAGGTTGTTTTTTTTTTTTTGTAAGTTCAGGCCACTGAGGTAGAGCGCACCGAGGGTTGTGCACCTTACAGGTGTGCCCTCAGAGCACACAGACCCAGCCTTGTTCCACTGCAGAGAGAAACCAAAGGAATTCATCTGCTGCTCGGAGACTTCACAGGACTCACAGTGTGTCCAGTGTGTGAAGTGAACAAAGACACACTTGATCAGCAGTGATTCCTGCTCTCTGATACAGACCACAAACTCCTGTCAGTACGGGTTTATCATTTCTGTTGGAGAGAGGTTTGTAGAAAGTGAGACGCTTGTAATCTGTGTGATTTGGACAAATGTGTTTGGGACGGAGACGCTGACAGTGAGTGGAGATGGCAGATATGTTTTCAAAATAAGACCTCCCCTGGGTGGTTGGGGGTGGGGGGGGGCAGCAGTCCTGTACAGTATGAAACCAACAACATATTTTCTTTTAAAGATTGTTTTTTCTTATCTTTAGCAGTAGGTCTGCTGATCATTTCCTTTGGTTGTATTTTAGCAATCCTTCAGCTGGAATCTAATATCTATTTGATTTTCTATTTTTTTAAAGCTGTGTTGTTATAGTTTAGGTCACATTCTTGGCAACTTCTCTCAATTTTCCCTGCGTTATCCTTTTGCTCTCCTGATAGAATTAAGCACTGCCCTGTTCAGTGTAAAAGTCTTGAGTGGAAAACAGACCAATTGATTATAGAGTACTTACTTATACTTGCTATTGTATACAGATTAAATATTTTGTGTAATCAGCCGTAAATCCAAAATGCCTAAATTATTTGTAAAAATCTTTTTATTTCTGAACCAGCTTCCCCTCAGTGAAGTTATAGAGTTGTAGTGAATTATACGACCTAATGTTATCCTACATCTGAGAGGAGTGCACTTAACCGCTTCTTAGAAACTTTGTGGAAACATATACTGGACTCTGGATTTTAATATTCTCTGAAGTCAGTCCTTCAGCTCAATATTTCCCACAGACACTGGACTCTATTCTGACTATTGATCATTGAGTTAAACATTAATTTGCCAATCATTTTTTTGAAAGTGCAGTCATTTATCAGTGACACCCTGTTCATGAGCTGCAGTTCTTTGTTTTGTACCAAGTGGAAAAAATGAGTCCCTGCTCTATTTGTCAAACTTCTCTCTTGTTGTTTTTTAATGGTGTCTATTAATTTAGCAGTGAAATCTGTCCCTTTTCTCTGAACACGGTGGTGGTGAATAAGCTGCTGAACAGCTGTCCCGGCTCTGGAGGATCATATGGAAGAATGCATTAAGGGCCTTGTTTGAATATTCCCTCAGATTTGGAATAATCAGGCAGCTATTCAGCAGTGAGATGGCCACGCACAGATGCCAGAGCACAGCTGAGAGGAGGAGGGGGGTGCTGTAACACACACACACACACATACACACATAATGCGACGGTTTGAAAAGCGTGAATAATGCAGGTGTGCTTTATTTTTGTACGCCGTTTTCATCGTACACAAACTCCTTTTGTCGAGAGGAGTTGGTAGAAGCTGCACTTTGCAAGTTTCAACTTCCATTTCAATCTTGATTGGAACAAATTTTCAGTGACAGAATTGGCAAAATCTTGCCCAATTTAGAAAAGTTCAGACAAACCAAAAGTTATTGTCAGAATTAGAATCTACGTTGGATTAGGCCAGGAAAAGGTGAACTTTAGCCAAAAAATAGCTAAACTCAAGACCATATGCTAGATTAAACAACACAAATAGAACTAAACAACCTAGATAATTGTAATCCCGGAAACAATACATATTTTGTCAACTTGAGCTAAACTATGTGGAAAAAGTAATCAAAAATAGTTTGAATTGCACTTTATAATAATAATAATAAAAAGCTAAAATATTTGGTAACTCCTCGTGCATGAGGTTGTCTGGACGCCTTTTCCCAAAAAGCTGGAAGATGCCAGTTAAGGTACTGCACAAAATCGTAACTTTGTTGGTTAGTAAATGTACAACCTTTTATGGATGATGTTTTTTTGCTGTATTTTTGCACATTCCCTCTCCTTTTTCCCCACTCCCTTGTTTTTTCCCTTTTCTTGTTCAAGGTGATCCCAGCTTTGCATACAGCTGATTAATCTCATTGCACAGCGGCTCACATTGATCACAGAAATGATTAGAAATGCATTAGTCAGCAGGACTGTTTGGAGTAGCTTGTGTTTAAGTGCCAGTGCCAGGCCCTTTTTTCCATAGGTGTCCATGTTTTAATTCTGTTATAAAGAATTTTGCAAATGGATGCGTGCATGCCGCCCGAACACAGCATCAAAGCTTTAATGCTCACAGACATAATTCAATCTCCTGGATGGCACACAGGCCTGATGGACTGTGCAGAGGAGGCTTCCCTGCTAAATTCATTAGGCTAAAAGTTGATAGATTTCAGCGTGTGAGGAGAGCGAGAGATGGCGGCGGGTACCGTCATCTGTGTTTGTGTTTGTTTCCAGTGTATATAACAGTTTTGATACGGCAGAGAAACGATGATGAAGGCAGGCTACTGTATCAGGGGTGACCGTCTGGTCACTGACAACATCTCCTTCTGTGATGGTGTGGACTAGAATGTTTAGGTACAGTAGATAAAGAAATGTATTTAGAAGAAAAATATATTTAGTTTGTTTGGAAAATTAATAATAATCCTTGGACAGAAGGATCCAGAAGGACCCATGAGTTGTTTGTTTTTTCAGAATCAACAGAACATGTGATGCAGTCAGCTGTAGGTCCATTATTGCTTCCTCTCTAAACTCCTGCAAACGACGATAGTTTCAGTATGAAGAGATCAAAAGTCAGAGAAAATTATAAAATACCTTAAGACAGTAGAAATAAATACTGTAAATATAATTTACACAAGTGATAGTAGCTAAAATTAATTGAGAATATTTAAAATGCATAACTTGTTGGTTTGTTAAATGCTGTCAATTGAAATAAGATACTAGCAATCAGGTAATCTTGAAGCTGGTGTTGTTTAAAAAGGACATCAAAAATATCAAAGATTCTCTTGTTTAAAAAAAAATATAAATTCCCAGTTTGATAGTTGAAATACTCTAGTTTTTAGGGTTAAGGTTGTGTTTTGTTTCTTTTCAATTAGGTGTACATATCAGGTTTTGTTACTAATGTTTTTAAAGATTGACACTGACACATGATGAGTCGATTCACACTGACCCACTGCGGCGCACGCTAAATCCAACATTAATAAATGCCACCAATTAACATCCCCTTTCTTCAGTTACACTACTTTTCATAATTAGAGCCCACAAAATGAAATACATCACGTTGAATGGGCTGCTTTCATCCACATTTCTGAAGCCTTTCTTCATTTTCCCTGACCTCAGTGACTAGCTGCCCCCTCCTTTAGCTATGACTCACAGGCCTCCTTTAATGAGAAGACAAAGTCCTTCTTTATCCGCAAATTTGTTTTCGTCTTCTTTTATTAAAGGTAATGAAGGTTCAAGTTCACTGCGAATTCCTTACAGGTCTTTGTTTTTAAGGTAATTTACTATATTTCATTAGCTCTCTTATTTTAACAAACTCCTTTAATTGCATTAACTCCTATTTAGAGTTAAAAAATTGTGGAATATCTGTGACAGGATTGATTGCTCTAACAATCAAAATTAGACAATATAAGGTGGGTCAAAAAAATGCAAAAAGACAAAAAGCTAAAGACATTTTTTTTATTATGAAAAGGGGTTTCATAATTCAAAAAAGTAGTTAAATGTAGTTAAACATGTAGTTTACGACGTTGGCAGAGTTGTTAGGCGTTTTACCTGTATGAGGTAATGCTAACATGTTTCGTATATACTTTATATAATCTTTATATACTTTAATAATCAAATGTTTACCCATATGAAATGTAATGACATTTTATTGCCATTTTGAAATGTCAAACTGCCACCTAGTGGTGACAACAATGCATATCTTCATAGCCTGAATAGAGTCAATGGAAATTGTATCAAGAAAAAGTCCATGACATATGAATTAAAATCCCACTGAAAAGGAACAAATGTTGTTTTTTTTTTAACTTAAATAAAACTCACCTAATCTTATCGAGTGACCCTAATGCCAGGGACTGTGTCAGAATTTGTAAAAAGTAATCAAAAATGTTGCTTATACCAACTGTTTTCTACAACTGCCTGGATAATAAAAAGCACTTGATTACTTAGCAAAGGGACACCTTTACAATTAAAAAGCATCTCCTCCTTCCAGCAGCGGAGGTGCGGCCCTTAAGGGTCCCACCAAGACAAATCCTGCCACATGTTCAACACTCCCCCATTAAAAGCCTGGGGAAATTAATGAGCTTCCATTGGCACCCTCACAACAAAGGGATCTATAAAAGCAGCCTTAATGTTCTCGGGGAAACTTTACTCTTCAGTAGTTCCCAATCAACCGGTAGCAGCAGATTTTGTTTTATTTCCCCTGTAACCTACAACCAACGACGGGAGCTAAAAATGCAACTCACTGCAACTTTACCATAAATGTTATCCATAATTGGAACTGTTTTAATCTGGTTTTAGTCAAAAGCTTTTTTTTTTTTTGTCAATAATTAACAATGTTGGTTTGTCAAAAACATGCATAGCGTAAATAATAATTGAGCAGTTTGTTTCCTCCAACTCATAGCGCTGTGGTAATATTGCTAAGCAATATATTTTTGTTCTGTTATTAGGGTTCAGTCAATCACACCCCACAATAATTAGTCATAAAAAAGATTTGGTATCAGTACATCAAAGGTGGCTGGCATGTGTGCTTTTGGATTTCCTGCTTACTGACACTTGTCAACTGCTTTTGGTGTCATTACTCATTTAATTTTTTTTTTACCATGCTTGAAACAGTGAGCACCCTTATTTGATTGTGCTGTACACTAGCACGTTTTAACAAAACTTCAAGTTATATCCTTTGTTGATTGATAAATTCAGTGTATGAATTTTAAACATGTTCAGATTGTCAGTCTATGGCTGAGGAGCAGATGTATGCTACAATTGATAAAAGGTTTGTGAGGACTGTTTAATAATGTTGAAGACAATCGCCCGAATCTTGAAAGCAACTCCCTGTACTTTCAACAAGCCACCATCAAGATGCAAAGTCATGATTAAAATCCATCAAAATATATGAAGATAAATTAGGAGTTTTACCTTTACAAGTTTTTCCATTTAGTTAAGTCCATCATTTGGGTTTTATTTTCCCAAATGAAATAAAGGTCACACATATTGATCTCTACTGATTAATCTGCAGTTTTGCTGTGATTAAATCAAATGAAAAAGTTTGATGGCATATTGTTATAAATATATATATGTGCATAGTATATTCTACTTATGTGATGCTATAGTGTAGTGGTTATCACACCTGCTGTACACACAGAAGGTCTTGGTTTAGAGCCCCAGGGGAACCATATAGTTAATCCTCATGTAAATCACTTTGAACAAAAGTGTCTGCTAAATGCATAAATGTAAATGGACTATAAAACTCCACAACTTGCAAATACATGGGTAAATACAGACAGAGGACAGTGTTGCTGCAGACAACACTTTACATTTCTAGTGTTAATGAAAGTGAGCAAAAATGACAAAAAAAAAAAAAAGTTGTAAAATGAGCAAGGCTTACTTCACATTTTGTGAACGTGGACGATCACACTCGAGGATGTTGTCAGCACCGACATGTCTCTTCTACCTGCTTGTAGAAAATTAAAAAACAGTTAGGAATCAAAGAGCAGCGAGCTTTGCAAAAAGGTATTAATTAGAACTTTATTTATGCAGATGCTTGGCCCATTTGCATAAAAAGCAATTCCACAGATGGGTTTATGGCAGTAATGACTGTTCCAGTCTGCAATAAAACATCTGCTTAATCACAACAGAGGCAGTCAAACAGCGGCTGCGGAAACAGGCTGTCCTAGTGCATCTCAAAGAAGAGTCTGTCTGGACAGGTTAGAGGAGAAAATAAACAGTAAATAAAGAGTTTATGTATAAGTTACAAAGGTGCTCAGGAAGAAAGTGCTGGTTTAAAGACTGAGTCAGTGAGATGTTCGAGCGATGCAGACACAAATAACCTGGAGATTATATTAGTGTTTTTGTTTTGTCTTCAAAATGTTTTTCAGACATAAAGGCCTTTTGTTACAATGAAAATAATTATATCAGAATTCCAATGAGGAGAATATAGTCAAAGTTTTAAAAGAAACTTGGAGTATTGTCCTTTTTTAGGTTTGTGGTTTTGGTCATAAATCTGGGTTTAAAAAACATTTTTATATAAAGTTCTGTTATAATTCCAACCAACTTAGTTTTTAGAGATGTGGTATACTGTAAGTCAGATTCCTGGATTTATTTTACTTATAATTTTTATTTCTCTCTTTCTGACTCCTTCCAATCCTCTAATAATGTCACAATGTCTGTATTTTTTTTTTACTTTCTTACCTAAGAATGAACTTCTAGATATCTTTGTAAAAAGAAACCTGACACCTAGATGAATTTCCATATTTTTCCATAGTTCTTTTTTACCACAAAAAACCTAAAGAATTTAGAATCTTAGGAATTTGGGAATTAGTTAGGATTTATTTTGTTTTTAAAAACTAGGGATCAAATCTCCAGTTTATGTTTTTTAACATTTTATTTTTTAATTTTTTAATTTAAAATTTTAAGAATAATTCTGACTATTTGTGAAAATCTTTATCTTTATCTTTATTTTTTAGATTAAGAAGATATATTTTCAGTTTTCTAAAAAAACTAGACTTCTACAATAATTCTTTCATATCATTTTAAATTTCTTCAGCATTTCAGATTAAAATGTAATGTCTGTCAATTTCTTGAATTCAGTGAAAGTCAACGATTGATTTCAAAGAACAGCAGTGAGGCAGTGAGCCAGTCTGGACAGGTTGTAGTGTGGGAGAAAAAAAAATAGAAAAAAGAAAGTTCTGTAAGAATGTTGTTCAAAAGAACAGTTAGATAAAAGACTGTTGTCTTTGCTGGTGGTGCTCTTAAGTGGTGTTGAGGAAAAGAAAAGAAAAACAAAAACCTATCATGTTGGCAGAACAATCCACTCACTGTGACTGAGGGAGAATTTCCTTCCAAGTCCAGCCAAGTCTTTGTCTGTGTTTGCCAACTATTTTGAAAATATTCCACTTTGTGTGTCTTTAATCCTGGAGAGCCTCGCAGACTGACACACAGTGTGTGTGTGTGTGTGTGATTGCATGTGTGTTTGTTTTTAGTTTAATAGTACATGTTGAGACATCTTTTTTAGAAATACAATATTGTTGTGGGGACTTGTTGTCTTTGTGGGGACGGTTTGCAGGTATGTTAAGGTACAAGATTACGGTTGGTTTAAAGTTAGGACAAACATTCAGATTATAGTTATACGGTTTAAAGCTGAGCTAGGGTGGTAGAGGGCTGGGTAATGCATTATGTCGATGTGAAGTGCTCACAAAACACCAAAAACGGTGTGTGCGCGTGCACAAACAACCTCCTTACTCACACGCACACACTCTCACACACAGAGGGAGAGAAGTGTGGCTGCAAGGTCACTGTGAGTATTGATAAATCACCCAGCTGTGATTCCCTCCTGACAGCTCAAACTAACATCAAGCTGGATGGGGGAGAACAAAAGACCATCAAGCGGCCTCCTTTTTCCTGACACTTTTATTCAATCACGGCCAGATTGCTTACGACAGCAGCAGCAGCTGTTTGGTCTTCATCTTTCCCCATTTGATAAAGCGTGTCAAGTCATATTTCTGTAAGTACTTCACCTCGCCCCATACTGCGAGGCTACGCAGCCATTCGGCATATGCACATTCCACATGAGGGGAAGCGTCAAATAGGTCAGGGAGTAATGACACCCCTCTGAAGGTCGCCCAGGAGCTGCGGTTTGGGAGTGGGGGTAGAGGCAGGTAGATGTGTGGGTGGGGAGGGGGGGAGGTGAGGGTGACGACAAAGCAACAAGCTGAAGGTCAGAGATAAGACCAAGCGCAGAGATATTGGAGATAAAGCAGCAGAAATTAAACAATGAGGCAGGGCTTTTGATTGTGTGGCTGTGATGTGTAATGGCAGATCAGAAGTGTGTGTGTGTGTGTGTGTGTGTGTAGGTGTGTGTGTTTGTAGAGGAGACTTATTAGTTAGTGCTCATGACTGTTGGGCTCCAGCGGTGGTTCAAACCACTGTGTTGCGGCCCAAAGTGTGAGACCATCAGGTGTGACGTAAAAAATGATCCAATTTCTCGTAGATGGTCCTAATTATTATTTATTTAGTATAAATCATTTGTTTTAATTGAAATATTAACAGGCACAACAATTAAACTCTCTTCCATAGGTATCAGCAGGTGGCTACAAAAACTAAAATGTTGAAGAAGATTTGTTTGACTTTCTTCAAGTCCTGTGAGATTCTCAGTGTTGTGTTCAATTAAACTGGCCCAGGCTTCTTAACTACACTGAAATTATAATATATCATAAAAATAATAAATCATTTTATTGACACTTCTCTGTGAAATCCAAGATAATAATTCCAAGTAATTCCAGAATTCCACTTCTCTTTCACTGAATTCTGAGGGTGTGGCAGTGGAGTAGAAGGGCAGCAACAGGCTGAAGGTCAGAAATAAGAACAGCTGTAAAGATATCAAAGATAGGCAGCAGAAATCAAACAATGAGGGACAGGCAGCAGGGCTTTGATTGTGCAATTGTGTTGTTTATGGAGGAGTTGGGAGGGTGTGGGGGTGTTATTCTGGGATCACCAAACCACATTTGTGGCTCCTCTGTTGACCGTGCTCCTCAGGGGACCAAGGTCAGTGATAGTACCAGGAGAAGTATTTCAGATGTCCATTGTGTTGTTGGTTATTGGACGTGAGGAACTAAACAGACATGAGACCACATTTCACAATAGGCTTTTAATGTGAACATTCAGATGACATTTACAGACCTCGTTTTCCTGTGTGAGTGTCTGATAACAATAACAGGAGACTCAGTTTGTTAGGGCCTTGTTTAAAAATAACAACTGAAATGATGATGGGCATTACGCAGCTCTGTACTGAGTTGGTCATTAAATGGTGTAAATACAGTCTGGCATTGGATTACTGTGATGATGTTTAAGACGTTCTTCCTGTTTTCTCATTCTTCCGGATTTACATTAGAATTCTAACTTCAGTTGTCTAACTTATTATTTTCTTGCAAATCTCATATTAAAGTTAAAGTAAAACAAAACACTTTAATTTTAGGATATTAAATGTCATTAGATGTCATTTGTTTAACCTCAATTTTATTATAAAAAAATTAGTTTGGATTTTAAACTTTCAATTTTCTTTAAGTGCAAATATTGACTTTTCACTAATATATTAAATGTTAAACTAGACAAATAAATAAAATAATAATAATTAAACTTGAATCTTATAAAGGTTGGTACTGTCATGAAATAGGATTTTTAAAAACTTGATGCAACTATATTTCTTTCCTCCTTATAATTTTTCATTTAATCCAGACAACCCTTCACTGCTTGTTTTTTAAATAAACATACAGTACAAACTATTTGTTCCTTAATGGTTTTTAAATTACACACCGCTTTAACATAGTCAAGTGATGGCAGTAAAAATGAAGGATTATCACAAATTTAATTTCACATAGTCCTACAGTATGTTTTCATGCTGTCATGGATCACAGTGTCAGTCTTTTGCTCGTTTCACTGCACTGGGAAGATTAAAATTTGGTTTGGAGTTTTACGATCCCCAGATGTGTCCCAGGTGTATCCAGTTGACTTTGTCATTCCATGACTTTTCTTCTACACTGCCCAACTGAAGGTGACACTTGTACTTTTGAATCCCATTCCAACCTACTGGAGCGTCCTACCATAGATTTTAGTGCCTATGATAATGTTCCTCAGGAAAATGCTGTCAGTTTTTCCAAACCTCCATTATACCTGTATCTGGAGCCAACAGCTGATCAAAACATGACGGTGCCTGAAGAGTAAAAATTAGAAAAGCTTGATGTTAGCAAAAATAGGGGCAAAAATATAAGCAAAAATAATAGACAGTACACCCTTTTTTAATAAACATAGCTAATTAGCAAAATGAAAGCTAGCAAACAAATCGCTAACTGATATCATTTTAGTCCTTACAAATGTAAATGTTTACCAATATAGGAGCACATTTGCTAGGAGGACTAAATGAACTTAGCCTATAGTAATAGAAACGCTCAATACAAGTTTTCAATACTGCCCCTTCAATCTGATACCTTCCTTTATCCTCCAATACGTCGCGGGCTGCTGTTGCTGGCGTGACAGTATCCCAGTTTAGGGCATGTCGCACAAATTTAAGTTAATATTTGTGCTTTGGATGGGCTACAGTTGTTTTTTGTACTGTTCTATTCTGAAATTTTGATCAATATCGGACAGATACCGATGTGTGTTGGATTGGGCCTTCCCAACTATAGGATACGCATTAAGAAAAGATGAACCCCACTTTGGCAGTTATATCTTTAGATAGATTGTTACAGAAAATAACGTACAATAAAAAAGTTCAGGCTATAAAAATCTGTGCTACAATTTTAACCCAGCCAGACGAGGAACAAGCCTTTATTAGAATGAGACTCATGCCACCAGAACCTGCACTACTAATGCACACTGTGTCACTAGGTAGACACTTGCCCAGCTGTTCTAGTCACACATGCACTGAAAAGCTTTTGACATGAAATGTGTTTAGGGATCGCCTCTGCAGTATCTTTGCTCAGAGAATGATAAGTTCCCAAATTTGGAAGCTAATTTTTGCCAGTATGATGGCTGCTTGTTTCGAGCAGATACAGGCATGAGAATCAAACAAGGATGATGCTTGTAATAAAAGAGAAGAATAAGAAAAAAAAAATTGGGGCAGCTCACTACTGTGCTCAGACTTGGCCTGGCTCCCAGGAATGCAGTTAGCTCGCGTACAATCACTGCCTATTCACGATGGCACAGCTGTTGTGGACATATGTTCCCCAACAAAGGAGTAGGACATCAA
This sequence comes from Cynoglossus semilaevis, assembly GCF_000523025.1. Lineage (NCBI taxonomy): Eukaryota > Metazoa > Chordata > Actinopteri > Pleuronectiformes > Cynoglossidae > Cynoglossus > Cynoglossus semilaevis. The sequence goes on along the minus strand of NC_024322.1, from coordinate 7,986,468 downwards.
CCAGGCACACCTTGAACAGGTTAGCAGATGAATGGCGTCTGCCCTCATCTCGCTGCATTTTCCCTTGCTCAACAAATAAGTTGTTCTCCAATGGGGACTAAACTTTTGCAGTTCACTCGTCTGTAACAAAGGGAAGAAACACTGAACTTTAAACACTGCGATCTATAAAAACAGATGAACAGTGGATCAGTGGTCTTACATTAACCTTATGTTGGACTGGACCGCTGCATGCCTGACAATACAGCCTTCCAGTGTTGGGCCATTTTAGCTAAACTGTTGAGAAGATACTGATGAGACCCAAACATGCATGCAGCTGTCATAATGTACATGTTAACCATGAGAATTGGAAGATGAACCCAACTATTATGCACTTTATATGCAATGTATGCACCTGTTGTTATTTACACACACTGCTGGAAAGCTTTTTCATTTCACCAAAGAATTACGAATTTAAAATACCATCTTAACATCAAGTATGTGTTTGTTCAACAGTTGCATAGCAAATAAATAATGATGAGCTCATCAAGGCTGTTGAAAACGTCCCAAGAGTCGTGTTTTGACATATTTTGGGTTTTAACAACAACCTCCCAAATTCCCACAATGTATAGCAATCTTGATGTGCTGCAGTGTATTCTACGGTCCTGTGTCTTAAAGGTCCTTATTGGAACAAACTTTGTTTTATGCCACCTGGAGAAAAGAACCACGTATTTTTGTTGTTGAATAGTAGTATAAAACAAATCAAACAAAAACTGTAACTTGGAAGTGTGGTTAATAACACATCTTTTTATTCGGATCAGCACAATATTTTTTATTATTCCTAATGTCATATCAACGCACATTTCTAAGTTTTTTGCTATTTTTTAATTTTTTTTCTCCTGACAATGAATTTTTGAGAAAGGGTAATGGGCAATAATCATGGGAAAAGTTGCATACAAAAGCCACTGTCCTTACCCTAATGTGAGAGAAGATAACATTTATTCATGGCTGTCTTTCATCAAGGAGCTTAAAACCCTTAAAACTTTCAATGTAACCCCAAATTATATGCATATTGAGCTGACCTCCATAATCACCCTTTTCTCAAAGCCATGGAGGGGGGTTGTGATATGCAAAAACGTGCATATCCTTCTGCTCGCCATTCAGACAAATTCAGCACTTTTGGTTTTTACAGCCATCCAAGGGTGATGGCGTCCGTCGTTAATAGATAAAGAGGCTTCTCCATTGGCCCGGAGGTCACAGAGTGGATGTGAAAAGTTTAGACACCACTGCCACAATGCCAGGTTTAATTGATGAAAAGCATTTAAACCAAGTTATTTACTGTAATTCCAAGACTTTAGATCGAATTTAGATCTTCTGCCTTTTATTAAATATTTACAATTTGGTCCAAATCACAAGTGTATCAAAGTAATGACAACAATGGATGGTGAAAACTTTGGATGCACTGTCTAAACCTCTGCCCATTTGTTAAAATTGATTAATCTTTACAATTTTCTTTTTTTACCACATTTAAGAAATGGGTTTTGCTAACCTTTGTTCAGAAGTGATTGGTTAACATCATTGTTTTACATTGAAAACTCTGCTATAACTGGGTTTTCTAAACTATTTTAGATCCACTGCTTTGTGATGTTTAAAAATTATTCAAGCTGTTCTGCTTCTGCGAGCAGAGTGGGTTAAAAAAAACATTGTGACAAGCACTTAAAATTCATTTGATGCAATGTCAAACACTTTCAGATCACAAGCCCGAGACAGATCTAGATAACTGCCATCCATTCCCACACATTATCCATTGTTAACACTGGCTCTTTTGTCAGCCGTCTCTGCAGCTATGACCTATTAGCTTTAGTGAAGTGCTGCGAGGCCACAGAGCGATGTGAAGGTTGTTCACCCATCCAACAGGGCCATTTACAGGAGAGAGACCCCAGAGCTGAACCACGGCAGCTCTCTAATGACTCTATCAGCCACACTGATGGGAGCAAATGGTGCCAGGAGATTTCTGCACATTCCCTGAGCGTGCATTACATTTTCTCTGCCTGTTTCTGTTATTGTGTGCTAATGGTAATGCATGTAAGGTACACTGTGAGGCACTTGACTCTACAGCGAAGCAATATCATCTTTTTCTCGGGTGGAACTGCTCCTTTAAACTAAATATAATATTATTCCAGTGTTATATCACTTCTTTTAAAGCCACTTCAAACGCTCTGAATGGCTCTTTAACCTAAATAGAAGCTCGGTATAATTATTGTGATTTTTGAGGGAAGTGGGACCAATCTTGCGCCTCAATCCAACAATTACAGGAAACTGTGTGTAAGATGAAAACAGAATGTGTGCTTCCCCTTTTGTAAGATGCTGCAAAAGTCACAGGAGTATTCATTAGAGGCCTTTGTGTCCTGTTTGAAACAGTGCTGTTAAAGGCTGTAGCTGTGGGCATCTCTCTGAAGGAGATATAATGATCCTCCAATTAGAGACAGAATCATGAGACCTGTTTATTAGTCCTAATTCATCCTCACCATTGTGCTGAGCATATCACATACCGTGGAGGAAACGCTAGAGGAAAAAAAAAATCAACAATTTGCCCACCATAATTACAGATCTATTAATAGTTTCACAACAATGACAAACAAAGCCATTCACATCATTTCCCACTGTCAGGAACAATACCACACCACTGTCAATGTGTCCATTAAGGCCTGCATTTGTACCAGCGACAGTGACATGCTGCATTTCAAAGATGACTCTGAGCCTCCTCAGATAAATGAACAAGAATGGTTTTGGTATTATTAATTCTAAATGGGTTTTCTCAGACCTCTACATTTGAGGCTTATCTTACAATAACAGGCTTTTGAAGCCATAAAGGTATTTTTAATTAGGGTTGGAAAAAAAAACCCCAATGTATTGTTGAGCTTTTTATTTCAGTCGAGTCCTCAAAAAAGAAGGAAAAAAAAAACAATAAGACAGTGCGACATGATGAACAAAAAAATAAATATATAATTAGCTTAAAATACACTAGTTGTAATTTCACAGGGTTGTTTTAACATCCTAGAGAAAGCGTCACCTTCTTTTCCAATAGCTCACTGTAAGTACTGGATACTGCTACTGAACTAGTTCTGAATTTGGGATATGGTTTAAATCTATATATTATATACCTTTTGTTTGCTGAAGGGAGTTGAGGATTATGGTTGGTTTATATTTATCCAAGTATGCATTTTTATAGTCAGTCTTAAAAAAGTATGCTTTTTTAAGACTGACTCAAATCAGTGGATAAATGTGCATTATTGTCACCCCTCATAGCTAGAGAAACGTCACATTTGTGTTATCTTTTCAGGATATCTAATATGGTGGTGACAAAACAAGTGACTCCACAGCATCAATGTGCAAACAAGGTGACATCACATGGTGCTTCAGTGTTCCTGCTTTTATCCAGACTGGATGTGAACGTCTCATGGAAACACAAGGTAAGAAAACAAAACAACACATTATCCACACAATGACATTCTGATAGTTTAGCTACGATTTATAGCTCAGCCATTTTCACATTACAAAACTGTGTCTACCACAAATATTTGACTTGATTTGCTTGAATGGTTAGTGGATTTAAATTTTTCAAAAAGCAAAGGTTCCTATAATGACACGAAAAAATGCAATTCTGCATTAAATGTTGGAATTCTCACGAAATAGCACTGAGACAGAGTCATATTTCAGATTTAAATTTGAGAATTTTAAGAAACCTGCAATTTTCAAATTCAATAATATTTGAAGTCAAAGTTTACTACCTTTGCTACCTCTATGAAAAATAGCTAAAGTAAAGGAGTCAGATTCTACAGTTCTCTGGAGAAAAAAAACTGTGTTGACATGACCATCACATTAGTTTCTACTGCTGGCACCGGCTTCTTCCTAAACTCCATCATATTAGAGGCCAGAATGAGGCCACTTTGTTGGCAGAGCAGTGAATACGTGAGATCATCTTTATATTAAAGGTGAAACTGGCTCAGCTCCTGCCACAGCAGCACACTGTCACCTGAACAAGGTTATCCCAAACTTTACCTTGGAATTTTGCTTAAAAATCCTTCCTGATACTATGACTATATAAAATACTGCAGTGTTTCAACATCTGATAAACTCTAGACTTATTGGGTCTTAATTCTTTAGGGCAGGGGGGGCCGGTTTGATGATACAAAAACTATCCTGACATACTGGAGATCCTAGGTCATTCTGGATATCCTCCATATGGATTTGTTTTGGTGAGAGGTTATGGCTGAGGACATTTTACATCTACTTCATCTAACACCAATAAATAAATAAAATAAGCCTAAACTTTAACAAAAGTCCACAAGCCTTTATTTAGTCTTTGTTGATCTTTTTAAACTATAAATTTAAAAAGATGACAGACAAGCTGACCTTTAAAAAACACAGTGATTGTTCTGTAATTTTCCATCGTGTTGTGGCGTGTTTTATTATTATAAATGTGGTGTCAGCTGTAACATGTTAGAGGGAAGCAGCCTTTTTATTTATTTATTCTGCTCTTGTTAGACTTTTATGGACAGGAAATGGCTCTGCAGTCAAGTTAATGACAGAGAGTCTGACTTTATCTTGCTGCAAAGTTGTATTTACTTTTGCAGTTGTGTTTTATATGTACATTCATGACATGGTTTGGCAATAAAAGTTAATCATTAATTGTAAAATGGTTGATTATTCTTACCGTCTCTCAGCACAGTCTGCCATAAATACTCATGTGGTGAAATCATGTGTTTATAAGGCGTCCAGACTAAATGACGGACGGAAGCTCTCGATTTTTTTTTTTTTTTCTTTTCCTTTTTTGGGACAGAGCGGCTCTTCTTTGGACAAATTAATCTGCAGTAAAGATGACTTAGATCAACTTTGAAAAACACCCAGATTAAAACCCATGGAATGATTACAAACGGCAGCCAGAATGACAAGTATTATCAACAAAAATTAATCAGGTGCATCTTTTCATGAACTCAATTAATAATGTGCAACAACGGGGTCTTTTTTCCCCTGGAATGAAAATTAATTAGCAGGGGAAGGTCACTGGGAGATGCTGACATCACTCATCAGGCCGCCATGGCAGTTCTAATTATTTGTCTTCCAGGCTTGACTGATCAAAAATTATTGCCATACCTGAGCAACATTTAGAAAAAAAAAAAAGAAACTCTGTTTAAGGCGCTTTTAATTAGACCTGCTATTTGATTAATGCGGTGTAAGCGCTCGGGATCGGCCCTCTTATCAGCATTTCTGACAAGTTTGCTGGCTATTGTTGTGTGAAAGACGTTTCACTGACACTAACCGACTGTTTAGTATCTAATGCCTTCAGTTTAGTTGCAATTAAAAAGCTATTTACAGCCAGCCGCCACTTGTTGATATTAATATAGATGTTGTAAACTTTGACAAAGCTCTCCATATTGATTCTTGAAATCAACGTGTCATTAAGTGCTTATGAGTAACAATGACTGTCTAATGTGGAGTGAAGCTTAATAAAGAGCACGTTTACAGTTGGGGACAAAATTATACATGTGCCTTTTTTAAAGCCCTAGACCTGCACATAAAAAACTTCATTCAGACAGCTAATTAATTTAATTAAGCCGAGGAAACACCACATCCCCTTTAACAGTCTTTGCAGATTTGGAACGACAGATTACAGCAGATTGGGATCAGAGAATACTCGATTTGTCAAACAAACAAAAGCAGAATGTGTCAAACGCTCAAGCAAACTGTGGGTTACCAGTCCAGATTAGGCTTTGATTCTGATTGTGTCTAGCTCGCTATGGTTCATATTTGCGTCTTAATCCCTCACATACATACGACATAGATTTTGAGAAATTCTTCCGACTAGTGCAAATTAAAGCAGAAAATGCCAAGCACCCCAAACTGAGATGGAGCAGGGCCTCTACTTTATATAGTTCTTACAATTAAAACAACTTATATCAAACTAAAATAAGAGCATGCATAAACAAACCTAATTATTTTGAATGCATTCAAAACATATGTAAATCATTATAAATTCAATCAATTTAAACTAAAATAAAAATAAATTAATAAATAAATAAGGTTCAGTTGAAGACCTCTGCCCGACAGCTTGGAATTTAATCTAAAGCTAATGTTTATCTTTCTTTGTCTAGTCCTTTGTGAATTTGTTAAACAAAAAGGAAAAAGATTGAAAACATTGCTAATGTTCCTGCGTGTGACAGTTACTGTATTGTATTTGATATACATTTGAACATATATCAATTAAACATTGTCCCCAGCTGTTTCATTAACAACGCTTGCATAGTGAGGATTATACCCAACAGGGAGTGTAGTTATTACCCAGTGCTGTGTCATATAAAAACACAGTCTGCACACTTCCTGCCTGCACAGACTCTTAAGGAGAGCCAGCATAGACGCTTTAAGGTCCCACAATTTATGGTCATTTGTCAGCTATAATTAATTCCAAAAGACAAAGGTCAGAGTAGGCCAGCATTATTACCTAACCTTTGTCTGATAACATATCTACCAGCCACTGCCGAACGCTGGTCACACACAGAAAGCCGTGTTATGATCAAGGCTTTATCAAGCTGTTCTTTTTTTTTTTTCCCCCTCTTGCACAATTATTATGTTGACTTGTTGCCTGAACTATCTCCGCGCGCCTTACTACATCAATTCATATTACCTGCAAATTAGCAAAGTTCTACTTTCAAGCTCGTACTACGTTTGATCCAAATAGACTCTAAATGCCATTTCTGTTCCTATTAACCTACGGATCGGTGTGGCAGATATTTTCATGAGGTTGCTGCTGGTGGGGGGAAAAAACACCAGGCTAATGGCTGAGTTGTGACAGCGCTATTCATGATGATTTATGATTCTGTGTTTAAGTTGATTACTCCACTGCTGACTCGGAATACTATTTCAATTAGTGCACTGAAGGTCACTCCACGAAATCCCTCCATAATCTATTCCTATTAACACTAATGCGCCGAGTATCCATATCTGTTCACCCTTGTTGATTCAAATCATCCCCACTCCTAACGGCCAGCTTGTTTACTAGTTTACTGGTTCGGACGTATCCTAGATGGTAATTTTCTCTCCTCTGTGTATCATTAATGTTTTCAGTCCTGACACATAGCTGGGAGGGACATCTCAATAGAGCCGGGGTGCATTTTTATAGCCTTTATTATTTCTAATTTGTTTTACAGATCAAGTGATATTTATGCTGAATGAAATTGATCCTGAAAAGCCCTATAGGCAAACGGGGCGGTAATATTGCGAGGTGGAGGGAAAAGCAACCAAGTCCCCATTACTTGTCATCAGCGTGGAACCAAAATAGCCTGAGCTTGATCAAAATTTTAGAGGTCTTAAATTAATTTTACATCACTTTCATTCAAACTCCCACTCAGCCATGCAGAGGAGGAAATTAGCTACCTGTATTTAATCTAATGTGCTGCCTCTGTAAAGCGCTGGTGGACATGATAGACTTAATCAGTTCCCACTGATAAAAAAGAAAACGAAAAAAAAAAAAAAAAAAAAACCTCACCAGACATGCTTAGTGAGGAAGAATGGATGAAGTTTCAAAGACAGCCTCTGTGAGCTTATTACCTGGAATGAAGGCCAGCTTTATTAAGCTGTACAAGAAACATTAGTAGCACAATAAGGCCCCAGTGGAAAGCTGCTTTTTCCTCCATACAGAAATCACTGTATTTTGGGAACAAGAACATGCCATAAAAACAAAAACAAACAATTTTAGAATTGATCACAGTTTTTAAAATTCTTTTTCATTTATGAACACGTAAAAAATAAATTTAGCATTTGTGCTAAATACATGCATTGGACAAAAAGTTTGTACTACTTGTATCAAAAATTCTGGCCATGTGTATCCTATCAAATTACTAGGTAGACTACCACATAGACTACTGTTGTGGTGACCCCTGATGAATTGGAAGACTAAAGCTGAGGTCACCAACTGTACAGTATTTCTCAGAGGACCAGATTTTTTCTGGACAGACTCATTGGGGGCTGGACACTCAAATACACATTATTATTTTACTTTTTTTATCATATTGTGGGCCTGACTGGACAGTTTGGCACGCTGATGATCACTGGCTTTAGTTTATGTCAGTAGAAATATAAAAAGAAATATATAAATATAAATATCAAACAGGTCAGGGAGCAGGCAGTAAAGAATTTGTTGAGTTTGCTATATTTTTGTTGAGTTATCTAAAAACATTTGACTAAAGAATACAATCAGCAGCAATGTGTTGGGAACTTGGTTTGGTAGCTGTAGTAGTTGCCTGTAACCACAGGGTTTGGGGTTTTAGACATTTTTAATCTACATGTCGTTCTCTCAAAGAAACCTAAACCCAAAATGATGACAGAGCTCGAGGACACCATGGTTGTAATGGAAGGCCAAGAAACATGAGTTTTCCTTTCTTATTTTCCTCAACTCTTCAATGTTCATATTCTGATCTCATCAACTGCAGCCTTGGTTTGATTGGTATCTGTAAACGTTGGACCACCACAAATATGTGTCCAATTTAAACAGACCAACAGAACTTCTGTTCCAGAAGGGTCAAAGATTCAACACATCTTACCCAGTGCATTAAGACTACAGGCCGAAGACAGGAAACATCATTTTTTTGAGTGAAGGGTAAAAGTGCTGACATTGTCACCAGGTGATGAGACTCTATCCGAGGGATAGGTGAAAACACTTGGGCACAGTGACATCAATTTTCGAGATGATTTAACTCTGTCCTCTTGTGTTGGAGGGAGGAAACTTCAGGCCCCTGATTTACCTCTGATGACAGCCACGCGGCCCCCGAAACAATGTTTCCAAGGCTACTAGCAAATGACGAGTGGTCACGTCTGTACAGCCGTCCCCATTGGTTTGATTTATGTGACCCGGATCCAATAAAAATGGCAATCAAATCAACCCAGCCACTTTACAGGTAGAGGGCTGTCTGATTGAGTTGTCGAAGGCATGGCTGAGGCTCAGAATGATTATGCCAGGAAACGGAGAAGGGTCCATCTCTCCGCGCCCAACAAGGACACCATACATCTCCCCGTGCAGCTTTCCTACTCCACTGTGAAATGTATCCAAAATAACTGCACACCTACCGCTCGCCTGCCTCCCCTCTCTGAAGGTTATTTGTCGTCTGAAGGACTCTGGCTGTCAGAATATGATGAATACCATGTACACAGACAAGAGCAGCGTCAGGTCCAGGATTAGCTGGAAAACTCACTGATCTGTGAATAACCTAAAAAAGAGGAGCTGAAGATTAGCAATGATGCTTTTAGGAATGATCCATCAAACTCAACTACCTCAGTCACTCAAATGAATCATCTCGCTTGATTCCTTAACCCGGAGGAAGAGTGAGAGGGTGCGGCGCTACCCCCAGGTCACGGAGATCATTTTGGGGATGTTTATTAAATCAGTGCTATCAATTTCCTTACTGATCATCTTTTATCTGTCCTGTCCTTGGGGGATGAGTTGAGCGCACAATGATGTTAAAGGTTGAAGGATTCAACTTATGGCTTCCCCATTCAACCTCCATAGCTGCTGTGGCAATATTGAATTACAGCCATTGCCATAACATACAAATTGATACCTGAAATACGCCTCCGCACTGAAAGGGCCTGTCACTTCAGTTAACTCACTTCCCTTAAAGGAGCCAGTGAACAACGCAGAACGAAAAAGAAAACACAGACAAACAATCATCATGAGAACTATTTGCCTTGGCTTTGAACTAATGACAATTTAGGCAGGCCTGTTTACTGTGCATGAGGAAGCACACATTCAGGAAGCAAATTGGATCAAAGTACAAGCAGCTGCTCAAGTACTTAGCTGCCTCGATAAGCAGAGTGAAATCACCATCATTGTTGCATTAGAGTGACTTGCTGCAGTCACCGCCAGGAAAGGAGAGACAGGAAAAGGAGAAGGGGAGGTTGATAGTGTACCAGCTCCATGTGTCATGAAGGAGCTACTGGCCAACAGCCAACCTGACGGAGAACAATTGGACATCACCGTTTAGTCTTTTTCTGTGTTGGAAACACAATCACCTCTGTAGAGAACAGAATGCACAACAGGTAGAAACACATCCTCTGGAGTGAAGTGTGAAAAAAAACACATCTTGTCCACACGTCAACTGTGGGTGGAGAGAGTTGTCACTATTGGCACATTTAAATTAAATGTAAGTTACAGACCAGATCATCTGAGAGTGTACAAATCATGTTAAACTTATTTGAACTGAAAGCTTTAGCTCTGAATTAGCTACAAAGTTATTTTCTTTAATCACCTCACCTCTAATTTCTTATGTATTTTATTCAGCCTACAATATGCTTTAACAAAGTGTAATTAACAAATGAACACCGTCTTTGTGCTAGGTTTAAGTTCAGTAGATACATTAGGAAATTTTGTCCAAAAAACTGGTATAAAATTAGATGCAGTTTTTGATTTGAGATGTTCAGACACATGCCACAGAGATAAAACAATTAACAGTTAATCACTGGGTAACCTTGTTAGGTTTTAGACAAAACAAATCAAATGTTTGTGTTCATTAGTTCATTTTTAGAGATTGCGGTAGAGATTGTCAAGACAAACTTTCCTCTGATCCAGGGAGTCTGAAAGGATCATCCCAAGTTTCCACTGAACTCTGAAGACCTTTCCTCCCCGGCAAAAAGGACATGTGTGAAAGTTCAAAGATTGAGCCAGTTGGAGAAACATGCCATGCAACAGGAAATAGCCATTCATTGATTTTGTGTGTGTCCAGAAAGATCAATTTTATTCTTCCTTTGTTTTCAGACTACAATGCACTAAAGCTCCTGCTGCAGCAGGATGTGTTTGGTACAAGCAGCAGCCAAATGAAGCTATAAATCACGTGTTGGAGCAGAAACACACAATGTCATCCCCCACAGACTGCATGCTTTACAGCACGGCACCTCCAACTCCTCCGTTCTGCTTTCGTTCCGTCTGCACAAACAATCTGACAATGTCCGACAAACCAATCAGTAGGAATGACAAAAGAGGACAAGGACAACTTGAAATAAGTGTTTAGAGGACTTCAAACACCGTTGGAATTAAAACAGGTGTGTTCTTATTCTCACATCTCCAAGAACAAACGATGTTACAATGTATGTACTTCCACGCATTGTTCCAGTAACTTTGACCATCAAGAACCGTTGTCAAGGAAAGGGCATTCAGTGGAAGACCACAGCCTTAAATGAACTGAATTACAATTCAAACATTTAAAAATAGGATATTTGAGTACTGAATATACACGTCCTGTAACCTAAAGCTGCAGGTGATTATAGCATGATTATTTAAATTTCTAAAGGTGAAGATTGGTGAAGACGGATCAGAACACATCCATATATTTAAATTAAGTAGCGACACAGGAAACACAAATTTAGCATGAAGGGAGGGGCCAAAGATGACCAGGATGAAAGTCTGAACATTGAAGGGTTTGGGATTGTAGCACTTGTCTTCCATTATATAAATGTTGTTTGCAAAACCTTTCTCTAGAAAAAACATATTGATTAATGTTGTGTCGGGGTTGAGAGCCATAAAGATAAATAACTTTTGTATTTTAAAAGAAACATGCTTACCAAAAAGTTATTTTGCGATACCTTTCAGTCTCTGGTACTACGTTCCCACAACTATTTACCGTTACCTTTTCCCAGTTTCAGGACCCGAGTTTTAAAAGTGCATTTACATACACGCAATATTTCTGCCGTGCAGTCTACTTCTTCAGAGTTTGCGTGTGTGTGTGTACGTGAGAACATTTGCATTCGTGCATGAACTGACACTTCTCTAATTGTATTGCTCTGCCGCTATCTGCCGTCGGAGTTAACTTGTAAAAGTGAAGTCTCAAGCAGATTCCCAGCGTCTGCCTATTTAAGATTCATAGAAAAGACCATCCACCCCAATCAATATCTACTTGAGATTTAAGTTGCATTATGTGTCCCCTTCACAGGCATGATTTAAAACATCAGCACAAAGTATTCTTAATTTTATTGCCCGCCGTAAATTAAAATTAATGACGCTGACATCCACAATTAACAATGAAAAATGCAGATTCTTATAATTACTTTAGCAGTAATATTGTTTTCAGCCCGGGCTCAAGGTGCTCCTCGCGTGCTCCTCAACATTCAGTAAAATACAAAAAGACAGCTTCATTACATTTTATTTGCTATAGGAAACAAAAAGGGGTCTAACAAAAATCCACAGCTCATTGGGGAATATCTCGCCATGCATAATTAAGCAAATTTGATTGGAATTAAGCATGACTTTCTTTTGGTCGCGTTTTAATGAATGCAAATCAGGCATCTACATCCCTAAGATTAATTTCAGCCAATTAAAAAACAAAGCTTGTTGGAAAGTGTAAAAGTGTTCAAAGCAGGGAAGCAAAGGTTTTTCTCTCTCTCCCTCTGCCGTCGTCTTTCTCCGTCTCTCTCCTCAGTTCATCTTCATAACTTACACTCAAGAGAATCCCCCCTCCCTACTTTGATCATTACCATGAAGGTACAGACAAACAGTATGAATTCAAATGTGGCAGAAATGCACTGCCAGGATCCCCGCACTTTTTTAATCTCCAGTGTGGAGCTCCTAATAGATTCTTCACACAGTTATTGTTTGGCTGCTGCTTTTTTTAAACACTGACATCGACTGCTGCCAAAATCCAGCCTTTATGTGAAATGAGAATTATTTGATGATGAGCACAAATGTAGGAAAAGTCCTCCATCCTATTACTTTGTCAATAATGTTCTGGCACCTTTGTCGCGTGTCTGCCCAATCACCATGCACGTATGAGTACAGAGCGATGCAATACCAAGTTAATACATGTGTAGTGCAGGCACAGAGGCATTAAATACCTGTAAGCTAAAAAGGCTCCAGAACACACCTACAAAATGTTTCACACATCAGAGTTTGGTCCCGTCTCTACTCATAGCTGCATATCATTAGCTTCATAACATATTTAGTCATATTTTTTAACTCATTAAGGAGGTTATTTCCTTAACAGGATTATTAGCCTATTTATCAGCCAAAGCTACACTGTAGAGTTAAGTCATTCACAATTGGCACTTATATTCAATTCTAAAACCACCTAAAGGCACACTTGGTGCTTGAGTCAGTGGACTTACCTTTTCCACTGGTATCTGCAGGGTTCCTGGTAAGTTCCAGGTTCGACTCAACTGCTGTTGGTTTGCTGATATGGTGATTTGATTCTCCTTTGTACCACCAGTGGTAGGCGTACCATGGTTTGAGAACCAGTATTATACGTAGGTAGAGATGTTGACACCTCTGGGCTCCCTCTAATCTGTCATCTCCATTCAGCAGCCCCAGCTGTATTAAAATATTGATACAGCTTTGTAGTTTCTCATTTCTGATGCAAAGGCAAACTTTTAGAGCATTAAATATGTCATCATTTCTGGGCTTCTGACAGCACAAAGCATGACAATTATTCTGCATTAGTTTGCCCACAGTAAGGTTAGCACAACCTTAGATCAACCTTTATCAGTGTTCAAGAGCATTCAATCCATCTGACTTAAGCACTCAGGAGATCTCATCGTGGTATTTTCCATGTGAAGGCTCCACTGCACAGCGGGGCCAGTGACAAATAACAGAGCTCACACCAATAATAAATGTCAGTGTCAGCCAGTGTCTGTGCTTTTTATGCGTTACCGTTGGTCTCATTAGGACCACCTTGCATTTGCTCCACCGTCCTGAATGTGGTGCCGTTTTTTTGTTCACCTATCGATACGATAAACGACGACACTGAGTAAATCCTGATTATTTAGAGAGTCAGACGTAAATGCTAATGATTGAGGGCAAGCAGGCACCTTCAGGCTAATGCTAATCTGCTCGCACGTTGCTCGGAGAGTGCCGCGCACGCATCGATTTGATCTCTCACATCAAAAGACAAACAGTGGTGCAAGTCAGCACTTCTCCAGTCAATGTCATTCCTTGAAGTGATTCCCCCCACATGTGCACCGGCGGGGGGAGACAGGGAGGGAGGTGGGGAATAGAGAATTAGGCAATCAGATCTATTGGCATTTCTTTAAAGGAGATTCATGGTGGGGGGAAGGAGTAAAAGTAAGGAAAAAGTCTTTCTCCCATTACTGCTGAGAGGTTGGTGCCAGTTCTGGGCTCTGTGTGTTTAGATTGCATTAATCCGTCTGCCTCTACCTGTTTGAAAGCTTTCATTAATGTTGTCTTTTAACATCAAGTCTCCTGCAGAGCAAGGGAATAAGTTGAGAGTACTCAGAACTCTGCTCTAAGTTCAAAGAGCCACTAGAAAAAAAAAAATCCCTTTATGTGTTGCCTTAATCATTCATTCAAAAAAAAAAAAGCCCCGGCTGGTATGCCACTTGCGTAGCTTCTCGGTGTGACCAAAAGAATTAATATTTGGCGTCTGATGCGTTTCTTTTTGAAAGAATAAAGGAATGTAAAGGAAATGCATTATCTATTCAGGGAGCATTGGGGAATACTCGGCGTGTCTCCGTTCTGTTGTAGCTGCTGCGTCTCATTTTGTCTATCACAGATCACAGAGCTGCAGACTGCAGCGTTTCTCAGGGAGAATGGAGAGCTGGGAAATGGTAGTGTTTTTATTACAGCCCTGTGGGAGAGTTTTGTAAAGGCATGCATGCCATTGAGCCCATTTGCATCATGCTCGCAGCGAATAGATATGATAATATTGTGATACTTTGAGATCACAAAAGTGTTTTTTTCTCTATGACAAGAGACTCTTGCCCCCTCATGACATCAGAAAGATAAACTCATTCTGCAATTTCTTTTTTTTTTTTTTTGATCGACAGTGACCAAAGACTGATGAAGGGTGATGACATTAGAGGTGTCAGTGTGGAGCCGCAATTGAAACCTCAAAGATTTTCTTTTTCTTCTTTCAAATTTCAAACGAATGTAGGCATTGACAGCACCAAACTCATTCAACTTATAATAATTGAACGTTTTTTTGCCCCTAATGTGAGACAAGGAACAGTATGTGTTGCAATTTTAAAACTTAGGTCTCAGCAAAATATGTTAGCTTATTCATCTTTTGGCATCAGCTCTTTCCAGTGTCATTGTCAAACCACTGAACCGAACCATGAAGACTCGCTTTATTTTGATGTTAAATATCTGAGGTCTAGCAGGTCTTAAAGCAGGTTCAACAGAGAGCAGAGACACGTGTAGTCTAAATGTTAGCTTAGCAGTCCCAGCTTCATATAGTGTTAGAGCTGAAAACACTACATCTCCTACTTTCATTCTATGTTATATTGAAGTAAGTGCAGGTTTGGAGGCCTCCTGTGAACTATTACAAAATAAATTGTAAAAAAAAGCCTCGCCATAAACAACAGAAAGAACAAAGAATTACAGAAATTCATTAGGAAATTCTTTTAAAGGAACATGACTCGTTGTATGTTAGTGTTACTGAACAGTTACTCCTAGTTTTTGTTGTACGTTTTATTTTGTCTAAATTTCCTGGCTTGGTTAGCATCACTTCAGTTTAACTAGTGCTTTCCAACCAGAACCCAAACTGACATGAACTTTTTAACTGCTGGCCATGTGACAACGTGACAACAATGTGTAAAGTCTAATCTGTCTCTTAGACCGAGGTGAACCTCTAGTCTGTCTGTGAATTTCACACTTCATCTGTAGCTAGCTTTAAATCCCAAAGAGTTTCTGGGTGGTATTTATCCTTTTTTTTACTGGGGTCTTGCAACTACTTAAACAAAGTAATATAGATATACAGTAATGGTCTGGGGCCAGTTTCTGTCTTCAAAGCGAAGGCTTAGCATTGATCCCCTTAGCTAGCACTGCAGAATGTATCATGTACCGCATGAACATTTTTGTACTTTTTCTCCAACATTCGGATCCATGACCAAAGTGATGTGACCCAGGTGAGACCACGATCTGGTTATCAACACTTGCAGTAGTAGTTTTTGATGTGTACAGATTTGGACTTTTTGGTGGTTCACAATCTCAGAAAGGCTTCTACAACATGGGTTTATTTCAGCAGTGTTCACCATCGTTTGTTCTCCTTCACTTCTTAGTATTTCTTCTGCTACTTCTCCTGTGTTAATGTATTACCTTTGATGCCTCAGGCCTTTTTATTCCATTCAAAGCCCCATTGCTATAGACTTGGCCTTATGCTGGCTTTATGCACCACAGACCACACATTCAAGCTCACTAGAGCAGACTTATGTGCCTTTTGAAACATTTGGACCGAGTCATTATGGGAGTATAATGTTGGTACATTTGTAAGTGCAATTGCGGCTCAGCCATCAGTGTAGAAATTTGTTATTCTCTGTTTCCTGAAAGATGAGGGAAAAGAGAAAAATGCGTGAACCCTTTATTTTCACACACAATAACACCACAGAGACTATTATTATTATTATTATTCAGGGAGTGAAAGGCTTTTCAGCTGAGATGTTTCTGGATGTCTGTGTTGAAAAAGAAAATCACAGGGAAGTGGAAAAATGTCTATTAGAGTTCTGTGCATTCTGAGCATTCTAATTAATTTTGGTTTAATTGCAGTGAAGGGTTAAAACGGAGTGTATTGTTAGTGTGGAGAAATCAGCCCAGTACAGTAGTGGAGACTGAAATGTGGAGAATGACGAGATGTGGTTGAAAAATGGGAAACCCCAGGGATGAGCAGGAGGACGGCTTTGTCTCCTGGGAGAATTTTGTGCTGTTGAAGTGGATTTGAAAGAGAATCCTGGATAAAAAAAAAAATTACAAGGTGGGAATAAAGCAACGCCTGTGTTCCCTTATGGGGAAGAAGAAATGATTATTTTCTCATTTAGCCCTATTCTCAGTGACTAATGTCACACGTTAAAGCCTGTATTTGTGCCGTGAGTACATTTACTCTCTGTACTTACTGCATATTTTACCCCAACCTGACACACTTTAGAGTGCATTGTGTGTATTTCAGTGTTTGATCATTAATGCTCTAAATTTGTTACCGTTGCACTAGATTATAGAACATGTTAGCGGTCAATTACAGCTGAAGAAATATGCACCATACTCGCTTTTATTAATACTTAGCCAGTACTTTTCCTGCCTCCGGGTCGAATGGATCCCTGCAGATTTGTTCAGCAGTTTACACAGATGTGACTCCCCTGGTTAAACATAGATATTTAAATTCTGGCCAAGCTCTAGTTTACAACGGTTTTGGGGGGGAAAGTATTGAGGATAATAACCCGTCTTTTTTTTCAATTAGTTGTGTCCCACTGTCATAGTGGGACATCAGTCATTTTACTTTTGTTCACAGAACTTTTGGACCGGATGGTGGTGTGAAACCATATTCAGGGCAATTAGACCAAATTTAGTTTTAATTTTTACCTAATTTAGTGTTTATTTTTGTTTTGGCCATTTTGTCCAAAAAAATTTAAAAAAACTTTTGCTTCATATTGGCCGTTATTGTTCTTTTATTAAAGTTTAATGTGAATTATTTGTTCATCATTTATTATCTCCTCTGTTTTATTGATTCAAGCTAACTGAATGCTACTTGTATGCTAATGTGCTCAGTTGTGTGATAACTCGTCAGGTTTAGGTTATTTTTGTGTTCATATGAGTTTGTTTGGATACATTTTGGTAATTTATCAATGTCTTTCAACCTATATTTAGTTTTGTTTCACAAGAAAAGCTAACATTTAGTTAAGGTTCCTTCTCCAACATAATGAACAGCTCTGCACTGTTTTTTTTTTGTCTCAGCTAAAAGCAGGAAATGCTGGGGGGTTGTATAAGGGCACCACTTTTATTTATATGCAGCAGCGTCTCCTGTTTGCACTACACCTCATTTTATTGTCTGTTTCTTATTCTGTTGCTCCAGTAGATGCAGTTTACAGATGTGGTGGATGCGAAAAATAAATGATTGTTTCAGCAGCGTTGCTTAGCACAATTACTCAGTATCATATTAAAATAATAACATGGGGTAGAGTTCAAATTTTAAACTGTTAATATTTAGGAGAGCTACAGTCCTGTGTGAGCATACGTTGCATTGATGTGCTCCGTGTTCCTGCAGAGGTCACTGTTGTGTGGTTTCTCCGTATGACTTTATATACCCGGTGACTTTCCTTATGGCAGGAGTGTTAAAGGTGTTTCCTGGAGGGCTCAGAGTCCCAAGATGGTCAGAACAGTCAGAAGATGGAACAAACATAGAGTTGCACTGCATTTGAATCTATACATTTAGTATAAAACAAAGGTCTTATCATAGCAATGGAGAAATGAGGCTATCAAGATTGGGATTGGGAGTTCAAAGTTAACCCACAAACAGTAATATGTTTGCTCATTATATTATATCTCTGCACTTAATGAAACCACATACAAATCTGATGTTGTTTTTAACTAACCCAATGCAGTTAGCTCAGCACCACCAAACCTTTCCCTTGTTATTTATATAAAAGAGATACATGTTTTCTTCAATGCAGCAACAAAAGCCTACAGATTAGCTTAAATTCTGACATCAAGTAAGATAAAATAAACATTAGATAGACAAAAAAGGAATACAAATAGTATTAATAATGTATTAATAGTAAATATTAGCCAAAATGTTAGCTTTTAAATAGTAAGGTCAACATATGACAATCATTCATTGGAAAGACTCTATTGAAGACAAACATAACAAAACAAAAGATAGAATTAAAAAAAACTCTTAATCTGAGTCTAATCTCTTCACTGCTTCATTAAACAACTACAGCCAAATTGGACATTCTTATCTCATAAGGCAAGTGTACAGTCATTGTGTGACATTAAATCGTGTTCTTTAAGTGGATGTAGGATTAGAGTTGTTTTGTTTGCTGAGTAATTATATTTTGTAAAAACCAAAGTTAGCTGCTGCTTCATCTGTTCGGTTGATAAGACGTGATCATATCCTCTGTATTTGGTAATCATGCTGTACAAGCAGGACTAAGTTCATCTGCAGCTAATGCGAACTCTTACAGACATATGTCTGAAGGCATCTTAAAATTTAAAGATTATTTTCACTGTGTAGGAAAAACAGCTTATGCTAATCACAAAATCCCTGTATTTGTGTGTCTTCGGTGTGATTCTAGTGAGCAGTAATTAAGACTTGGCTTTATTACAGAGGACACAAATTAGAAACTGTGTGGGTTAAGGGATTAATATGTGACATTTTTGACAAGAATTCAACTTGTGAAAATAGTTAATGTTACACACAGTTAGCAAAACTATAATTCAAATTAAAAGTTAGCTAAAGCATGGCGAAAAAGCTACATGTGACCCTGGGATTAAAAAAAGCCAGAATAACAAAAAATAACTTTCCTAAAGATATGACGAAAAAACTTTTGCAAAATAGTTGTTTCCTAAAGCATGGCAAGATAGCTACACCTAAAAAAAATAATTGATTTAAATTAGTAGGTATCAAACATCCAGAATCAGCAAGAACAGCTAGTCAAAATGTAGAATAAAACTGCAAAGGGGTTTAGCTTTAGGGCTAAATGTTAGCCCAGAAATAATTAAAATTTAAAGAAATAGTTGCAATTTTTTTATAAATAAATCTGTAACAACACTCCTACAAATCAGTATGCTGTGAGAACTGTCAGGTTTCATTGAAACAAAGGGAAAAGTTAAAGGATTACACTGTTAATTCAGTGGCAAAGCCCTAATATCTTGTGCAAACAACAGTGATTTAAAGGAAAACCAGAAGTTAGCTGCAGCTTCAAGTGCACAGTTGATAAGCAGTGATTATATCCTGTGCAGTGTTAATCATGCTGTACAAGCAGGACTGAGTTAATTTGGAGCCAGTGAGAAATCTAACATACATATGTCTGAAGGCATTGTAGAATCGTAGGATTATATTCACTGTGCAGCAAAAACACATTATGCTAATCACAAAATCCCCGTATTTGTGTGTCTTCCATGTGATTGTAGTGAACAGTAATTAGGAGCTGGCTTTTATTACCAAGAACACAAATTAGACACTATGAATGAGTTCATCCCAGGCATTTGTATGTGCCATTTAACTCTGAAATCCTTGTTTATTAAACTCCACTCGCACATATGAATCAACTCTTTGGCATTAATCACAAAGTACAAGGGCCCAGATGGTACATTCTTAGCCAAGCTTGAATTAATATGAAAGGTTGAAACGCTGCTGCTGCTGCTGCAGCATCATGGAGATGTTCTCAAGGATGTTTGAAGAATGACATGAATAATCATTGTTGTTAGATGCATACTTTATGAAGTCACCAGAGCACAGTGACCTAGTGCAAACGCAGAGAGACGATTCGCGTGGTGCTGCCCTGCCAGGACTTTGTGATGTATTGCGTCTTTGATTCTACTATGAAGAATGGCTTCTTTAATACATACTTGTTATAGAGCTCCTTTTTATATCACATCATGCATCATAACATCCGCATTATACTGCGATCATTATAAATAAACAATAACGTGACCGAGTGAGCGCAGTGGTGATGTGGCTACACTTCAGAAAGTATTATTTTTACAGCCCGTTAAAGTACAAGTAAATACTCTGTTAGCAATTATGTTGATGACAGTGGATTTAATCATCTCAGTTTTGGCTAGACATGTACTTTCCATAATTGAAAACAAAAAAAAAAATTAGGAAAATCAATGGAAAATCAGGAACTGCAGGCAGCTCTGACCAGGTCCAAGCTCTTTCTTACAGGGCAATGTTTCCTAGTCATATTTCCCAGGAGACCCATGAAAGCAACAGGAACTTGGGTCGTAATCTGTACTCGGCAGCTTGTAGACACGCAAATCAACCATGACATTATTTGTCAACTTCAAGGAAAATGACACTGAATGATGTAGAGCTCAGCATTAGAAGAAAAGTTGTTTATTTTAAATGCATGTTAAGGATTGGGATTTTCATTTTTTTCATGTAGTGAGTCAGATGTATTCACATCCAAATGGCAGCTAATGCTGTTTGCCGAGTGTGTTTGCTCTAATGCTGAGAAGAAGAAGAAGAAATGCAGAGACAGATGTATCCTTTAAGTGTTAGATTGACTCTGTCATGGATTCTGGACTTCCAGGTCACGACACTGTGCAGGCCAGCCAATAACATCCATTACTACTTTGCGTCCTTTAAACCCTGCTGATGTTCTTACTCTGATGGTTCTTTTATCCTCCCATGGCCGCCTTTGATGGATGCACTGTAGAATCTCCTTAGCACTGTACTCCTGTCTCCCTCCTTGGGGTAGTGTTCGTTGAGTTGTACACCTTTACCTTCATCCCCAAATACAGGGGACAACATTACATCCAAAATAGTTCCAGGTCTATTACAGATGATTAAAGAACCTTTGGACTGTGTGAAATAATATGAACATCAAAACAGGTTCAGAAATGTTTGTATGTTGTGTAAAGATTTACAAAATATATAATATAAAAAATACTTTTCAATAAGCTAAGTCTTTGCACCAAAGTGCACCAAATCCAATGTTTTGTTCCATCAAACAATCTCTCCACTCCACCCTCCCCCTGATGTGGAATTTGTCGTTCTTTCTGCTAAGTTATCTAACTTCCGTCTTTGCTCTCATCGTAATTTTAATGGCCACTCCAGGATGCTTGACAATAAAAGGCAAGCATGGGTCGTAATAAGCTGCTGGCACAGACAACAACATGAGGGATTGTTTTTGTCATGTTGTGCTACCATGTCCAATTACATGTAAAACACACAGTACAGCGTAGTACAGGAAGAAAACAGGAACAATGGTAACATAAAAAACAGATCTGATCAAAAGTTTACATCAACATTAAGACAAGTCTGTCATTGGCTCAGTTATTACTGAATTTCATATTGCTGCATATACTCTCTCTGCTCCCTTTAACACAACTTCAATTCTTTTTTATTTTTTTATCCCACAATAGTCCTGGTCTGATTCTTAATTTATTCCAGATGAGCAGATCGTCCTCATTCTAAAGGACGCTGCATCTCATTTCTCCTCACTGTTGCCCTAAATTCCTAAAGGTACAATTAGCATTTTGTTTGATGAAATGTTGAAAGGTTCATAGATTGATATTTGCAAAAAAAAGTGCCGGGATATGTCTTTGTGTGTTTTTTTTCCGTCCAAATGCAAATTCTGACATTTATTAACTTTTATTACAGATTCTCTGTTTATGGATAGTAAAAGTCGGGCCGAGATTTAATGGGAATAAAGTAAAATTACAATGTTTAAACACAATCAGTATGGCAAAACCCGGCGAGTGTGTAATTTAGTGTTTTTGTGTGTGCATGCGTGGCAATGAAATGTTTTACGGGCCTTGATTTATGTCCTGTGCATGGCATTTCTAATGAGAGAGAGAGAGAGAGGGAGAGACGGAGGGAGCGAGAGAGAGCAACATTGCAGTGCCTGTGTTCCAGGAAACTACATTTACAGCAGATCTTTTTCTCTTTTCCTTTCTTTTTTCTTCTCGGGGAGTGTTTTTTTCCCCCTGTGAAATAATGTCAGCACTTTCCCACCTTCAAAGTCCTTTTGTTTCTCCAGATCTATTAAGAATTCTAATTGTACAGGAACACTTGTTAAGTAAAGCTGGTAAATAAAGCAGGAAACGCATTATTTCCTTTTAGTGCAGATTAAAGGTACAGCCACGCTGGCTTGAAACACATTAATGAGGTTTTAAATAAGAAAACGCTGGCAGGGAATTTACACCGCTGACTGGTTTTAATGGCGGCGAGCAGTTGATTTTCCTTGATGTTAAAGGGGAACATTATTTCACCCGCTAATGAAAAATACATCTTTCCACCCTCCTATCTGTTAATTAACATGTTTGTGTTAAGGGATTTTCAGAAACGGGAATACAATCGCTTTCAATCTGATTAAAGTAAGTGATACATAATAGAGAGGTTGTTTTCCTTGGGTCTGTCTGTTAATTGAATAGCTTTGTATGACTTGGAATGTTTTTTCCCAGTCACAACAATCCTGCTGGACGGAGCTGCTCGGGATGGCCCCCCTATCTTAATTGCAGATCGTTTTCCAAATGTGGTTCAATTTCCTCCGCAGGACAGTTTCTGTTAACTGCCATTTTTAAGGCCAATAACAACGTCAAAGCCAGAGATGATTAAAGCAATTAAAGTTTCCCTTTGTTTTCTGAGCGCCGGCGAGAGATAGGCCCTCCCTGTTTGTGCAGCATTTATTAAACATTTACTAAATGGAATTGAATCTGTCATCGACCAAGTTTTCCGAGACAATTACCTTTTAGCACGGCAAACACTGCTTCGCTCAGCGAACGTTCCACAGCTTATGGCTGTGATTAGCCATTTGATTTCATCAAGCCAAAGTGAAATCCTCTCACAGGCAGAGGAGAGGGTGAGGGCGAGTGAGATTTAAATATAATTTTACCATCGGAATTTCTCAATTAGCATACCACATTTTCTCCATTAGATAAACTGCCTTTGGAGAGGCGGCTGGTTTAATCTGTTTAATGTCCGTGTAAACTATAATCTCCTGATTCTAAAAAGAAATCCCTTAAGGACATCATTCGCAAAACCCCTCTTCATCATAAGGCAGTTTTTCAAAGGCGTGATGGAGTGCAGCTTCTCAAATCGGACTGAATGTTAAAGAGGTTGTTATGCCTATCATGCTTTTTCTTCTGTGGATTGTGTGAGTTGTAGTTTCATGTGCTTAAATTTAGCTAATCTTGAGTAATTACAGTTTTACGAGCTCGTCCTTGCTCAGCTGTCGCTACCACTTACAATATGTCTGCATTTATATATATATCTGGATATTTTACTGCGGCACTCACATTGCTCTGAACGACCTTTGGATTTATTCTAAGATCTACAGTGTCCTATACTGAAAAACCTCCCTCACCCTCCTCCACCCTCCCCCACTCTCCCCCACTGCTGGTTGACACACACACCCTCAGAGTTAACCAAGCAATTGTCTTTTAAATGTTTATTGTGCTTTTAGTGGGTTCACTGTGAGTGAACTACATACAGTACACGTTTGTCCTGCAGGAGTGCAGGCACAGAGGCTGATGCGTAGTAGTACTATGTTAGAGAAGCAGCATATTTTGGTGTATATGTAAGTAATATGCTGCTTCAGACAGAAAAAAACCCAACGTTGTGCCAGTGCAAGGTTACCGTGCAGGCACAAAGGCATTTTTGTTTAATTCTGTTCTTGAATTTTTGGCAGTTACTTTGCATCTTTTTTTCTTGCGATATTGTTGACTATTCTTTTTTTTTTTGACAGTTTCACATCAATCACATAAATGTATGTGCAGGGGGTGTATAGGTTTGGGATGAGCCTGTGGTGGACAGTAATCCAAGTCATTTCTTTTTCTCAATATTTTGTTTTGCTTTGAGTGTGTTCTTACAGGTAAATGTAGTAGTATCACTAGTGGGTAAATGACATACAGGTATGAGTGCAGGCACAGAGGCATCAACGTCTGATGAGTATTAGTACAGAAGATGAGCAGCATGCTGTATTTTGGTTTAGAGAAAAGATAAGAGTCTCACAGTGTTGGACAAAACTATCTGTATCCTGACTGGGACTGACTGTTAATTAAGATTAGATTTCTTTATTCTTCCCACAATGGGGGAATTTGTTTTGTTTAAGTAAACTCAGGACCACATCCTTTTAATGTTCGCGTCTATGTTGAGACACTAAGGTTAAGCCTGATCAGTTTGAAAATGTGATACAAACTTGGTTTAACATAACTTTAAATATATATATTTGTTTGAAATATTTCCATGAATTTAAAGCCAATTAAAGCACTGATGCAGCACTAGCCAGTGGTATGGATATAGATATCAAACAGTTATCCTTTTGAATGCCAAACACAGAGAAATCAGTGTGTTTACATGCATATCATTGCCTCCCATCATACACTGCAGGTTGTATGTATTAGGCCCTGCAAACACAGCCTCATTCTCCTTGCATCACGCCAAGAGTCACTCCATTGATTACCCTTCCCCGCTCGCAGGAAATGGCTCATGCATCTCATGTACATTATAACAAATGTTCTCTTTGCATTACAATTGAATTGTGATTGTTATGTTCAATCAATGGGGAAAGGTCACGGGATCGCTCCTGCCAGCGCTTTAATGGAGAAGTCGATGAGGATTCATTTTAATCACTGCGGCTGTGGCAGAATGAGCACAACACTGAGAGACTGTCAATGGCCTGGTAATTACCGCTGTTTATACAGGTTTCTGCTTTAGCAATTTAGATATCCACAAATCTCTCTGTTTCCTGCACCACCGTTATATTGGAAGCTGCGTGGCATCAAATGAAGTACTGAGGGATGTGGGCCGTGACTACAGTAATTGTGGAACCGTCGGCCAGGCTGGCGCTCTGAAAATGAAGTCGGCTTCATTTTCTCCTCTTTTGAGCAGGTATATTAGCAGAAAGCCGTTACTTTACATACTTCATGTGAAGGAGTGTTTTATTAGCGTATCTGAATCACAGAACGAAATGTATCTACGAGCTGAGACTCATGTGCAAGTACTTTATGAACTTTGTTACTAAAGTTTATGAATCATGGGCCTGTGATTGCACTAACAAATTAATGTAGTGGACCCCACATGATTCTTTTTGGTATAACTTTTATAGGCGTTTGTATAAAACCACCCAGTTTAGGACAGAGTTTATATTTTTTATAATTCATAACAGTTCTGCTACATCAAGACATCAAAAAGGTATTGGTCTGATACTGGTATTGATACCAGTTACTGCTGTCTTTCACTAGCCGATTTGCAGCTGACATTAATTCATTTTATTTCAGCAAACTTTTACTTCTTCTACCTTTCAGAAGAACTGGGCTAACATACAAACTTACATTTATTATATTGACTTGCGTTTTGGTGTTTAAATAATTCTTCTTTTTAATTCCGCTTTGACTAACCTTTAGCAGCACATGTGAACTGTTTCCCTGGAAGGAAACATTAATCCCAAATTAATTGAAGGGGTTCGTATTTGAGATTTTTTCAGTTCTACAGAACCCGCTGCCTGCTATCTCTCTAACTATTAATGCCTCTGTACAACTTTTTTAACCTTTTAACCAATAACACCACATTTTACAAATGAACAAACAGGACTTTACTCATAGCAGGATGTCAGTGCACACCCTCTACCATCAGCGTTCTCTCAGACACCACCTCTTTACTCCTGTGACATGTTTGCGTTGGATGCTGTCTAAGGATAGATGAGGTCAACGCAGTGTAACCTTGGAGAAACAAATATTCATGATCAATAAGCGCTTAATTCCACGCATCTAAATTAATCTTACATTTGAAGAAGCCTCTTCTCCCTCTGTCCTATATTTGGCCAGTCAGAGTCACTCAGAAGATTAATGCTGAGGAGGTAAAAGGACATTCTAAAAGACTACACAGTATCACTATTTTTAAATGTCATGTAATCATAGGTTAGAGGAGAGAGCTGGGCAGCCACAGCTAAGTGATGTTACTGATAATGAATTGCCCGTGAACTATACATTTGTTCTCCATTCTGTACACTAAGTGTGCAGTTAGTTATTAATCTTCTTCTTTGTGTCCATAGAAGGATAAATTATGATTGGCTGTATTTATCTCTGTATACATTTTTAATAGCCTTTTTACGACTTATCAATTCTCAATATTATAATTTATTATCATTGATTTATTTTTGTCTATTTTTTCTACTTTTCTTTATTTTCTGTGCCTCTGCTTAGTTTAAGATATGTATCGCTCACTCATTATCTTATTATTATCTTATTTGTGCTAACTAAACTAATTTGTCAGACTTTAGTAATTCTTTGAGTTTTTATTAACAATTTCTGGACTAAGACGTTTTTATTTAACTTATTTATATTACTTAGACATATTTTTAAGATTGACCTTCATTTGCAGATGCCGTGATCATTTTAGATCTTTCTTCACAAAGATTTTTGATTTCAAACTTTTCAGCACGGTTGTTCAGTTTTATAAAATGTCCCTCAACGTTGATCAGTATTTGGTAATATTGATTTAGTTTTTTTTTTTTTTTTGCTTTATCATTCCTTTTAACCCTCTAGATGAGGTTTGGGCTATTTTTAGTGCAATAGTAAGTCCTTTATTTTATACAAATTAATTTTGCACAATTTTGTTTTATGTTTTATCTGTTTTTCCATCACAATTTTTTTTTTGCCAAAACTTAGCTCTATCTGATTTATCCTTTCTTTTTTATGTATCTTGAGAACATATTTATTGAGTATTACATTCAGAGTTTTAATCTTTAACATTTTTCAGAAAACCACTTATTATTTATTCTTTTATTTGTATGTAATCAGGCTAATGTTATGTTATGACTTTAACTTCTTCACACTGCTTCTCTCCCTCCTTGGCCAGTGGAGAAAAAAAAAACAGTTGCTCAGAAGATTAATGCTGAGGAGGTAAAAGGACATTCTAAAAGACTACACAGTATCACTACTTTCAGATGTCATGTAATCATAGGTTAGAGGAGAGAGCTGGGCAGCCACAGCTAAGTGATGTTACTGATAATGAATTGCCTGTGAAATATATAATACACGGTGAGTGTGATTCTTTGTTCCTGGCTCTGTACACTAACTCTGCACAATTACAGTTATTTATCTCTCTCCTTTTTTAACTTCATCAATTATACTCTGATACACTTAATGTCCATAAGAGGATGATGTATGATTGGTCTAATTATTTCTTATTCACTATGCTTTCTAAAGCATATCAATTTTGTTAATACCATGTAATTAAAACACGTCAGCGTGCTACAAGTTGCCCGCTGTATTAATGACTATGAAAATTATTTTAATTAAATAGCCAATTATAGAAAAATCCTAACCATGAGAATTGACATTTAAATGAATTCCATTTAAATTGCTTTTCAACATTGTTTTATCAAAGCGTTATGGGCTGAATAAATTATTACATCAAACAATGTACTGTGTCATTGATCATGCACCAGCCCTGTCTCGTATCTATACATTTTCAAACACTTTCCTGACGCCATGCATCATGCTGGCTGATTAGGCTTTGACATAGTCATTTGTTTACCACAATCTTACCCACATGGGCTGCACTGCTCTGCACAGAGCAGAACTCTCCAACTGCCTGTGCAAACTTGGACTTGTCTAAAAACTCAACACAAACTTATTTCCAAAGTCCGAACCTCTGGTACGAGGGCCTGTTGTGGACATGGATCAGTTCAACATGGCCTTTAAAAATATTCTTTTCACCCATCACGTGTTTTGTTTCATTGGAAAATAAGAAGTTAGAAAAGAAGTCATTGATGTTCCAACATACCTTTTTTTGTCCATGTACATACAGTAGCTGTAGTCTGAGTTGAAGAAGTACAATCACTGCTAAATACCGGTTTGCATAGAGGAAATAATTATATATGACTTCAAAGTACAGTCATATTACTCTGAGGGTGACCTTCCTGTAATGTATGTTCACCTAAGTGGTCTGCAAAGAGCCTTTTAGGACACAAAACCAGTTATTTGAAACAAGTAAATGAAAGAGCAAAGCCAAATCTACCATTTTACTTGGTAAAAGTGATGCACAGACTCCAGCCCACTCAGTGGCAGTAATGAGCCATAAATACCATTTCCAACCCAGAAGAAGATGTACAGGATGCAATGAGAGATTTCAGCATGAAAATGTGATAAGTACAAAAAGATAAGACAGATTATTTGTTGGGTGAAAGGTTTTTTTTTTCTTACACAGTTTCTTAGTGGAAGCTGGGAGGATTGCACTGTTATGTTTGAATTGCATGACAAAGTGCACGTACAGTAGAGCTAACAATAGCCTAAACACTGTTGTACAGGCGAACAGTGTAGCTGGACCACAATAGATCAGATTATGGAGTTCAGAAAAAAAAGTTGACCAAGATTATTTAATTCAATTAATTTCAGTCCAAATTAATTCCCAGTCATACAGTCATACATACATACAGTCAAAGTTCTGATTAAT
This sequence comes from Cynoglossus semilaevis, assembly GCF_000523025.1. Classification (NCBI taxonomy): domain Eukaryota; kingdom Metazoa; phylum Chordata; class Actinopteri; order Pleuronectiformes; family Cynoglossidae; genus Cynoglossus; species Cynoglossus semilaevis. Next base: position 7,957,603 of record NC_024322.1, on the reverse strand, counting down.
AATTATTAAGTTATATAAGTATTTCTTATAAATTGAGTTATTTTATGTGCAATAAAACTGTTTTTGTAGCCTTAAGAGACACAAGCTGAAGTTTAGATGTCATTTTCTTCTAGAGTTGTGATGACTAAACAAAGTTTCACCCAGATGGAACTTGAACTCTCCAACTTCTACAACAGGCTCAATTTCAGACAGAACAGGAAAAGAGGATAAAGGCAGAGAGGGAGGAAATGCAGCCCTGTACCAGAGGTCAGGTTCATGTACAGTAAGACGCTGCTCTCTGCATACGTATAAATTCCCAAGCTTTTTCCAACACATGCATCAGCCGGTGGCGGAAGTCAGACAATTCCACTAAACAATGCAGCCTAGTTAGATCAGAGCTTATGGAAATATCAGAGAAGTAGGTACACTGTTGCCATTGAAACACATAACAATTCCGGATGTCATTCCGGAGCACTGATATTCCCTGTATTCCTGTTGTCCTGTTTTGTCTGATCAGCTATAAAGATAAGCCCTGTGCCATTTGAAAATTATCATTCAGGGAAAGGGGGAGCTGGTAGTGTAAAATCAATAGCTGCTTAAAATTCATTGCCAGCCAATCCATTTGCCCTTTATGTTGCTAACCTTTTCACTTAAATATGCACCATATTAAGATTTCATTATATACAATGAATGTCACAACAGTTTGCCCACCTTCTCTCTTCTTGTTTGCATGGGTTAACTGCGAATCATTGGGCCTGTAATGTCTGAAAGATGACGTTAATTAACAGCATGTTGGGGGAGAAAAAGGTGGAAAATATGAGAATTAATATGAGTATGATAGCAGTGTGAAAACATGGGGGGAGGGGTGTGATGTTCAAATTTACCGTATAGTTATTTTAACTAGCTTAATGTTACCGCTTATGTTTAGCGGTAATGTTTCTAACTGCATTTGCTTAATGTCATTATTGTATATGGTAACTTTGAATTATTTTGGGCTAACTTGAAGATCTTCTCCAAGATGCTTTGTTGGTTTTTCTTTTCTTGGCTAAAAGTTCCTTCTTATCTTCCTTTCACACTAAGTGAGCTATACTTAGTGAGCTTGTTAAATTGTAATATCTTTAGCCTCATGTTTAGTCATCTTTTGGCAGATATTTGGATGCCTTGTGGCATTTCCTTTTGGCTACTGTCTAACATTTCCTGTCTCAAGTTTGCTGTTTTGTTAGCCACTTTTAGCTTTGTAACTGTTTCTGGCATAACTTTTAGTTGTAGTTGCTTCTGCATGCCTAAAGTATAGAAGTGACGTTGGTAGGAGTAAAGTTCCTCTTGAATTTCAGTGGCCCTTCTAACAATTCATGTTATTGCCTATATTTTAGTCTTTTCCACAAAATAAGTACCAACCCCTCGCTCTTTCAGACGTTTTTGCTAACAATAGCGTTTGCTTATTTTTCTATTTTAAAAACACTTGTTTTAATGAACTTTTGTTTCCCTTGCAGCTATTTTTATTGAACCCTTTGTCCAGTTTACATGGTAATGTACTTTGCTGTTTTTACTCACTTTGGTAATGTTTCGACATTTCTGTTATTTAAAGCATTTTGCTAAAATTTCGCTAAGAAACCTTTATTATCTGTTATTATGTCTTTTGGTGATTCCTGGCTTAACTTTCACTTTAAGTTTTAAAGTAAGGAGTAAAACTTTGCTTCGTTCAAGGTTTAAATGTAGCTATTTAACTTATTTTCTGAAAATGTTTTATATGTGTATATATTTATATATGTGTATATATATATATGTATATATATATGTATGTATATATATATATATATGTGTGTATATACATATATATATATATATATATATACACACACATATATATATATATATATACATATATATGTATATATATATATACTGTATATGTATGTATAAACAGCGGCGGATCAGTGGGTTTGCAGCAGGTGTAACCAGCAAGTGAAAGTTAGGAAGAGGAAAAAAAGACCACGTGAATTTTCTAAGGTCCAGCCGAGTACTATATACATTTAACACTGTTAATCAACAGCGAATGTCGAGTTCTACTTCAGTATCATTCTATTTTTGGCTTATCAAAGAAAAGAAAAGAAATGGGACCAGATCTGGAACATGCTCAGGTTGTGTGTTCTTTCTCTGTCGCCTGGCTCCTCCCTCTCTGTACCGTGTGACAACAACAACTCATCCACAGAGCGGAGCTGCACTTTTCAGCTCATTTTCCTCCTGTCATTCCTCCTCCTATCTTTGATCATTGTCCCAAAAAGCCTTTTACGCAGCGAAGCCTCTTTTTTCTGCACCTCTCTCCACTTCCCAACTTCTCTGAGGAGCTGAACTCTGCAGGATTCCTTCATTCAGGCTGGGTTTTTCTACTTTGAACTTCGGCTTAAGACTCTCTTCTCCCTCATTGTAGGTGACCATGGCCGTACCGGCTGCGCTGATCCCACCAACTCCTCTGGTCCCACCGCCTCCGATCTCCACTCCCTCCGCCACCACATCCCCTCCGTCGACAACTTCGTCTCCGTCTCCATCCCTGGCACCGCCGCCCACCGGACCGGCTCAGAACCTCTTCAGATCGGAGCTCTTGGCCACCAGCAGCCCGGGCATCCCGACCCCGAGCGCGGCTCTTCCGCCGGGCAAACCCGTGTACTCGACCCCTTCCCCCGTTGAGAACATACCGCAGAACAACGAGTGTAAGATGGTGGAGTTGCGCGGTGCCAAAGTGGCCTCGTTCACCGTGGAGGGCAGCGAACTCATCTGCCTGCCCCAGGCGTTCGACCTGTTCCTGAAGCACCTGGTCGGCGGACTGCACACCGTCTACACCAAGCTGAAGCGGCTGGACATCACCCCGGTGGTGTGCAACGTGGAGCAGGTGCGCATCCTCAGAGGGCTCGGCGCCATCCAGCCCGGCGTGAACCGCTGCAAACTCATCTCCAGGAAAGACTTCGAGACTCTCTACAACGACTGCACCAACGCGAGGTGAGTGGAGCAGCTGACGTTTGAATGTGTTTTAAACCCGACATTTGCGCCCCGTGCGTAAAGGCGCAGGAGTCAGAAAGAGGGAGACATTTCCCAGCCTCCTGCGCTGTGATTAACTCATCACTCGGGTTTTTCCTGATCGATTCGTTTGAGTGGGAATTTGCCCAAGCATCCAATTTGACCAACTAAACGCACGAGTTATTAGGACAGGGAGTTGCTGGGCTGGTAGCATCCCAGCGCGCAGCAGTGGAGGGGAGAAAAGTTTTAGCCAAAGTTTTGAACACGTGTAGGGCAAAGAACGCTTTGCCATGATGGATCGCCTGTCTGTGTGTGAACAAATAAATCGATAACGTCGCTGCCTCACCGCTGCTGAGTCCAACAGTGCTGCACACACAGGAGCGTGGTCACTTCTAGGGGCCAAACATTACTTTTAATGGCAAATATATCGTTAGATTGTGGACCAAATTAGACTAGATACACATTTTTAAAAGGTAAAAATAACAGCACTCTTCTTATAAATATACACGTACAATACCTCCACACTTCAAAACAACTGAGATCTCTGCACCAAATGGACCGAGACCAGCAACTATCTCCTCACACTGACTCCCAGTATTTTCACCGTTCCTATATTTTATATTATGGAGTGATTTAAGTTTGGTATCGATCAATATTTGATTAAAAGCTATATATTTTTTCCACTCTCCGGCTCCTTCTCCTCCATAAGCACTTGATGTATCACCTCTTCTCACCGGACGCTTCAGCTCTGCTCAAATTTACCATCTTCACCTGTCACTTTGATTGATTCTATATTGATCTCTGCCAGAGCCAGAGATGAGCAGGAAATGCAAATTTGATAGAAAGGCTCACTGGAGTTTGGAATAACAATTAATGGAAAAAAAAAAACAACGACCAAAACACGCACACACACTGGGAGACCATTTGTGTCACAGGTTAAAAGCAAAAAGAGTCGATTCCGACTTTTGAGATGCAAAAAAAAACCAAAAAAACTTGCAGCCAATTTTTGCAATTTTGCCGTTTTCTAGTAGAATTACAATGGAAATAAATATGCATTTTTCCCTGCACAATTTGCAGATTCTGTACAATTTTGCCAAAAACATACTGTTGTACTGTGTGCAACAAGGATCCATACACAGAGCTTTGAAGCTCTTCCCTTCATTGACTTTTATTCTTAACATAATTAAAATGCAAATATGTGATATTTCCCAATTTATTTGTGAATTTTAAAATAATTAATCCTGCAAATTCTCTGTTTTGTTTTTATCAACAGTCTAAAGTGAGGAATACCGAGAATGTGTCGAGAATTGCCTTTGAGTTGAAGGAAAACACACCCTTATTCTCAATGACTTAAATGCATAGAAAATGCAGATTTATCTTCCTTATATAATTGTTTTTATTTACTATATATACTGTTTTTTATTTTTGGTTTCAAGAATTCCTAAACAGTGACCAGCTGCTTTTTGATGTTTTTACTTTTTTTCCAAGTGACAAAGTGTAGTGTTAAACACTTCATTGTCCATGGTTTTTATTTCTCTTTTCAAATTAGGAAAAAAACTAAGAAACATATATTGTTTTATATAGTTTTTGAATGTATAATAATAGCTTTTTTTAGTTTTTTTTTGTAGCATTGGTGGAAGCTTCTGGGGACAGAGAGTTGGTGCTTTTTATATTCATTCTTATATATAAAAAAAGAAAAAAAATATGATATTTTCACTAGAAGGCTATGTTTTTGGAAAGTCAGAACTCTATATATCATTTGCTGTTACGCATCAAATTCCATCCAAGGATTGGGTCGTGATGCTCCTTTTGAACATTGTCTGGTGGCGGGCGAGGGTTTGTGGGGTGTCTGGCTTCAGGTGACAAAGTGTGTTGTTGAACTCTCCGGGGTTGTCAGTGGGAGGGAGGAAAGACGCGGTGGATTGAAGGGATGGCCAGCGATTGGGGGTTAAAGGATAATGCAGTGCCTCGCGTCGCTTTAATGACGCTAAAGTGCTGGGCTATTACGGCCACATGGACAGGACTGTAATTGTCTCTGAAAGCAGCCAGGTTCCACTGCTCAGTGCTGGGCTGAAATCAATCACTCAGACCCGGCCCTGTATGTGTGTGTGTGTGTATGAGTCTGGGTGCGTGTGTGTGTATGCTTGTGTGCGTGCGTGCGTGCATGTACGCCTGCCTGCCCCATTTGGAGAATTACATCATGGAAGAGTGAGGCATCCGCTGCATAAAAAGGCTTCTGTTGCTCCGAAATAAGTTGATTATTATTTGCAATTGCTGCTGACAAAATGCTGAAAAGCTGCTCTCTCTAAAAAGACACCTGTGTTCAGTGTGTGAATCGTCTCACTGTAAGAGATCACCAGTATCACAGTTAACCTGCTCCAGGTTACACAACAACAGTCTGCTGCTGCTGCTGCTGCTGCTGCTGCTGCTGCCGCTGCCTGAGATAGTTGAGCTTTTCATCTCGGCCCCTGTTACAACTACTGTCACTACTCTCCTTACACACACACACACACACATAGTGGCAGCAGTGAAGTGGATAACACTCCCGTGCACAATGGCTCTCTTACTATTTCACATGCTGTTTTTTTTTTTGCTCACCGTCTATTGTGTTAACTCTCATTTTGCACACAGTGTGAATGTGAATAACATCACAGCGCTGTCTCAGTTTTGATAACGGCACAGAGGAGGGAGGGCACACAAATGACCTGCAACCAAATGGTTGCGACCAATGTGCTTACTTTAGCAGAACAGGGCTGGGACGTTACAGTGTTTTTTTTTTTTTTTTAAAGGCACAGAACAGTAGGTTTATATTCACGGAGGAGAATTTACAGTGGACGAAATTGCTTTTGCAGTCATTGTGTAAAATTAACTGTACTGTGCAAATGTCTCGGAGCGCCACCAACTTCTGAACAGAGCGATGCATGGATGAATTGAGTGGGTGAGAAGTGAAACAGTGGGTCAAATGATTGAAACAAGTTTAATGTCATACTGTTGAACCTGAAAGTCCTTTGAATTTCTCCCTTATTCTCTCCAATAACATCTATTCCATGATAATGTTGTGTTTAGTATAGTTCAGAAAAATGTGATGGCATTATTAAAGGTTTTCTGACAAAAAATCCTTACAATGTTTATAAAAAAAACAATAGATTTTTATAATTACTTTTTTTATTTTTAGTTTCCTTTATGATTTATTTGAAAAGCTTTGAAACATTGACTTCCTGTTTTTTACTTTCTTTATCTTCAAACCAAAGACACTATTAAAGAGACAAAGATAATTAGAAAATATATAACTTAAACATCAGATTTTCTTTAATATATAAATTTACTGCTCAACTAAATAATTAGTTAATTAGTCAGTTACTAATCAAATAATCGCCTGATTAGTTGACAATTAACTGTTGTGGTTGGTTTAATTTTAATGGCACAATTTATTTTATGTGCATTATCCCTTTAGTTATACAGTCCATAAAGCAATTGTTCTACGTTCAAAAAACAGAAATATCAGTAGTTTTTTTATTTTTATTTTAATCACTATGTTTCCTCAGAGAACTGTCAACGAAGGAAAAGAAACTGAATTGCTTTAAGGCTGAAACACATTTTAGACCCTAACGTTTGGTTCAAACCCTCTTTAATGAAGTTGTTGTCTGTCTGGTGCAGTTTTGATTCATTTATTTATGAGATTTCTGTCCAGATTAGTAGTGTTTTATATAGTATATATATACTATATTTCATATTAGATCTAGTGGAACTATTTTTCATCAATCCTTAAAATGCAGGATTACATAAAAAATCCTTATTTTTCTAATTTAATTGTTTAAATGATGCTGTCCGTAAATATGTGTCATATTCATCCATAAAGGTTTTCAGTGTACTGTCATAAAGGAGCAGAGAAGTCAGAGATCTGAAAACTCCTCACCATAGTTGTTGACTATTTAACTTCTGTTAGTCCACAATTAGTCGACGACACTTGAATCTATTTTGAACATCTGAACCCCTTGTGCCAGATTATCAATGTACATTGTGGCTGCTACACTGATCCAGATTCTGTAATCTCCTCTACATTATAACTCAGTCCCTCCAGGAGACCCTCTACCCCCCGCCCCCACATCCTTGCTCTGTTCAGTCTACTTGTTTTCCTTTTCATTTTCCCTGCGGTGGGACGAAGAAGGTTCTTATTGCCGTGTGTGACACTTGAACTCCATGAAAGGTTATTATAACAGAAGGGGCGGCGCACGGAGGTATCGCATATCTCTCATTGGTCTGCTTTGGTAGGGGGTGGGGGGGGCATTGCAGCCCGATGCCGGGGCGAAGAAACGCTGCAGTTAATTGACAATCATTGTCTTTCCCCTGAAGGTTAACCACACGCCCCAGACGGTGTCCCAGCTCTGGGAACGGAGCGGCTTTTTTCACTTACATGCCCTTCTTAAATAGATTTTCTCTCTCCGTCTCAGCTCAGTCACACAGATCAGACCCTGAACTCTGACAGGTCAGAGTGAAAAGACTATTCTTCTCTCATAAATAGATCTAAATGATACAGATATGACAGCAGGTCTTAGTGGAGCTACGGGTTTCCCTTTCTTTTCCTCACTTCATTTAAACTGTGTCCTCCTGGAAATGTATGAAGAGAAAAGAGACAATTCTATAATTCAAGTCGGAAATGCTGAATTGAAAACAACAACAACAGGAGTTTAAGAAAAAATGTAATTCTCACATTTATTCCTGGATTTTGATATAATTGTGAAAAAATGCATGTTTTAAGTAAAGAGTCAGAATTTCATGATTAATTTAAATTTCTGTGACTTTGATCTCAGAGTTCATTGAAAGTTTTTAAATAAAACTTGTGGATATGGTTTTTTAAGATTAAAAAAAAATCCAAAGTAAAGACTTTTCTGACCAAATTACCTGAATTAAGTGAATTCTGAGATCAAAGTCAGAAGGCGTCCTTGATGTTTTGTTACATCAGAAGCTTATCAAGGTTAGTTAGGTTAATTTTTTTCTTACAATACGTTACATCAGAAGCTTATCAAGGTTAGTATTATTTTTTTTCTTACAATAATACAAAGTCATAATTCTCAAATTGAAGTCACTTTTGGGTAAAAAGTGGATTTTGCAAAAAGTCAGGACTCTGACATCAAAGTCAAGATTGGATTTAGAAGTGAAAGTCCTGACAACGTTGAATGATCCGAAAGTTAATTCTAAATTGAATAGAATTACCTCCTAAATTCAGAGGTAATTGGGATTAAAGATACCTTCTCAGAAAAAGGCAGGATTTGACTTTGATCTCAAAATACATTGTGATAAAAGTCAGATTTCTGACTTTAATTTTAAATTTAGCCTTTACCCTCTAGATTAGCTATATTAATTTAACAACGTTTTTAAAAATGTGAGAATATTGGAAGTCAGAAGAATATGTTCAATAAAAACCCAACTTAATTCCCAAACACACTGCCTGCCGACCGGGCTCAGTCACACAGATCTGACTCAGTGTTACAGCGAAGACTCTTTTCCTTCAAGTATAAACCTAATTGATGCAGATGTGACAGAGTGTTATTCCAGCCTTCACCTCTTCTTCTTCTTGTTTTTCCTTCCTCTTGCAGGCTGTTTATGCCTAAACACACATATTTGTAAATGACGGTAATTGTTTTGTTTAGCGCTCAGTGTGAGCTGCCACCGAGGGTGCCAGCTTGTCTCTCCTCCTTCTCCCTCCTCTCCTCTCCTCTCCTCTCCACTCTCTGCTGAGCTCTCTCCTCTTATAATATATTTGTTTTCTACAAGGCACGGATGTGTTTACAGGTACTCAGGGGAGATTTCTGGATTCCATTCAAATCATTCCCAGTCAGAGTGGGTGCTATGATACCCCGTCACCCGGCAACCACATCCATGAGGGAGCTGGTGCGATAATAACTTCAAAAACAGAGTGACAGATGCCTGATTAGACAGAGAGAGGCAGAGATAATGGTATACAAAGCTGTTTAAAATCCAAATCTGTTCCTGAAAGTAAAATTGGACCATACGTCGTGTGTTGTTGCTTTACCAGAGCAACAACAACAACAAAAAAAAACATGCATTTCCCATAGTTTTTTTTCCCTTAAATTCCCTAATCCTTCAGTGGGGCTGCTGCTAAATTTGATTAGGTACAGTACATGTGCTCAAGTCAACTGTGCAGTTGGCAGATGGCGGTGAGGTGTTTTTTTTTTTTTTTTCCCCAAACAGAAGTCTCCTTGAAAATCATCGTTTCCTTATTGACTTGACTTTCACTCAGCCAGAACTGTACTGGAAATTAAGACACTTAAATAAGTGCTAAGTAATGCACTTAAAGAAAAGGACGTTTGTGAGAATACAGACAGAGATCAGACACTAATGTTGAAGGAAACATTTTCATGTCAACAAAAATAACACTCAAGTTTGGCAGTAGTTATGGAATTATGATTCTTTTTTAATTCCTATAACTTTGTTTTTAAGGGGGAAACAGTTTGAAAATGCATTTTAGATAAAGAGTCAAAATCTTCACTGATAAGATTGAAGGTAAGACGTTGCATTTCTTTCCATCAGAACTTCAATTTTAAATTAAATTCAAATTATTAAGAAAACCTTTAGTTACATTTTTATGACTTGGAATTTAATGACAATGGTCAAAGTGTTTCAACAGAAAACGGACTCAGTGCTCAAGCATTGTTCAGTTTTGGGGGGAAGTAATTGTGGAAAAGATGTGAAATTTCTGGATCAACCTTGAACAAATAATAGAATTCTGAGAATGGAGTCTGGGAACATGACTGTAATCAATTCAAAAAGAGTAATTTTTCTTCAGATCTTGATGGGATTATACTTTTTGTGGTTTCCTCTGAATTAAATCTGATCCCAGACTCTGGGTTTTCACTTGTTAAATGGGGTTTTTGTTTGTTCTGTGTGACACTGTCTAATGTCATTGTGTGGATTTGCATGGCAAAGAGGCTGGCGTTTGTTAATTTGCCTGTCGGATGCATTAGTTGCCCGTGCAGGCTTTCTGTCTTATTTGCATGCCTTTACTTCAGTGCATTGACAACAACAATTGAATCACCAATTAATTCTCTTGCAAACAGAAATAAAAAAGGGAAAAAAAATCCACATCCATTAAACCTTTTAAAAATCCCATATATTCATTAAATGAGCCAAAATGCATCTGTCAATATGATTGGTCCGCTGAATTAGAGCACATTTGTTAACGGCGGTGATTTTACCCCAGAGACAGGCAGATTCTGGGGTCACTTTGTTTTTTTCTTCATTCCTCAGCTGCAGCTCGTCTTTTTTTCTTCTCTTTCACATTACAGCACATTTAAGGAAGCGTATAGAAAAAGTCACCTCTGCTCGGACCTGGACGTTAAACACTACTGACAGAAGTTAGAGGGAAGCAGATGAGATTTCCTGATTGTAGACAGAACGCCGTCCCTGTTCCTGGCTTCTTCTAATATGGTCACATATAGAGAAATTGATTTTCCTCAGAAATTAATTAATTTTTCATATAGCCCAAAGCAGGGGTTTAAAAAAGACTTGCAAGGTTTTCCTATTTTTTCATCCTCATTTTTTTTTAAAACTATTGCCTAATCATATTAATACTTTTGCCCCAAGGATGAAAAGATAATTGTACAAATACATTTGGAAATATGTATCACTGAGTATTTATGATTAAATTATGCAAATAACTCCAGCTCCCGTCCGTCCTGAGCCCAGATTGTCTAATTAGGATTGATATGGCGAATAGATGTTGGGGGAATCTGAATACAAGCATGTCCAAAGAGCAGAAAATTGAAAATGACAAGGCTGGAATCCTTAAAAAGTGTGTAGAGTTTTTTTCTCTCCCTCCGTTTCTCTGTGTCTAATTCAGCGTAGCAGTATCAGGAGTTAATTTTCCTCCCCTGGCTTCATTTCTCGTCTGAGCTGACAGGAAAAGGAATCCATCAGGGGGAAGCAATCTCAGAAGGGATTTCACAAATTTCCTTCACTTGTTTTTTTCGTCTCCCTCTTCATTTCGGAGGAGCGGGGGGGTCGCTATCAGGGATGAATCTTCTCCTGAGTAAACATGCAGATGTTTTTTCTCCAGTGTCAATGTTTTCGGAGCTCTCCACTCCATACAAAGAACTCCTCCTTTTAATAATTGAAGTATATTAGGCAGAGGAATGTCAGCCAACAAAAAGGTCTTTGTACTTTTGGAATTTCAGTGAAGGAGTTCACCTCACATAGTACAACCATTTTTTTTAATAATAAAAAAAATGCAATGGACATTAGTAACACAACAGGTCTGTTATTTAGGTAATTACAATATGAAGAAACAGTCTTCAAATCTAGAGGCATTCAGTGTCATGTGAAATAAGAACTTAAGGGAAGTGTGCAGGGAGTTTGTGTTGTTGTTTTGTTGACATAGAGCACAAAGCTCCCTTCACCTTTCCTGTAGGGGGTGCTATAAACACAGTCATAATGCCATAGTACATAAATTGAAATTGCAAGGACAGTGAAATTGAAACATAACTTACTGAAACAAATCATCTAAATAATTACAAATTTTGATTAATTTGAATCGATTAATCGTATTTTTGTCAAATAACTGTATTTGACATGAACAATACATTTTGTAATTCCAATTCATTCTGAGAGAGAATGAGAGCATCATGCTTTTTCTTTGCTTAATGCATATGCAATATGCATACTGTATACTCTGCCTTCGATGAAGCAAAAATGCACCACCTTAAACTGTGGTCCATCAGGCAGAGAGACAGTCTGAGCCGTCACTAAACTGAGTCAGTTGTTGTACAGTAATCTTACAGCAGCTCCGATGCTCAGTGGAATCAGTGGAACACTTCAGAGTAGAAGGAATAGCAGGAGGAAATGACATGGGTCTCTTCTTCTTCTGCTGTTAGTGTCAGATGAATGGCAGAGAACAGGAACAGCTCCTGTGCCTCCAACAGTATCTATTAAAGGGCTGATTGTTATCTAATCTTTACCTGGCACTAGCTGGAAAAGCCCTGAAGCTAATGACACTTGAGACTAGCAGCATATTCTACGCTGGTACAAAGCAGCTGTTCAGTCAATATCTCCTGATGAAAAAGTAAGAAAGCGGCCCCACTGCTACCTATGTGAAGACTGAATTCACTACCAGACACCTGAAGCATCTCTTCTTTTAGTCAGATTGTTGGACTGAATTAGAAGTCAGCGAGCCAGACGTCTGGACCAGGGTGTAAATACAGGAGAGAAAATAAAATAAACAGATACACTCTGGGGGGGAAGTTCAGGCAAAAGGAAGTTGTTAAAAATGCCACTACTTTTTGTACTTTCTATGAAGAGTTGGAGAATAAAGAATAGGTTGGCTGAATAATTTGGCAATAAGTAGCTAAATGTTAGACACAGAGATAGGAACTTAACAAACAAAAAAGTTTTTGACAAAACAAAGATGAACCCAAATTGCAATTGGCAAAGATATTGGGTAAATATAACAATTTATAGTTAACACGTAAAAAGCTTATTAAGCTTAGAAAAAAAAAAACAACAACAAAAAAATCTAAGAAATGTCCAAAGTAGGTCAAATAGAATAAAGTTAAGTCCTGTACATAGCCTTACATTGATAATAATCATAGTGCTAAACATTAACCTACAAATGTAGCAAAAAGAAAGCTTAGATGGCCAGAATTGATTAAAAAAACATCATCATCTTTAACATAGCTAAGTTGGTATAAAAATGTGGGTTGTGGACCAAATAACAATGTCAGGATATATTTTTTATGAATGTATTTAGCTATTTTGTACTTTTGGAAGACCCATGTGTATTAGCATTACCACTAGCTATATTTTCAAATTACAGGAACAGACTCTTCTCTTGATACGATTGTAGGTCATATCATGACTGGTTTCTGTTAACAGCTCTGACACTGATCCAGATCTGTCTTTCAAACGATGATAAAAATCATTACAACCTTGATAATTGTTCCTAATCCTTAGGCAAAAGTCAGAAGCATATTTTATTAATTTGATTCTCCAAATGTGTTAATTTGGGAAATCAAGTATAATATTCTGACGATTAAAAGGATGATAGCTATTCAAACATCTGATATAGGATTTTCCAACTTTGGAGGACATGTCAGTCAGAGAACGGCTGAAGGACAAATGTATGCTTTATTGAAGATAGTTGAGTTTATTTCTTTAGTTTATTGAAACTGTTTTTTGCTAGCACTACATCTTTTTTCTTTTCTTTTTTGCCATTTTGTGACATATCGAGCAAAAGATTAGAGTAAGTGAATTGCATGCAAGGAATTTTTATACAATGATCTTTGAAGTAATTTTTGGTGAGCCACTATTTTTAGACAATGTTTATCGTTAAAACCCTTAACTGAGCTGGTCCTGACCCTCCCTCCACCACTTCTACTATCACTACTTCTTTGTTGGTCAGGCCATCAGTAGGTATCCTTTGAGTTGAGTTTTGATACAACCTGGTCTTGGTTCTTTAACTAGCAGTATTTGTAATATTTAAAGTCAAGTTTTAGTACTTGTGTTATGTTGTTAAATCATTGCAAACCATACTGTACATGTGAAAACAAACCGATCGTCTGCGTACAAACATGTCAGTGGTGCAGTGGGCTTGATTTTAATTCCAGTTGTCAGCGGTTCCTACAGAGGCAGGCAGCTCCTGTAAAATGATAAGCTCAATTCTGGCTCTCATCCACTGAGAGAGATGAGTAGATAAATAAATGGATGGATGGATGGACGGATGGATATATAGCCACACCCTGAGCCACTTCCTGTCAGCGTGGCACACCTGTAGAGGTTATGAGCAGGGTATCAATATCAGCAGGTCAACACATTTTCATCTAACACTGACATCTTTCTCCGGCTCTCTTTTTTACCTTCCACACTGTCTGTATCTGTGAGTCTGGTGAGAATATCAGTGGGAGTCTTTATTGGCTGCAGCTCTTGGGTTTCTCTCCTCGTAGACTCAAATGTCACCGTCTCCCTGATGTTTCTTTAAAATCGCCTGTGCCACCACTTGCTGTGGCGCCCCGGCTATTATTACCCTCCTCTTAAAGAGTGACAGTTGGGTCCTCAGAGATGTGACACAAACCTCCGTGGATGGAGCCGTAGTGCTGTGTCAAGTTGGTGCTCCCGGCCAATCAGATAAAGGAGGAATCAGACCTCTGTGCACCTCCTGTGCTGTGGGGTGAGCAGAAAAGTCACGGGAGGCTGTCCAGTTCAGTATCCCTTCCAGTTTTATATTAATACTGTGTGGCTTGTTACTTTACAGGTATTTCCCATGTGCTTTTATGGAGCAAGACATTTTAACACTGTTTCTGACCGTGGTAGCTTATTGTTTACTCTGCATACACAAGCAAAACATTCTAAAAATGAATCACTCGATGTTGTTAACTCCACATTAGTGCAGTATAAACACTCCGACGTGTTCAGTAGGGGAAAAAACAATGGTATGATAATGAAAACAGCCCTCGGCTAAAATAATCCGTCCACATTTATCCTGTGTAGCTTTAGCATTAGGAGCATTCTGAGTGTTTGCATGTGTTCAAGTGTGATCTGATGCTCAGCGAAACGATAGAGAGACAGAGAGAGAGAGTAAGGAGGTGGGTGAGGGGGATAGAAGGGAGAGAGAGAGAGAGAGAGTGAGTGTCCCTGTGCACAACTTCACATATGAATGGTCCTGTGTGAAAAGCAGGATGAATTGAGTCGAGCTGACATAGCATGCCAATAAGCTTTGTCTCATTTCCAATGCCGTATTCATTTGTGCCACACAGAGATTTATTGCATGATTGACAATTATGAGAGGGTGACCTACTTCTTTGTGATGGAACAAAAATGGTTCTCATCACTCGCCGCTGCTGTCTCTCTGCTTTGTGTGAGTCTATGTGACAGACCCTGCTGAAGAAGAATAGATTTTTTGCCTTCAGAGAGTTTTTTTTTTGTTTTAAACTGTTGAAATGAGTGTTTTTCTACTAATGACTCCTTATGGTCTGTGCAGAATCACATCATCCACTCTGACTGTTATATATGTTATATTCTATTTGTCAGATTTAATTTTTTGGGGCCTAGTTTGGGCAATTGTTGGTCTTGTCTTAAATAACCATCTGTTTAATTCTATGCTAACTAATAACTTTCCAGCTATTTGCACTACAGTTATTTTCTATCTTTTGATCTGAGATATTCAAAGCAAAATGATCTTATTGGCTCCATAAACTTTTAGTTAAACTTTTCTTGTTGCGATAACTCATTCGGTTAACTCACAGAACTGAAATTTCCTTTCACTCCTGTTTACATTTGTGTGTTTTTATATTTTTTTAATGATTTTGCATCACCATTGAGAATAATTGTACCAACATACAAAAGCATTGCAAGATGTTTCAATAACTGTTGTGTAGCCGTAATAGTTTATAAATCTGGTGATAACACTGTGGTGCAGTCATATAGGATTAACTGTGTGAAACATGTGAAGAAACACCTTTCGTTATGTCACTGACACCTGCTGTAAGTACAACACAGCACGGATAATATGAAATGAATGTTTTTTTAATACACACTTTCTCTTTAATTACTCCTTTACAATAATGACATTGTAGTATAATTATATTATCAGTTTATCATTGGTTTAGTGATAACCGTCGACAATATAGTTACACCTGTACAATTCCTGACACCTTTATTTCTTTATGGTCTGTGTGTGTGGCTGCGTGTATGTGTGTGTGTGTCTGCGCCCAGTCAAGCTTAGATTACAACGACTGGGAAGAGGAAGTCTCTGCTCCTCCTGGGACTCCTGCTTGACTGGCCCCACAAATGATACAAGCCAGGGTTTAGTTGGGAGTTAATATCCTGCAAAATTGTCCTGCACAGCCTGGGCAGAATGTGGGATGATTAAATGACACGAGCATATCAAAAACATTTTTCTCAGACTAGTGGCTGTTAAGTGTCACGCTGGTGCGAGCTGTCTCCCAAGGTTACCATTAAAAAGAAAGCAATATTCAGTGGGAAGTGGGTGTCATTGAGCTCTCTCTGTGTGTGTGTGTGTGTGTGTGTGTGTACCTGTACGCGCATGTGTTAGATGTTTTGTGCAACACTCTGTTGGAGTGTTAATAATATCTGAATAGGATTCCACGCTCTCATTGAGAGGTTTTGGTAGAAGGTTGAGAGGACGTATGCTAATTGTGCTTGAGAAAACCTCGTCTCTCTCCCTCTGCGTCTCCCTCTTCCTTTTGGAATCATGTCCCACTAGACTTTTCTCCTTGTACTCTGGATGCCAGACCTTCCCCAGTGACAAAAAAAAAAGGCTGGAGGCACCAAAGCGATCCATTTTATCCCTCCCTTTTCAAAGGATGCAATGCTTTGTTTTAACCTCGGCAGGAAAGGAGATGAAAGGCAGCGTAATAAAGCCAAAAGGTCTTTCTGTAGTTATCAAATGGCCTTTCACTCCTGACCTTTAAGATGCCACGCTAGGAGCTGGAGACAATGTTGGAAATACAGATCGGATTTCGTACATCAAACATGTCTTTGTGTAGTTTACTCGCAGGAGAGCAGAGAGAAAAACAACCTTTCAAGGTTTAAACATCGTCGCTGAATAAAACCAAACATGTTTGACAGAGAAGGAAGTACCGTGTAAACACCTGTAGATGACAGTCGGTGGTAAAGATGATTGAGGAAACCACGCTGTCTGTTCCTGGTGTAAGAGCCTGTGCGAATCCTCTGTTTGAAAAATTGGAATCTGGAAAAGCCTGGAAAAATAACTCGGTGTTAAACATTTGCTTTTTATGTATGTATATGTGGAAACAAAACCATCGAGAGGACCCCGAGGAACTACACATTTGATGGCGCCTCCTGTGGCAGACTGTGTGTGTTGCAGTGTCTTAATTTCCCCTTTGTGGGATAAATAACGGATTGCAATTTTATTTATTTATTATTGGATGTTATTGGCTGAGCCTGTGGCTTTTGGTTTTGTCGATTATTGTTAAACTAATTCACTGGTCTTCAATAGAGCAAAGGCAACACTATTAAAGTATAGGCTCTCAAATGGTGTTTCATCCATATTAGCCTCAACCCTCAGAGGCTTGAAAAACAAAGTTGTAATTACCCAGTGGCAACGTCTCAGTAGGTGGAGTATTGGTCATCCACCCTGTACTGTATGCAAAATCTGTCTGTATAATATACAGTATCTGTAACAAACACACTTGGACATAGAAACCATTCAGAAGCAGAGGCGAGGTACTAGAGACTGAGCGTGCACACACTCCATATCCATTTTTAACTTGATGTAGGTCAAAGTTTTCCAGCTGTACTCCACTCTGAGACCTTACAGCTCTAAGTTACACTTGTAATTCACATATAAAAGCTGTAGAGCATGTGTTATGTGGGAGGTTGAGGAGCAGGTTATTTGAAATGACAAGCTGCTACATCATAATGACAGATCTCCGTTTCACAGGAGCAGCAGCATCCTTGGATGAGTTGGAATAACAACAGCAGTAATGCTACTAGTAATAATTATATTGATAACAATGCGCTTCGATGTGGAATTTAATCATAATGCACGATGGCACCTAGCATTCCCGTCATTCTACAGGTTCTGCACTTGGAGCGTCAGTGACTGGAGAACTCAAATGACTCGACGTGAGAGGCCCAGGCCTGA
>NC_024322.1:7938243-7939934 GCF_000523025.1 Cynoglossus semilaevis | reverse complement strand
AGTTGGAGCAACACAGAGTCTGTGGAATGAAGGCCGTCTGGTCAGCATTGAGAATGAAGTTAGAGAAGATTAGGGCTTCACCCGCAGGTCATTATGTTCCCAGAGCAGGCCCGAGGCTGTCGGCCTCAGTATTGTTGAAGGGAGGGAGAGGTCGGGTCCAGCAAGCAGCAGCTAAGCCTATTAAAACAGAGGGCACAGCTTCTTCCTGAAACCTGACTGTGCTTTCTCTTAACTACCGAGCAGGGGGAAAAATCAGCTTTGAACAGCTGAGGTCGGCCGTATCCTGATGTGAATTGGAGACCGCAGCTAATTGAAAAGAGTATTATTATGTACTCATATGAAAAACATTGCAATCATACCTCCTCATAACAGCAGACAGCGATTTCATAATGCGATTTTAAAGTGCTGATTGTTTTTCCAGTGGCTTCCAGTTGGTATAAACACCACTTCCAGGCAAGGTGGTACACATCCTGAAAATGCAATTTAACTAAAACATGCAGTAATGGACTCTGATCCTAGTTTAAAAGGCCAAAGAATCAAACAATAAAGTAGATATTTAAGTACACAATTTGTACTCCATTAGAAATGTTATAGAATTAGGCAGAGTGAGAATGAAAAGGTCACCTTTCTTTAGGTGAAGTTAACCAGGAAGCATCTGTTAGATGAGACGAAAATCAGAACTCTTATATTTGAATTTATGAAACTTGCATGTCTCTTGCAAAAAGGTTTCATATCTCAGCCTGATGATATCACACTTCTTTCCTGTGCTACTTATAAAAGCTTTAAAGAAATACAGTGCTTGAGTTTGACTGCCCTGCCTGTGGTCTCGAACTGACTCCAGTCATTAACAGGGAAATCAGATAAAGGTGAATGATAGTTTGGCAGCCACAGCAACAGTTGTACAAATCATTATTATCAAATCATCAAGTATTTTTTTTCTAAATACTTCATTCCAGTTGCTAAATAAAAAATTCTTAAAAGTTAAGTTCAGGTAACCTGCATTTTACTGCATTTTTTTAATGCACTAATTTTGCTGAATGCAGGGATTCCAAGTCAAATGCAGTAAGATTTACGGAACGTTTGCTCTGACAGATCCTCCCCGTGTTGGAACAAATCCTCACATTTATATCCTCTCAGTGCTAAACGCTTGTGTGCTGCATTCATAAGGTCGTCTGAGCCCTAACACACTCCCATAAGTCTCCTTTAACCGCGGTGATGGCTGGTGTCAGGAATGTCTGCTGAGTGAAAGGAAACACAGGCAGATAGCGTTTGATCCATGATGGAGATGAGTCCACATAGGAGCGGAGGCCGTGATTAATAACAACGGCGCACGTGGGTAAAAAGGATGTCATCCACCGGACAATCTAATGAAGGCTCTTGAAGGTATCTGCGAGGGGCGATATGTTGACAGTGGGTGATGCAAATGAGGCTAAATGTGAGAGGAAACCTGAAATGAATCACCCACTGTCTCCCTCAGTCTGTGAGTGTGTGTGTGTGTGTGTGTGTGGAATACAGCAGCCAACCAGCAGTTTACGCTGTGACACTCTCTCTCCTTTGTCTCAAACTGCTAACTGTATTTAATTTCACATCTTATCGGGGCCGGGCTTTGTCTGTCTGTGAGTCTCGGCACAGTGGAGGCGACCCCCGGAGATAAACTCTGTCAGGCTCTGGGGTGATTTATTAAATTCTGA
>NC_024322.1:7908206-7938198 GCF_000523025.1 Cynoglossus semilaevis | reverse complement strand
AGGCGGTGATGGTGGGGGGATTAGAAAATATGTCGCAGGTGTCTCTGCCAGCTCCGGGCACTGTTCTCTCCTCTATTACCAGCATTGTTAGGTACAGAGAGGCAGGAGAAAAGAGAGAAGTCAGAATCTAATGCTGAATTTCCTGTCTTTGTTGTGGCAGCAGCCTTGTTTTTTTTTCTTCCCCCTCACTGTGTTCCAGGCCAGAACAGCAGTATCAAATCTCACTTGTTTGGACTGGAGAGAGTGAGTGGAGTGTGGAACCTGGGTCAATTTCACCCAGGGCTGGAATCGGCTCAGGGTAGCGGGTAATATTTTCATGCTAAATCTTCGTCACAACACCTGACGGCCTCTATCCCGATCTATGAGGTAAATCCTTTAACCCTGTTGGCCTCCTGATCCGCACAGTCGTTCAATAATATTTGAATAAACCCTGAATTAAGATGGGATTCTGACAGGTGCAGCAGGTTTTTTTGGCTAGCCTATCTGAAACAATAGCTTATTTTTAGAACATTTTCAATAGAGTATAGATTTTGTGTACATACTGTATTTATTAAGGGCCACAAGGACGCTGCAGTCCGCGGCCAAAAAGCCACAATAAAATCAAAGTGTAAAGTGAGCAGATTCTAAAAACTTCTTCTGAAGATAAATTGCGACCTAACCCAAAAATTAGCTGTAAACAAAGCTACATTTTATTAGCTTTTTTAAAAATATAGGTACAAAATGACAACAGTGCAAATCAGACGTAATTTTTACTTTAAGAAACCAAACTTTGACTCTATCTACTTGTACTCCAGATGCAGATTAAGCTCCTGTCTAGAAACATTGAGTTTAGGTCATGTTCTGTCTTAGAGAAGCAGATCTGGTTTGACCCAGTATGCAAAGCCCTGGTTAGCAGGTTTGATTGAGTGGGGCCACGGATCCTAAGGCCGGCTCCTCTGATACCTGTGTCTGGCTGTCTTCTATTGTTCTCTGCAAGTCAGCATCTTTTGTCTTTGCCACTGATTTGTCTTTTGATCTGTGCGAGTGATTTATCTGCATGGAATCGTTTTTCTCCCTGTTCCCCCTCAGGAAATTTGGAATGAGGCTGGCCTAACCTTGCCAGGGCCAAACAAAGCCTGATAGCTGATCTCATGTATTTTGATGCTTTTTTTTCTGACACACTCAGCTCAGTCTCAGAAAAAAAAAAACACACACACATACACACCAATATATATGTGTGTGTTGTTTTGTGTCTCTCCTCCCATATAAGTAGTTTGAGCCCAGTTTCCATTCTGAAGTGACATGTTTTCCAAACTGAAGACTTATTAAATGGTAGGTAAGAGGACTTTGTGTAGGTTGATAAGTCTCAGTCTTGTTACCAGGCCTCTCCTTACAGAGGCCCCTCAGGGAACTCTGCAGCACACTTTGGCTGAGCTCGCCAGCTGTGAAGCCATACACCCATGTTAGAAAGCCAGGCTTTATAATGCAAAACAATGACACAAAAATATTACATTACAGGAACGTATTCACCTGTAACAAGATCTTTGATATGTGAATACCTAAAACTGGAGCCCATTATGTAGATGATGTAAAAATAGCAAAACTACAATAACCTCAGTACCTTCAAATACTTACAAACCTAACAAGAATCAAAGTCAAAAAACAAGGTGAAGAAAAACAGCTCCAAAGAACGATGCTGTCCCTGTCTGAATGGTGTAAATTACAGATTTGCTGGATTATGGACCAAGAACTAAACCTTAGTCTCATCAGATAATAACACAAAGGACAACTGTTATTGATACCTCTTTGGAAAATCTCTTGCCAGGCCTCAGTGCAGCCTCTCTCAGTCGTCCTAATGTTTTCTGATCACTTTTGGGGTGATGTCCAGATGTGTGTAAAGGTCACTCTTGTTTTATGTTTTCCTGGACATGATAACAATATATAACATGCTGCGTGGCAGTTTTACTACTTGTGGAATCCATGTCATCTTCTCACACGCATTACATTCAAACAGAGCGATCCCTCCCCATGTGTTGCAGACATTGGCTTTGGCTGTAAGAAATGGCCACAAAATCCAACTACAACAGCTCAACCTAACTGGCACTTAGAGAAAAATAATCAGTATAATATCGTAGATTCATTTGCATGTGTGATCTTTTTTTTTTTTTTTTTATAACCACCGTGTCTTTACTCTGATGAAATGGAGACGTCAGTGTCTTCCAACTGCAACAGTTTTCCGCTCACTGTTTGCCTGTTTAAAAACACTCCAGAGGTTGAAGATGGGGAGAAGATCAGAGTTGACAACTCAGAGGGGATTGGAGCTGTTTGCCTTGTGCACTTTTTTTTATTTCTCCACCCTGTGCCCTTATGTGCAGCTGTTATAGCCTCCTCCCTCATGCTACCAGCTGCTATGGAGAGACACGCACACACAGACACATAAAGAAAGAAAGAAAGAAAGAAAGAGGGAAGAGGTGGGAGGGAAATAAACATAACCACTCAACACCTGCTGGCCGGTGAAGAGAAAAGGTGTGCACACCAGAGACGGGGGAGGAGGGGGCAGATATGACTACAAAAGCCTCCAAATGTGTTAATGTGGGAGCGGGAATAGTGGAAAAAAAACAAAAAACAGAGACATTAGAGCAGGGGCAGGTGGGGGATATGCAGGTACAGTATCACATATTTCAGAAAACCTTTTTCCATTTTCCTAGAACGTTCTCTCCGGCTGACTATCTTTTTTTGTAATCTTTTGGAAATACAAATAGACCATCTTTGTCCCCATTGCTCCAGATGTGTACGTGCTTTGATGAACATTGTTTTGGGGGCTAGGCCTCGGCATGTTTGCCTGAGATCTCTGAGAGGGAGAGAGACAGAGAGAGCGATAGAGAGAAGAGAGGGGAAACTTTTTCTCAGCAACGCTAATTATTTTTCCATCACTGCTCCATCACCGGTAAGGACGCTAAAGTTCACTCTGCTCTCAGATCACGTGACACAGGAAAGGAATAAACAGGGTTTGTTCCAAAATGCAGTTATAAAAAAAGTCAGAGTCTAAAAAAATACATCAAGTAAACGAATAAAAGGTACATTAAAAAAGCAGTTCCATAGAAGACACAAAAGGCTCCAAGAAAGGTTCAAATGCAGCAAGACCAGCCTTAAGCTGACATTAGTAAGAAGTAGAGTTGACCTCATACCAGTACAAGTATTTTCAGTTATGTACTTGCCAATAGCAGAAGTTTGGTGTCCAATAGTTCTTCACTTATTATTCAGTGAACTGAAAGTGTCGTAAGATAACCTGGTTCTGTATGAAATCTGTCATAAAATAAACAGACTGGAGACATTAGCATATTTAGCGATCTTCAGGGGAAGCTTGAAGACGACAGAAAACCAAATAAAAAATGTTACCAAACCAGATAATAATGTAGCCTGGACAAATCTGGACAGAAAAAAGCGAATACTTCCGCATTTAATTGAATAAGTTTGAGTAGAAATGTGTTCTTCCAAGTGCTGGAAGAAGAAATAGATAAGAAGGCTGTGGTGTTCTTGCCATCGTGACAGTGTCGTGTGTCGTGTTTGCACAGCTAACGTTGAGGAGATAACTTTCTTCTCTCAACACACTTTGCTTGTGAATTTAACAAATACAGCAGTGTGATACTGCTGAGACATTACAGATACCATCAGCACTTTGAAAGTTTGTGCATGCACAGGTGTTTGATTCTTGTCCAAACTATGCATATGTATTTAAATCAGAGCCATGTAAGCAGTGGTTTTAATCAGCCCCTCTCTCTGTATCACAGACGTGCAGAGTTCCCCTGTGTTCCGTTTGGGACCCGGCTTGTCAAAGTGCTGACATTATCTAAACAAGAAATATTCAAGCTAATTAAAGAAATGTCTCTGTGAGATCTTGATAAGACTGAGGTTATTTCTCTGTCTCTGCTCGGTTTTCTGAGAGAGAGACTTGCCACAGGCTTGTCTGAGCAGAGGAAGTTATGAAACTCCTGCCATATCATATGCAGCAGGAAGTTTCAGCCTGTTCCTCTGGCTCCTGTTGACTGGAGAAGTCCATAAAACAGCTTTATTAAAAATGACACCATTCCATGTATTTGCTCAGTGGCCGCTCATCTAGATTAGGTCACATGTTGTTGCGCAGTGCAGGCCAACAATAGCCGGAGGTTTTATGACAGATAGCAGCTGTCCGTGCAGACTGCGTCGTGATAATATATTACACATTGTCCATCTCTCAAATCTGCAGCCCCCTCTCTCGCTCGCCCTCTCTCACTCATTGAGATAATCTGGTTCTGTTTTTCAACAGAAACGCTCTACCAACCGCAATTCAGCAGCAAGTCGCTGCTGTTCCAATTTCCTGTAACCAACTGCACATGATTGTAAATCAAAAAGGCTAGGCAACACAGGCCAACGCTGCTGCCGCTGTATTAACAGGACTCAACAGATTCTGTAGAATTGATGTAACACAGTGTGTTTGCACGTTGCACAAGAGGCGTACTCGAGTTAAATGCCTCAATGAGGAAATCGGTACAAGTTTCTCAACCGGGGCACAGTTGCATCTTGATAAGTTAAAAAAAAAGCCTTGAATCTGTATCATCAAGATAACACACATGAAAACATATTGTGCAACAAAAAGTTAAACATAATATTAGTCATTTGGGGGTATTTTTTTGTCAGGTTCAAATAGTAATTTAGCTCTAATAGACACATGGTTTCCCTAGAACTCTTCTGTTATAGACGCTTGAGAGATTAAAAGAGATCCGTTTAGTGCAGAGCCGTACTGGCAAAACCATCCATTCAGAGATTCTAGAATGACTGTCAAGATACTGGTGAATGACTAGAACCACTGATGTGTCAGGAAAGTCACTCATTACTGGAACCTGCTGTGAGGTTCCAGACCAACAAAGAACTCCTCATTCTGCAGAAGAGACAGCCTTCTGAGAACAAACATTTTTCTAACATTGGAAAACTATTGGACCGTGGTAATGTTGCATTTGTTTGGAAAGGGCAAGGCATAAAACCCAAAGAACACCAGCCACACAGTGGAGTGGAGATTCTACAGTCCACAGATTAAAATTGGTCAGGTCTGAGGAGAAGGTTCTGAGACACCAGTGATGACAACTTACTGTTCAGATTGGTTTTGCACCAATGATGGGCCAAAACGTCTTACGCCCAATATTAGCGCCAATCAAGTAGAGAAATCTTCCAGATATTTCCTTGACTTACTCGACTCTACTTTTTAGCTTTAGACCTATCACTGTCTGAACTTTTCCGCTTGATTCACTTGCTCTTTAAATGAGTCTTTCAGTACTTTACCACCTTTGGTGGAATTGGTGTTTGGATGTTTGGAAATGCTGTGCTCAGCGTTGCTTGATGCACTCGGGGAAATACTTTAAAGGAATTAAATCTTTCTTACGGGGCTAATATTTTTTGTCTTCTAACTGTACGTCTGTGTGCACTTACTTGTGTATTTGTGCCTGTGGATGTATAACACAACACCACTAAAGGGACACAAACAGAATGGGAGAGGCTCAGCGTTCGGAATTATGTTGCCTCCTGTTAGCTTTTTATTTTTTTCTCCCAGAGCCCCAGGCGACTGGGAAGCATCAAGGACACCTGGGTGCGACTTTATTAAAGTATGAAATGAGAGGTCAGTGACGCCGCGGTCCCACACATGACATCCTGCTGCTGGCCCTTTTCTTCTCCTGCCTCCTTCCCTCAACCCAGGGCTGTGATGAGTCCTGTATGAAAGTCTGTTTCATTAATTCCCTTGAGGGACCCCTCAACTGCTCTTTCTGTGGCTGATACAAATTTAATTCCTGATAGGTCTGTTAGATGGAAGCCGCGTCTATCAAGGCGTTTAATTAATGTGTCTCTGCTCAGCACGTATAGCAGTGTTTGTCTCAAATTCGTGATGAGGGCGAGGGTGAAAGCGATTGTTTGGCAACGGCTTGTTTTCCGTTGTTATTTTGGTTGAAATGTGAATTTTAATTAGACACCGTTGTTACTGTGAGGGGTTGTAAAAGAGGGTAGGGGCTTGTTACATAGTGTGTGCGTGTGTGTGTGTGTATTTGTGTGCATTGTCTTTATCTATTCACTCTCTGTCACACCCTTCTGGGGTGTTTATTTTTCCTTTTTGAATGTGCCAGTATTTGGAAGGAAAACAATGAAAGGAATAGGTTTCAGGAAACTACCTTCAAAAGTGTAGGTGACTTGAATTCTTCTGGCTGCTCTGTAAATCTAAAGCCTTACAATGGCCTGGCCTGGATTACTGTTTGTACTTGTGGCTTATATCCAGCCTAATAGTTGTACAGTGTCATTGTCAACCTCTTATCATGGCAGGAACAGCACTTTCTGACACCTCACTGCTGTCTAATGTTTGTTTGTATGCCTGCATTTATGTGGGGAAATAATCTTTATAGTTGTATTTATACAAAGAGACCAATAGAAGGTTATAAATCCACAAAATATCCTCAATTAAGTCCCACCCCCAAAAATGTTTTATTTTAAATGTGCATATGAGTATTACTGCCATTAGCCTAAAAGCCAGTCCAGATATTGCCAAAACAGTAGTTCCTGATTTTTATCTTGGTTTAACTGAAAAGACAAAGAGCTAGTGGATAAAAAATAGACAAAAATAGAAGACTCAGCGGAAAGAAACACTAAATGTTTGTCAACAAACATTCACCTAGCTTTTGAAGCATGGCTACTGAAGAAGAGCACTGCAATCTGGGGAAATCTTCCAAGTTAGGGCACGTAAGTTAGTAATGCACAAAAACAGCATAAGGACCTAAAAAGATGGTCACTAAAGTAAATGCACTGTCTCTCTGTGATTTCCCCACATACTGACATTTAAAAGCACAACAAATAGAAACAGAAAGCAATGCCACAGCACTTAAGTTAATAAATGGGTAAAGGTTGGCAAACATAAAGCATGCATTTTCAGAAAGTAGTCAAAGTTGTGGCTGCATGAGCAGAGGTTATATAAAAGTAACTGGTTGAAAACAGCTAAAATGTAGCACAGAATCCTTCATACTGTATGTTTCATTTCCATCAATAATGTAGTAAATTTGTTGATACAAATTCATTAAGTTGCAGCTATTTTGGTGAACCTGCAGCCACACGACATATTACACTAACTAACGCTAACTGCTGGGTTATGATAATCTTCATGAGTATCAACACTTTTTTTTTACCTTATTACTAAAATAAACTTTTAAATAATAAAAGTGTTGATAACAGATGAGGACGGCTCTCATCCACATCATTTTGTAGCCACATAAATCCTATCCAAGGTTTTGAAGATGATTGATGTGACAAGGCTCAACCAATCCATTTATTTTAATATCTTCCTTCTTGTTAGCAAGTTAGCACCTTTGCATGTGTGTGTGAAAAGTGTCACAGGGAATAAAAAGCCCATCTCCATCTGTACCCTGGCACTCATGTGAGGCCGGTACCTTGAGAAGCTTCTGATGGAACATTATCATTTTTAACGCAGCCCACTTGTTAGTACCGTTCTTATCCTCGAATTTCATTTTGGTGTCGAGGGCTAATTTGCATGCCGTCCTTAATGGTTGTGTTTTGGTTAGTTGTGAGTCGCACAAAGCCTTTAATTGTGAGGTGTTACATTTTGCAATTAAAATCTCCCCTCGTTGCTCTGAGGAATGAATGAGCCGTCTTTGATGTGCTTTAATCAGCCAAAGTCGTATTGTGGTTCAAGATGCATAAAGATGCCAGATACATTTCAGATTTTAAATTGATGCACTCTTCCACCTTTGAAGATGCTTGTTTTTCCATTTACTATTTTTTTTTTCAAACCTCCTTCTTTACAGCAGTGAAAGCTCAGTCCCTTGAACCTGGCTGTCAGATTCTGAAGCACAGATCTCTATCTCCTATTCGAAAGTGTCCAACCAGGATTAGGTGAGGAGAAGAAGAAGAGCACATCTATTTCCCCAGGACCAGAGAAGCATGCACAATGATTCACTGGAGCTTGACTAAAGATCTCAGATGCACGCGGTCTGTGACTGTATCTGCTGTTGTTTTTCCTCACCTGTTACATGGGTTTATGGAGATCCAACTTAAGACACAGAGAAGAGGATAAGAAAAACAGCAACAATTCCACATTAAATATTTATTTCATTCAACTCTTGGCTAATGCTATTCTAATATACATCTTGTGTTTTTGTTGCATTTTGTCTGAGCAAAACCCCTCAGTAATGTCAAAAACAACAGTGTGATAAAGAGAAACTTGAGAAGAAACTGTCTAGAAATATACGTTTCCATCTTCAAATTGACTTCCTGTTTGGTCATATTGATCTTATAGACATGGATACTAATTGTGGTACAGTTTGGACGACCATAAATGGACCCTTTCAAGCCATTTTTCCTTCACCATTAGCCAATAAGATAAGAATTAAAAAGTTTCCTAATCATTTTCTTTAAAAGCTTTTCCTTTTGCAAGAAATATTCTTCATTAGCTATTAAAATCAAAAGGTGTTAAAATGCTAATATATGAAAAGAGGCTAGCTGCACTGACTGGAGGCTGATAAAATCAGGCAGAACAATCATAAAATAGTTGACCTTGTAATGATTTATGGAAAAATCTGCTATTGAACAGATGGTTTTTCAGGGCTGACCATTAGGATCTCTAGTAAACCACTTCATAACAGTCAGCACAACATCTGAAAATTCTCTCTGCTAAAAATAAAGATAAAAATAATCTAATGGCAGAGTAAAGGAAAGAGGGAGGTCGGCAGTTGGTAGAATTCTGGTGGTTGGGTTTGAATGATGTTTCCTGACGTGAGCAACGGTGGCATTAACCTACGTCCTGCTTCTAGAAAGTAAAAACCCTCGCAGCGAGCATATGAACAGGAGCAGAGATTCGGTGATAATGGAGGATCTCGGCTTTTGTTTCACCGTGACAGATGGACAGTGTGCGCTCAAATTGAATTTGGCTTTAATTGCGTTGTGGCGTTTATAATTTATCTGCTCCACAGATTTTGTTTACAGGTTTATGGAGAGGGGACTTGAAAATGCATGTTTGTTCTCTTTCCATTTTCTTCTGCTCTCCCCTCTCTGTCTGTCTGCCCGGGTTCATGTGTGTCTCTAAGTGTGTGCGTGTGTGACGGCCAGATCCTTTTTCATCCTCCACTACAGCAGGATAAAGGACACTGTAATTCTCTGAGAGTCTGCTGTTCATTACTGTAGCAGTTTGCCCTCCAGGGTGAATGTGTTCAATAAGCGAGATTGTCTTTTTTCCAATATACACTTAAATGGTGTAAGATTGCAAATGTAAGCTGGGTAGTGCCCGTCTGCTCCAATGCTCAGTGTTCACATCATGTGGATCACTTGGATAGGTGAACATAGGATAATCCAATCTAGTTCCCTCTCTCATTCTGCCTTTGGAACAATTCCTCCACGTGCACATGAGGTTGACAGAGAGACGAAAGGGCACGCAAGTACACACGCACACTTGGTACACACATACACACGTGTGTGCTTAAACAGATCTATTGAACTGTGTCTGTACTGAGGGGGGGTGGGGGGGGGTAGCCGACTTGAGAGTGCTGCTATAACTATAGCCAGTTTTGTTTTTGTATTGAAGTTGATAGAGGTGGAACTTGAGAGTCAGAATTGGCTTATTAGTATTTCTACAGAATACACAAAAGACATGCAGTATAAACACAGTGGAACCCAATGTTAACGAACCCTCCTAAACACACCAGGTGTTTTAAGGTAAAACAATGACACAAAAGTGATGTTCTTCAAATTTCCCTTCTTTGTTAACGGAAAAAATCCCTGGCAAACCCAAATAAATCAACATGGTTACATTAACTACACCGTGTGTAGAGTCAAGAGATTATTTATGAATCGCAGCTAAATGGTAGTCTTGACAAAACTGCCATGAACTGAAGTTTCTCTAACTAACTCCAAGTGAGGTTCAACTGTTGTGTCAGCGTTTTACTTGTCATTCACTAAGATGTAACTTCCAGTTGAAGCAGTGGTCTTCAGCCGACAAAGCTTACACATGATAGCCATTCACACTCACATGCACACATATGGTCAATTTAGAGTGAACAGTCAGTGAACATGTTTTTGGATTGTGGAAAGAAACTAGAGGAAGAACATAAAGAAATCTCTTTTTTTAAATTTTCAATATCAACAGTAGGAGTTGTTGTAGTTTGACCTATCAGAGATCTTTAAGGACAAATAAAACATCAGCATTCTTCTCCAAGCCATGAGCAGACTAATTAATATTCCAAAACTGTTCACAGCAATCTTAATCATAAAAATCTGTAGACCACTAATATGAACAAAATGACAATGCAATTAATCTTATGAAAGATATTGAAAGGACAAAAATTATGAAATGTCTTACCTTCTGTTGTCAGAAGGAAGTGGCAGCAAATGACTTTGTTGGGCTACAGTTGTTTTATTCAATGCTCGATCCCAAACTTTTGACCAATGTCGGACTATGTCCATCCTGAGTATTGGATCAGTTCACCTCTAGATGAGAGGTGAAACGTCTCAAAGGAACCAACACAATCCAACTGCCTTTGATAATATAATAATCCACACCAACCAACGAAAAGAAAATGTTTTTTCAGGATTCGCTCATTAACTTCTTATGGGATGTTCCTTTTGATTGGTAGTTTGTAACTTGGTAGAAGATTTCCTCTGATAGTGTCCATTCCCAGGTCCTCACCAATACAATCATTTCAGAATGGCACAATAAGCTTCTTTTCACATCATTGTCATTATGCCCAAGTGCTCGGGTCCTAAATTACCAGCCCAACATGTGCAGCTTTTCAAGGCTACGCTGCGAAGCACCGACTTCTGGAACCTTGTTCTATACACCTATATAAAGCCAGTGCTTTGTCTCATTAATTTGAGCAGTATTTCTGCGCTGTCTTCTCTCTTTTGCCCAGACCTCCTGCTGCACCTCACAGTGGTGATAAAGATTATATGCTTGTCTCCTGCACTATCTAGCTCCTCTCTCCTCTCCTTATCCTGGCCTCTGCCACCCTCTAATTGATGCACCCCTGCAAATTTACACTTCAGCCCTGCCTCTGACCCCTATTAACTACCTGCCCTCACTCTCCCAGGGAAAGGCACTGCATTCTGGGAGAATCCTCCACCCTCCCACCCCCCCAATCAACTTCTCTTAAGACAGCCGCTAAACACATTTTCATACTCCAAAGGATTTTGCTGCTCACTGTCTATGAAAAACTTTTCACCCGTCTGAGTGAAGTAAATAAAGCAAGCGTTGCTGTTTGTGCTCCCCCTCCTCCCCTCCCCACACTGAGACACTTTTTTATGGTGGAGTCTCAGGGTCATTTGACAAAAAAAAAAAAAAAAAAGGTTTATTTATTTATTTTTCCCTTGTCCTCAGTTTACTGTCCTAGTAACACTGCAGCAGCCACTTGTCATTGTCTGATTCTCACTTGTCCTAGATCGGGTGGTATTTTGAGGAATGTCCGCTCTGTTCTCTGTAGAAATGTCCCAGAAGTCAGTGCATGCGGGTTGGGTAAGTAAGAGAAAATGAAAATGACCGCAGTGCTCCAGTCTGCGTGTCTCGATCGCCTGGCTTGTTTGTGATGGGCTTAAGCCTGGCATTTCTGCCATGGGTTTCACTTGACCTGATGTTATGTCATCATGAATGTTCCCCGGGGGGGTTCCAGACTCGCTGCTGATTAAAGGACAACGGATAATCATGAGTATGTGTCTGTGTGGGTGTGTGTGTGACCCTGCTGATCATCCATGTTGGTATTTAGATAAAAACGGACAACACAAGTGGACAGATTTAACTGATGGTGAATGGAAACACCAACGAGACTGAGATCAGGGTTCGTATAGATGACAAAATTCTAGCTTTTAAATGTGTTGACTAACTCCCCAACATAAAGAAACGACAGTGACTGATAACTCCCCAACATAAAGAAACGACAGTCCATAGAATGAAAACGTCTTTACTTGTTTGACTGAGGACTGTGATTGGATCCCTCAACATATCATTTAGATTCCGTAGTCTTAGTATTCCAGTATAGAGTCCAAACATCATAGAGACCAAATACTTGTAGATATCAACTCTTAGTTTAGAAAGCAAAATTAGAATAGCAAAAACAAAAACAATAAGCAAATGTTGTCAAACTTGATTTTGAATGTGAGTAGATAACTTAAATTAAGTAACTTTTGTTGAGCATAACCAACAGATAACTAAAGGTTAGCTCAATGGTGGCTAAATGTAGATTTAACCAAGAAACAGTTGAAAATTAGAGAAAATGTCAAAAACACTGAGGACTAAAACAAAAAAAAAAATCATTTAAATTTGGCAAATATGCCAACATTGGTGAAATTGCAAATAAATAAATAAAATTGTTTACTAAATGTAAATGTAATACTTGCTGTAGTACGGAAACCTGGCATATAATATAAAATGTGTTTTTAGGTCCTGATTTTGGTTTTTGATATGAGGTTTTTTATAAAACTTTGGTGAGAAAGACAGATGTTAAGGTAACTGTCCGCTACAGAAGTCAGCCAACAAGTAAACATGGCAAAAATGAGGGGGGATTTACCAAAGGCACAAAAATTACAGCAGTAATGCAACAAAAGCTGATGTTCATAGAGGAACCTGTAATGTGTTGGAAAAGTTTTGAAAATTCATCTTGAAAGTGCATGTAGCTCTCTTAAATTTGACCCGGAAAATTGTGTTGAAACCCTTTAAATAGTCTGATGGTTTCATATTTTTGCAGCAGAGCCAGTATGTGTTCACAGTAATGATGCAGCGAATCATTTTGTGTTCTTTATTAACAGTAATCACAAATCAGTCCAAGCGTGAAAAATGAATTTGTTTCTTGCAATGCAGAACACACACTAACACACACAGAGACACACACACACACAAGCACTTATACTGAGCAAACTTGTTAATTATAACAACAGTGTTGAGTTAGCAGAATAATAATTTTAAATGCTGTCATGTTTGCTCTGCTTAATTGTACACTTTTTACACATGGTTTCTTTCCATTAAAGTTGAAAAGAGAAACAGAAAAGAGAAAAATAAAGCAGCAGCAACAGCAGCTTTTTCACTGGGAGCCTTTTTTCTTCTGACCAGCTCCACTCAGTTGCATTGTGGCTATTTAGCCACTTTTCTCTGGGCAAATTGTTTTTGTGACCCATGGAATGTTAGAGGAAATGCTTCTTTCTCATTGGCGGTCCCCCGGGTGTGGAGGCCATGGCCCCTGTCATCGGCCCCAGTGCACACACAGACACACACACAGACACAAACACAGTTACACACACAGACAACACTCACACACACAAAGGATCAGTCTTTGATGGAGGAAAGCAATCCACCACAGGAGAGGGACCTCCAGGTCTTTTTATAGCACCAATACTGCTGCCCCCCCAACTCCCAGACGTGACATCACAACAATCAGAGATCACTTTCAGTGGTATCGCCATCACACCACACACACTCTCTCTCTCTCTCACACACACACACACACACACACAACCCCTTCCCAGCATTATTTACCCTCGTCCTTTTCCCCTTTTGTTTAGCCTTCGTTCAGCCTGTGTGCCGACTTATCATTAATTTACCCGTTGCTTTGCGGGAGTAAACAGACACCAGACGCTTTAATTTTTTTCCTCTGTGCGTGTGTGTGTGTCTCAACTCTCCTAAAAGAGAAGTTAAAACATAATCATGCACAGCCTGGATCAGAAAAAAAGGATTTCCCAAGAATGTGTGGTGAAATATGCCTCTCAGATCAATTAAGTGTTTACAGCCTGTAAGAATAAGCAGCACAGTAGAGAGAGAGCCAGAGAGAGAGAGAGAGAGAACTCTGTCTCTTATGGGCCTGGGAGCCTGCCGTAGCAATGTTTCATTAAGTGCACTCACTCCTGTGGCCTCCTATAAACACACATTAATTAAGGCACACGCGGAAAACGCAGTCTCTGAGCTTGCACTATGGTAATGATGATATGACCCCCAAACGGAGAGGTGTGTACCCGGGGTCAGGGAATAAAAGCAGGCAGCGTTTAATGCCAGAGCTTGGCTGATCTGCAGAAACACGGGTCTTAACTGGTCCAATTCAAATTAGGGCCAAGATTTGCTTAATTGGCTAATTTAGATGTGCATGAATGTGGATTCATTTCCTGCGCTGAGCCGGGCCGGGCCCTTTGTGTGTGAGTGCAAGTGTATGTGAGCGTGTGTGTGGTTTTTTTTTCTGCCATAAAAATAATGATGGGGGTCAAGATGACAATTTTCTCTATGTCAGCAGTCAACGCCCGCTGTAATAATTTATACACACTGACAAAGCGTCTTAAAGATAACACCGGCCTGTGCTGTGATTTCACGTAAAACTCAGAAAGTTTGGTATAAACTGTGCCTAGACCTAACTAGTGATGGGTGATACCAGAATGTCTGGCTACTTTTTTTGATATCGATATCAAATACTGGCCATTCAACAACTTTAACATGTTTTTTTTATAATATTATTATATATTAGTCTTAACAAATTACATTGGTAGGACCATGTTTGTTACCTGTAACTGGCTCCTGCGACCCAACTTCCTGTTAGACAGCCAAGTTAATGTGTTGTATTTAACAAATCCAATGTTTTATTTTTCTTCAATTGGCATCTTTAACCTGACATTTCAACTCAAGTGAGGGGAAAAACATTTTAGAGGCTTTCATTCACACAGCATTGCCTCAGAAACCAGCAGAGTAATTGTAGTCTACTATTGCTGCGTCAGTCATAGCCTGACTGAAGATTATTAATGGACGCAGCCGTGACTGGATCTGTAACAGAAAACACTGTCAGCAAAGTTCATAACAGACAACTACTGGGGTCTGAGATCCAACTAATGGTTCACTCTAAATTTAAGAAAGGTACAAGTGTGAGTGCGAGTGGTTGTCCAGAGTGTCCCCCGTCTTTACCCAATGACTGCTGGGATTGGCTCCAGCTTCAACTTGACCCTGCGAATGAATAAAGAAAAACAACAGCAGTGAGTATGAACTCTGGCTAATCAAGCTTTTAGTGTCAGTGTAACTGTTAGCAACTGTTTTAACTGGTAAAGACAGGACATGGTATATCCCATGCTTCTGCTCCTGATATTTTCTTCTGCCCGACTCTTCCATCATTCCAGTCTCTATAGCTGTCATCACGTATACTTTAGCCAGATTTGTCACCGGCAAACGAGTGTCATCAATATGATTCCGAACACTGACATTTTCTTTGGTTGCCCTGAAGTGCAAAACCCCGTCTCATCCACTCCAAGATCTGCGTCTCCATCCAGGCCGTAGGGGTCGGAGGAGGAAGCTGGTATCCATCTTCGTAACAGTGACTATGTTGGAGGAGGAGGAGGAGGTGAAGGAAGAGTAGGCGAGGAGATGGAGGGGAGGAAGGCAGCATGTCAATGAGCCTGCCCAGTGTCACTGAGCACCACACAGAACAGCCATCTGGAGAATCAAAGACTCCTACCATCTGGCTGCCTCACCCACTCGCTACCCCCGCAGAATAAGAATCAAGCTGATAGCACGTTGCCGTAACACTCCTTGGCCTTATGCGCAAAAAGTCAGGTAAAAAGTGCAATCAAGTTCTTAAAGAAAGCCTGTCAAAATGAATAAATCCAGCCAGGAAAGGAGTGTTTTGATATGCCGCGTACGTAGGGATGTGTGTGAAGGGGAGAATCGACCCTCATTCCTTTCTACTTACTGACTCTGTCTTTGTCTTTTCTTAGTTTTTATGATAGCTGGTGTAAGTTGCTGATAAGGCACAAAAATTGTTTTTATAGATCCTCACTTTTCCAGGCATGACTGTGGAAGTCCGTAGTCTCTCAGTTCCTCACTTTATGACGTCCAAGGATCATTTGCCTTTAGATTAGCTCCCCCTTTTCCCTGATGGTTTTGTCCTTGATTCGGAGCAGATATTAAAACTGTCCCAGGATTTTATTGATAACAAGAGGAAGTGGAAACTGTAGCACAATGATAGAAAAACTTTAGAGGAGCTCTTTAACATTGAACCCTGTCTTGCTGACTCGGGCCCTTCACAGTCGTCTTCGTCTAAATTATGTATGCGCTGTAAGTATGTATTTGGCAGCGAAGACGGGGATGAACTCTGGGCGAGAAGTCGTCAGCCGTATACCTAAAATGCCATTTCCTTGTTGCTGAGGTACCATTGTTTGAAAAAGGGCCGGGGCAGGGCGTTGATGGAGAGGTGCCCCTCTGGCCACTCACATGTTTCTCTGCCTTTTTTTTTCTTTCTTTCTTTCTTTTTGGAGTTGAGTTTGAGAGAAATCTCCTGACGCTGTAAAATGGGCAATGATGACATATGTGGATGCAGGCCTGTTCATATCTTTGTGGGGGCCTTTAGGGAAATAAATATCTGAGAACATTCAGTGAAATGAAGCTCACTCAATAAATCACCATGACACAATAAACACTTCTGGCACATGAGCAGCCTCCAACCTTTTCCCCACCACACCACCACCACCACCACCCTCCTACCCAGCATCCCCTGGTACCCCACCCCCTCACACACACACACACACACACACAGACTCTCTCCTCACTCCTCTCATCCTCTCAGACACCACCTACCTTCTCCCCGCCTCTTCTTGTGCTACCAAATGGTGCCTCCCCACAGGCCAGTAAATCAAATCCCAGCACAAATACAGTGGGAATTTATTTGGAATGGGCTTTTGTTCTCTTTAACGCTCGATTGTTAGGCTGACTAGGTCGCATGATAAATTTTGAGCAGGTTGCCGCGGCGACAGTGCTGTGTGTGTGTGTGTGTGTGTGTGTTTATTGCCCCCAGTACTAAGCATGAATCACGCTGCTTTTTAAACTTCGCTCCTTTCACCATTTACACCCCCATGTAGGTAATAGCTATTTAATCCAAGAAATGGAGGAGAGGAAATATTCTGTTAGCTATTCACCTGTTCACATCTACCAATGACTATAAAACCAGAACAAAGCACTTTGTACATAGGGCCCTACATCAGTTGTATCCCTATTTTTGTTGGATGTTTGGAACTACATCAAATATTTAAATTTAACTTTCTTATCATTTATGTGTTTGTGTCCAATGTCAGGACTGGGGCCCAGGATAAACTAAAATCAGTTTGGTCATTTTTCTCGTATTTTTATGTCAGGTTTAGCTATTTTTAACCCCAGCTTTTTGCAAGTATTGATCTAACAATTGATGTACATGTAACATCAATCTAAACCTCTAAATGTGTTAAGCTTTTTTCATCTAAACTTAGGGTTGACTTAAATTTCTGACCTAAATTCCAGTATAATTGTCATACTGGTTGTTTTAAGTTTGTTAAAGGTTAATGTACAGAAAGCATTTGTTTCAAATATAGAAACCGATGAACTAGCCCTTGAGCTAATAGTTTCCATTATTGTCGCCACTTAAGTCACAAAGTAACATTTTATTTTTACTTTTTTATTCAGCTGTTTGTACTGAATATTAGCTTTCGATAAAATGATGTTAACCTTTTCCTTACATAGGAAGTTTTTTCTACTTCTTCTGTGCATTTCCTGGTCAAAGCTGTAGCTAATTGAATTGCTGTATGGCTTGTTTGTATTGTCTCATTCTAGTGAGAAAAGTTTGTAGCCCTCAGATTTACAGCTTCGAGTGTTGTCGTATTGTTCTCCAGCAGGTGTTAATGTATCCGTATGGAAAGTTATTGCCACCAGCTGTGTGTTCAGTGCTGCCATTTTCTAATATTTGGTTACGAGTGGAAACAGTGTCGTTTGTTCAAACAACAACAACAACAATGGTCCTGGTTATGGCTTATTTGTTACACTGTATTGTCCTTGGATTACTGAATGGAAAATGGAAAATGAGTGTCCGTTCTGTCACCTTCTGAGTCACTCTGGGGGAAGGATGGAGCGCTCAGCTTTTCCCTTGCCTCATACACTCCCGGTGCGTCTCCAATGGCAGTGGCTGTCGTAATATAGCTGCAGCAATATAACGGACTAATTGGTTTATCTGTGTTTGCTGTGGTAACTCACATGGAAACACGTTCTCTTAAACAATTATAATTTAAAAACCCCGGCCAGAGTATACATGTTTTTTTCTTGCTTATCTGTGGACGCCCTAGCTGTGATTGTGCACTGTTATAAATGGCACATAGTTAGTTATGGGGCGGGGGAAAGACAGTGTTTACACTAGGCCTCATGCGGTGAATCTGTCCAGTGTAAGGTAATCTGCAGTAATAAGCTCCATTTGTTTTGTTTAGCTTTTAAGCTGAGGGGAGAGAGAAAGAAAGAGAGAGGGAGAGAGGAAGGGGGGAGAGAGAGTAGAGAAAAAAATCTCATTTCAAATCCTCGCCACCTTCTTATCTCTATTTGTTCAGTTGTTTTTAATGCCACATACTGAAAGAATTTCAATGGCTGTTTTGCCATGAAGTCATTTGTTATCCTTCAGCGGGCTTTTCGTCTCCCCATTGTGTGACAGGCCCGGAGTGCTCCAATCCTCCAGATGGAGCAGGTCACAGACACACACACACACTTACACTGAGAAGGACACACACAAACACACACATATGTCCACAGGCAACTTCACACACTTTCATTTCTAACTGCTTGACATAGATCAGACGTGTCCAAACTCCGGCCCTGGTACTTGTGGTCAAGATTTTAATTTTCATGGCCCAGGTAAATAAGTTTTGAGAACACCATGTATCATTTTTTAAATATTATTTTTACATTTAGTAACTGTCAGTTAACAACCCCTTTCCTTATTTTTAAAAATCTATTTTTCAGCAGTTTTAATAAACGTTAGCTATTTGTGGTCTGTTTCTGTCTTTGTACTGTTATTTATATTTAATTGTAAATTTTTTGCTTTTTATGTTTTAATTTGCATTCCAGGCTATTTGTAAAATCCATTTAGAGCTCTAAAATCTTTTTAAAAATGTTAGCCTATTTTGTGCTACAACTTAGCTAACTGTAATGTTCTCAATCTGTCTGGTAACTATTATTAAGTTGAAGGTTAAATAAGAATCACTTTTCCCTAACTTTAGGTATCTTCTGAAACATTTATTTAATTATGGTTAAAATTATTGTTTTGCAATAGTTTTCGCTGACATTGTGCTGTACTTACTTCAGTCACCTATAGTCAGCTAATTCTTACTTATATTCATCACTGCACACTTCTAACCCCTTATTAACTGAACACTCCTCTCTGGTCTCTCTGGATGAAGAGCAGCCTGATATTTTTACAGCTTGCGTCATGTTGGTAAAAATATTTCTTCACATCGTCCGTAGTCTTCACTAAATTCTCTGTTAGTGTTTCACAGATTCCGTCTCCTAAACCCATTGATGGAGCTGTTAGTTACAGAGCAGATGCTTCTCCTGTGTCTTATTTGCCAATTACTCTCACGTTAGTAGTTTTACCCAAAATGGGGGAACTGTTTGTTCTGGAGATAAAACACATTATGGCTCTTCTTATTCACTTAGTAACTACACTTCTTTAGTTATACTTTCCCAAAATAGGAGTTTTATGTTCAGATGGACATTTTTTATTAAATCATTTCTCCTTTTTTTTTCTCCTTTTCTCCATGTGGTGTCCTGCTGCTCTCCTGTTGGATTTCTGTAAATTCAGGTTAGTACAATTTTACTTCATAAATACGACTTCTACAATATGAAATACATTGTTTGTATTCTGTTTATTCTACATTATTATTCATTAACCAGGTGATGTTGAATTCTCAGTTAGCCGCAATTAGCCTCCTAAGAAATATTATTTCAGTCACTTATGCAAAAAAACAATGATTTTAAAAACAATGAAGTTAAATACCTTGGACAGAATTCTTGAGGAAAGCTCCTCCTGTACTTCATTGCAAAAACCTTCATTTGTTACACTGAGAAAATCAACATTTGGTTACAAAAATGATTCATTGCAAAATGTCCAGGTTCAAATAAACACTGTTGGTAATAAAACTTTTAATTTTATGTTATTTATGCATACTGGATCCTTAAAAGAACTTACTGAGTTTTTTTAATTTTTTAATTTTAAATTCCACAATTCAGGATTTTAAGTCAGAATCCTGACTTTCTGATTTGTCTATTTTCTTTTTACGAGGAAACATCCCTTCATCAAACCTACTCTTACAAGCTATTTTTAATTTTGATATAATTAAAAAAATACAAATAGAAGCTGTAAACCAGGTTCATTTGTTGAAAGTGCTTGAAATTTCCTGGGATATCACCCTGGAAAACATAAAAAAAATCAAATTCCTCTTTAGGCTGTTGATAAAAAAAAATGTGTGTTGTCATTTTCTGTCTTGTATTTACCAGTGACGGTGACAAAGGTAAGTGTATGTTCAGTGGTAAATATCCCATAATAAACCCTGTCCATTAACAGCCGCGGCCAGGACCTGCTCGCTCTATTTCAAACCTAATGGGGTTTGACTATAATTTGAGTGATGGCCTTGATTGACAGCTGTGTTCACTATCTCAACACTAACCCCTGACCGTGGACATTAGAGTGGGATTAAAGAGGAGCGCATATTAAAGAATATTAAGCCAATCCAGCCAAGTGGCGACGCTTCCATTCTTCTTCTCTTTTGTCCTTCTTTTCTTTGGGATGTTCTCGCATTAGATTTACAATTCCACACAGCGGCAGCAGCAGCTGTGGTGATAGCAACTTGTTAATACAGCTGCAGGTTGCCCTTGTGAAGGGGCAAAAATCAAAGGACAGACGGGCAAAAACAGATAGAACATTATACTGCAGAGAAAGGAAGAAGGGAAGGAGGCAAGGCCACAGCATCACATACATTAAAATAACACAGCCCTCAGAACTGGCTGCTTAATACGTCAAAATGTCTCACTTTTTGTCTGGGACATATTTTCTCCCCTGCCTCCAGTCGTTGGCATATTTAAGAGGACACTTTTTTTTCCCTCCTCCTGCAGCAGGATATCTGGGCGAGGGGGGGGCAGAGGGGTGTTTATTGTATTGCGCTTCAGCTGCAGTAAATAGTCGTAAATCTCTAAGTGTTGCATTTATTCTAGCCCTGACACCAAAGCCTCCCACTCTGAGGATGATTTAATGTAACTTATTTGATTCTGTTTCCCTTCATTTAGGGGGATTTTGTGTATGTGTGTGTCTGTGTGAGTGTGTGTGAAGAGTCTCGAAGACAATGTAGACACTAACAAAAGATTGTTTTAACAGCTGCGCGTCTTTGATTACAAGCCTCTCGTTTGAAGTGTATCACTTTAACGCCAGCCTTTGAACTTGGACAGAGATCATAAATGGATCCAGCGCCTTTTTGATGTGAGAGGAGGGGATTTTTTTTTTTTTTATTCGCTGAAATGTGTCTGCATCCAAGTGTTTTGAAACTCAAGTTTACTGTTGATTTTTAAATTTGAGGAGAAGAAAGATGGGAGGATGGTGTCGTTACTCCTGGTGCAAGTCCAGGAGCCTCAGTTCTGAAACCTTTCTTCAAAGAGCGGAATGTAAAATAATTTGTCAGAATAGTGACAATATAATGTGGCGAAGTGTAACATTTACTAAACTAATCAAGTGCATCACATACTATAATATATTTTTGTTAGTAAAAACTCAAACTGTAGCAAAAAATTACCCTCAAAGTAATTCCTGTGAGTCAATACAAATACCCAGTGTTAGCTGAAAGATACAGTGGCAGACAAAAGTTTCCCAAAAAGATTTGTCAACACATGTCTTAAAAAAGTCAAATAGAGCTAAAAGTTAGCCTAAATGTAACTGAAAGAAGCTAAGAAGTAAGTTAAAGGTGGTAAAGTAGTAAAACTTAAGGGTAGCTAAAGATCACCAAAAACATAAGCTAAAAGTTAATCAAAAGTTCATTTTCCAAAAGGTCCCCGAACCAGAGTTTGCACAAACATTTGCTTCTGTAGCTTCTAAGCGTCATATTTCCTGCTCCTGCTTTAGAGAACCAGGATCCCAACAGTTAACACTTCTAATGTTTTTAATCTGCTTGTTTCCTTTGAAAGCAGCAATAATAAAGTGCATTTGCGACACTTTGTTGTTTGGAGGGTAAAAAACTCAAATTGTATTAAAGGATTAAGTAATTGAACACTAATCTAAAGGACTGGAGGTTTTCTCTTCTTCAGTAATGCCTTTAATCTCTGCTCACTATGAAGCAAAGGGAGTGAAGTAGTGAGTGACTGAAGGAAAAGAAGATTAGTTTAGTTTTTTGGGGTTTTGTTCTATTTCAGGGAAACTACACTGGCTTAAATGGATTACTGTTCAGACAGAGAAATGAAGGGCAGTGAACACAAACATCTCTCATGGAGACGTGTGTTGATGTGGTTATTGATGAGGTACAAATAAAATGTGTTCCAGTTTGTCCACCTTGTCCTCAAACTCCCAATCCTTGGTTGTATTCACCAAATGAAACACACATATAATGATGTAATATTACCTGTAAACTTGGGATTAAAAAAAAAATAGTAGAAATGTGACACTTTAGAAGCCGTTGTTCCCTCATTTCCAAATTAATCATGCTCCAGATCCACTGCCATTGTTCAGTCCCACTGTTACAGTAACACAGCAGAAACAAAAGTTGAAGAAATTCAACTCGTCCTACATCTGTCATTGTCACCAGGAGAGACTGATCATAATACTTTATTTATAATCTGCTCTGGAGGAATGTGCCTTTTTCTTGTAAATGCTCATTGATTCAAGGGCAGACAAATATACCCGCAGCACCCGGCATGACCCACATAGTGGCATCATTATTAGAGTCCACCATTCTTCTCCAAAATAATAAAAAACAAAAACACAAGTCAACTGCTTCTTCTCTTTACCCTTGTGCTTCTCTCAAATTGCATTTTGAAAGTCATCCTTTCAATCTTTTCTTGATATAAATAGACAGACATTTGAGTTGGGAAGTTGGAGGAATTGTGGGGGGGAAAAGGGAAGAGGAATTTTAGATATTTTTAAATGATGTCCTACATTTTGTCAGCTAAAAGCAGGATATTGCCTGAGCGGGAGGAGAAGCCATGTTCTTCAGTTGTCAAAAGGCAGTAAGTAATGATTAAAATAGCAGTGTGAAACGCGGGGAGATTAAAGTGATGCTAATGATAAGTGAGAGAAGAAAAGGGCAAGCTATATTTTAATTCCTGGGAGAATGGTTAATGACTTCTATTGCCTGAGATTAAACTAAACCTGTCTCATCAGCTTTTTCTGCTCGCCGAGGAAAAAAAAAAAAGGAAAAAAGGCCGCTGCACTTTAATTTATTAAACTCTTTTAAGGAAGCACATTGATCTACATAGGTTAAACTTTTGGAAATTTTTGGTGCAAATAATAAAAAAAATGAAAGAAAGAAAGAAAGAAAAAAAAGACGCCCCATAAAGCTGTCACGCAGGGGCAAAGCTGTTGAGTTGCTTAAGGCGGACTATAAAGAATTCATTATCTCCAAACTGCCACATTTAATCAGAAAATATCAATTATTAAAGAGAGGAGGTTTGCTCCTGTTTAGAACATCAGGTTTTACTGACACACTGGATTAAACTGACACACACAGTGTATTCATCTGCCGTCACTGCAGTCACTTTGACTTTTTTATTTATTATCCACACCTTGTTTTCTGTCTGCCGCTGATGAAGGGTGCATTTGAACTC
This sequence comes from Cynoglossus semilaevis, assembly GCF_000523025.1. Taxonomy (NCBI): domain Eukaryota; kingdom Metazoa; phylum Chordata; class Actinopteri; order Pleuronectiformes; family Cynoglossidae; genus Cynoglossus; species Cynoglossus semilaevis. The sequence goes on along the minus strand of NC_024322.1, from coordinate 7,914,602 downwards.
TTTAAATAGGTCCAAGGACGTCGATACGTACAGTATAATGTAAGACACATCTGATGTGTTCCTGTTGTAAACAATGGACAACTAAAGGACTTTACTACTTTTAAAATGAAGTATCTGGTGCCTTACATATGCATCGTTTGAAAAACCAAGAAGAATGTAACTGCTGTTGTCATTTTAAATTCACTTAATGTTTGAAAATGTTGCAAAGTAAAAAAATAGAACATAAAAATAACAAAATCTACCTAAACAATAAGAAACCCAAATAGTTAAAGAATTTTAAAACAATTATAATGAGCAAATCTTGTAATGGCCAAAAGAGATAACATTAATAACCAGAGATGCTAACATAACGTAGCATAACATTAGAGTTACTCTGCACTGATCTGTTTTAGATCCAGCTCTTCTTACTTGTTCCTTCTCTATGGTGTAAAGCAGCCATGGTCAGAATCAGCACATGTTTCTGAGGGTAAATGAACATACATTCCAGTGCACAGAGCCCCCTCACATAACAACAGGCTGAGTCTTTATCAGCAGGAGTGTGGTGATAGCAGTCACTGAAACATTCTGCTGACAGCAGATTCGTTCTGTTTTTGTACACATGTCAGTTTTTGGTCGGGGCTGCTAGCTTTGTCCAACTTTGACCTCCTTATTTTTTTTATTTGGGACAATCCAGAACCAGGATTTTTCCACTGCTCTCCTTTAGTTCCTGACTATTTTCCCCCTCTCCTTGTGTATTTCCTTATCTTAACCTTTGTTGTTTCAGGTCTGGAAATAGGCCTGATATTTAAAGCGCCGACCGCCTTCCCCTTAGAGAACAAATAACCACATGCCACCGAGCGCCGAATCCGGTGTGCATCCAAAATTCTCAGCGGATCTGTCAACAGGAGGCAGGCAGACAATTAATAAGGCTTTTTACTTCTGATATCAACACCCCTGCTCTGGGGAAGAGGGGAAATGTACATGAAGACAACAAAATGGAAATTCCCACAGTTTTAAAGTTCTACCTGATGGCCCAATTATTCTCACTGTAGCTCTGGCTGTGGTTGATAACATCAGTGGTTGCTGCTGCAGAGCAGACTTCCATCCAGGAGTGTCAGGCCAGTGTAAGGTCAGTTTCTGGGTGAAGTCTTATCTCCTCTCTCAAATCAATGAGTTTCTCATGGTCTCATTGCTTTTCACTGATGATAGAACTATCTAATCCTGGTGGTGTGCTCTGAAAATGGACTCTTTGACTATTTTAATAATCAACTTACGGAGGATACAATTCCATCACAGCAGAGTACTCCTCAGTAACACATTGAAAACTTGCAACTTTAGATAAAAAAATAACACCTCACAGAAAAGCTAAAGGTCTGCCAGAGTAGCTAACACATACCAAACTTTTGGTAAATTAAAAGAAGTACAGCTAAAAAATAACAAAAATGTTTTAAATTTCTTTATAAATTGCCCAGTAAAGGTCAAATTAGCTAAGAGGACAGCTAAATGTTCACTGGACTTTAGATTAGAAATCAAGGATACACTAGAAGCAACTAAAAATTATGTAATTAAATAAGAAAAAAAAATCAACTTTAATAGATAACAAAAACCAGTCTGAGCCTGAGCTAAGAACAATTAGCCAAAATGGAAAAAAATGTAAAGAAATAAATGACATTTGCGTTTTTTTCTCCAGGAGGTGCTTAAAATTAGCTATTTGCGTTTTTTTCTCCAGGAGGTGCTAAAAAGTTACTAATAGTTGACAAAGAGATACATGAACTGTTGTGTAATCAAAATATAGCTCTGGAGTGCCAAAAATGCACATTTCAGATAGACCTAAATATATTGTTGAAATCACTCCAATAAGAAAAAAAATATATATACCTATCCCAAAAATATAGCAAAAGGATAGCTGGTAATAAATAAATAAATAATAATGATTAATATGTTAATTGATGCATGTTGTTCATAATTATGTCTCATATGTTTATTATAAGCCACAAAGACTGTTGTCATTAGCTAATGAAATCCTAATGTTTTACAACTGCGGGGCAGTAAATATATATTCAACTGGACTCCATAATGAAGCCACAAATAGAAATGAAAGGAAACAAATGATAATTCAGACTAATTATGGCTGTGATAATATCAGCAAACCAATGATTCGAAGTGTCGAACAGTTAAACTTCAGATGTGGTGGGCAGTTACTAATATAGATTTAAGCTTATTTTTAACCCTAATTGATGTTCAAGGTTAATCTAATCAGTCCAGTTCTAAGTGTGAAGAGTCTGCTCCACTTTAATTGCCTATTTTTATTGCCAGTGTGATTTTAATTGAAACCAAAGAGGATCCAACAACAACTGTGACATGTTGATGTCTGGGGGATAGTTATAAATATATGACAAAATATCTGCATTATTAATGTGATTTCTTAATGCATAATTATAATGTGTCCCTGTAGAAACACACTCATGTTACTATAGGCAACAAGAGCCAGACAGAAAAAAAAAAAATCACTTCATCCTCAATATGTCAAGTGACTCCGCACAGCTAAAGCTGAGGATTTTAACTGGGCATGACCAAAGTCTGGTCCCAGGGCCAATAATGGCACTCAAACGTGGTATACAAGGCCTAGTATTAGAGCTTTCTTCCATCTTTGATTTAAATACTTATATTGACTGTACCATTTATATTTTTTGTGGTCATTTGAGCTTTTTCTGCAATTTTAGCCACTTCGACTTCGGCTATTTTTTGGCTAAGTCTCAGCAAATGTATGACCTCTTGTTTCTTCATATCCATTTCTTTGTGCTAACTATGCTAACACAGGTGGTTTGGCAATATTTTTGTGTGTTTCTTTTGCTAGTTTGAGCTAGCTTTTTTGGTAACCCTTTGGGACTGATGAATATGGCTAAGCTAGGCTAAATCTGTGTTAGCTTTCAGTTGTGTAAACGTAAACAGATAATGATAAAAGATAAATGAAAAAAGACAAGTGCAGTTGAACATCATTAACGTTTCTAAAGTACTTTTCCATGATCACATGCCTCCTTGAGCTAAAGTTTGTTCACCATGAGGTCACCAGCAGCTTTAGCAGGTGTGTCACTTTCTTCACAACCTAATCTCAGTTCTGTTACCAGCTCTTCTCACCCACAAAACCACTGCCTGCCTGTTTTCACGTACAACATCCCACCTGGTAATGAAGAGCTGAGCAGCCAGTCGCTAAAAATACGCTATAACGCTAATGTCACAGCCTCTTGCCATTTCCAGCACCCGCTTCCCAAAGCCCAGGCTGGTGTGAAGGGAGCGAGGGTGGGTGAGAGGAGGGAGAGAGGGAGGGAGCAGAGCAGACATCTTTGTAATTCTTTTAATAACATGTGTAAATGGGCAAGGGGCCTATCTGTCTTTATCAGGCCTGGAGAGTGGAGCGGAGCAGCTGATACCACCTAGGGGCTGGGAAACGTCTGATTCATCTACCGGCCTGTGAAGCTGATTAATTTCACTCTTCATTAACAACCTGTTTTGGCATCTTCTCTAGACATAAACACTGGCTCCTCCACTCAGGTCCAAACATTCACTTTCACATAGGTTTAAATCTGTTTGGTGACCATTTGTAGAGTAGATCTATCCCCGGTCGTGTGACTCCACAGTGGGCAGGAGTTTCAGTTCAGTGTTGTTACTGCACTGATGTGCCTCTCTGTAAATACCCTTTTATAGTGGTGGTGAAATCAGTGCTTGTTTTTACATGTCTGAGGCTAAGGGGAAACAAAGTGGGAGGGGTTCAGTGTTAGTACTCTGATGTAAATACACAATACAATATGAAGTGGCTGAATGTACTCTGGGCTGGGCATGAGTACTCAGGTGTATGTGTAAGTACTCTAGGTATTAGTTTAATGTACACTAGGAGTGTTCTGGTGTGTTATTGACAATGTAGAGCTGAACTCAAATGACCAGCAGCTGTTGGTTACCCTGTTTATAAACTCCAGCTACGCCACCTTTAAATATCAGTGGTAAATATATCTGTAGCATAACACTGTCCCTCAGCTCTTCCTCAGCCTTTTTCCCACCACTGAAGCCCACCTTCCCCCTTCCATTCCTGGGCAGTGGCTCTAGCTGCAACAGCCACCATTCTACTCCTCCTGCCCCTTCTTCTTCTTCTTCTCTTCCTCCTCCTCCTCCTCCTCCTCTTGTTGCGCCCTTGGCAAATGAAAGGTCAAAGACGCTGCAGTGATTAATGAGCAGTAGACTCTGGGATCTCTCTGTCACCCCCCCGCTTGTCCCCCCCACCCCCGTCCCCTCCTCTGCCCTCCCCGCTCTTTGCATTATTTCATCTGCTAATCTCACACCACACTACTGAGCTGCTCCACTCACAGAGACAGCACTGTTGTCATTTGTGGCACAAACACAAACTCAAATGAGGTCCTCTCTGAAGCAGTGTCCAAAGACTGGGCCAGAACTCACAGGGTCACCAAACAAACAAGGCTCTAGGCCTTATCCACGGCTACATTTATAATGGAACGTCAAGAGTCAGGTTTTTGAACATGTAGCTCTTTAAAAAGTTACAAAGATTGGATTTGGATTGGATTGTCAAGAAGTAAAAACTGGATTATTCGCACTGTCCCTGTTGGGTTTTACAAAGAAGGAAATGGAAACTGTGAAAAAATGTACACGATGATTCTATAATTTAAATTAGTGTAAATATGTACAAATATGGAAAATTGTGAAAGACGACTGGAGATAGCATAAACATATCGATGTACTTTGCAAGATCTGTAAAGTTTGCCAAAATGCTAGCTAACAGTTAGTGATAAATACAAAGATAACATGCTAAAAAAAAATCCACATTTAATGAACTGATTGCCAAATGTCAGCCTTAGCATAGCTAAATTAGCTTAAAGCTGAATGCTTGCTGAAAGCTAACTGTTTACTTCCATGACTTACATAGCTAGAAATATAAGTACTTGTTCCAATTATTACTCAAAGTTACCACAAACTTACTTCAAAGTTAGTAAAAAAATATAAAGCTAAAAACCTTATAATCTAGTATGGCAAAAAAAAGTTGTGGGAAATCTTATTTTGGGCCATTAATTATTAATAAAATAATTTAAGGTTCAAACAGTAAAATAAATAAGAAACAAACAGACGGGGTTTGTTTTATGCTGATAAATCTCCTGGATAACTGCAATAATTACATGAAATAGTGTTGTCTTTGTTTGTTGTCTACTTGTGGGTCCCTGTGTGTAACATCCTTTTGGAAACACTGGTTCAGAGAATAGAAGGGAGAGAGAAAACGTTTTGTGAGGAAAAAGAAAAAGGAGGCTCAGCAGCACACAGGATGTTTCTGAGCCTGAAGAAAAGGTGCTGTTGTGTAAACCATGAGCTCTCACCTCCAGCTTTTCATCTCAAGATGTTTCCACCACGTCTAATGATTTCAGTAGTGTGCTCTCAGCACAAAAAGTCCACTTCAGGAGCCGGCTGCTTTTTAAAAGGTGTAATTGAACGTAAACGCCGACGTGGTTTTTCCTTCACCATGTGGATGACACTCAATGTGGCTCAGAGCTTCTGTTTATTTGGTAAAAAAGTAATGAAATATTTACTGTTGTACAGATTAGCATCAGTTATTGACTGCGACAGGGATCTGTGCACAAGTATGTGCAGGTTTTATGGCGACAGAGGGAGAGAGTTGGAGGGCCCCTCATGTTTGAATGCACATCTTCAAGCGCACAATAGACCTGTTAGCGGGGCCGGGTTTCTGCCTGTCACTTTCTCTCTACGTGTTGCTTTTTTTTCTTCCGCAGATAAGTGGGCCTAATGCTGAACAAATAGTGGAAATCAGAAGCCACTGAGAAGCATTTGCCTCCGCTTTTCCCAGGGCTCAGGCGCACTCAGAGACAGAGGGAGCGATGATGAGAGAGAGAGAAAAAGAAAGGAAAAAATCCTCAATGAGCAAAACAATTTTGTCACCACAAGCAGATCCAATTGAAAAGTCTCCTGGACCGGGGGAAGAGCTGCAGTTGTCAGATCATGGCCGTGGCTCTGAATAGATCCAAGCAGGGCTTAAATTGGCATCAGGTGTGGGCTCCCCCTGGCTGCTGATAGGCTCTCGCATTGTGCCGGCCAGACATTTGGCCATTTTCAGATATAATGGGAGAAATGAATGCAAATGAGTGGAGTGGACTGAAATGTATTTAAATGCAGATTGAATGGTGGGGCAGGGGAGGGAGGTGGGGGTCTTCTGCGTACTGCCTGATAACAAGTTGCTTTAGGAGAAGGGCCACATTGTGTTGGATCGGCGCTCCAACCCCTCACCCATCACCGCTCTGACCCCCCCCCAGCCCACCCCCCAACCCCTCCAAAGCACATCAGCGCTCCCTGAGCTCCTCTCTCTGTCACACTTGTGTCTCATAACAGGCCCCTTGTTCACTGGAT
>NC_024322.1:7884030-7906476 GCF_000523025.1 Cynoglossus semilaevis | reverse complement strand
CCCTCCAAAGCACATCAGCGCTCCCTGAGCTCCTCTCTCTGTCACACTTGTGTCTCATAACAGGCCCATTGTTCACTGGATAAACTCTCTGAAAACTGTTTACACTAGTCATTTATTTGAATTTCAAATATTTGCGGGTTTCTTGTCTTGGAAACAAAAGCCTCAGCCTCCTCTTTGCATTCATCAGACAAAGTGACATAAATATATATATATATGCTTTGGAACGAAAGAAATGGAAATTCTGCTGATTTGCGCTGGTAGATTCTGGTAGATTACAAGGTTTTAGAAAAGGTAAACAGATCTGGACTGCAGGCAGTGAAAAATCACAGCTGAATTTCAAAAATAGTAGTTGATTTGGTTTTAATGATTTTTTATTCAAATGAAATGTTAGACATTTAAAAGTAAACCCAGCTTCTCCTGCTGTTAAGGTGCATACCCTGTTATGAACTGCAGGGACACTTGTGACTGGCATGTTTTAGCTTGGATCAGATTGACTTCAATGACAGTGACTAGAGACTTGCACAGGTATAAACTGTCAACTACTGGTACAAATAGACTGAGATCTGGTCAAAATGTACAGTTTATTTCCACTAGCCTTTATTGATTCATTTTCACCGATGTCTCCTCTATCCATATTAAAGAGCTCTAGCTTGAGCCCTTTCCAGACCTGTGAATTACTGCAGTGTCACACTCTGAGTGGTTAGCAGAATCATGGGAACGCACTTATTCAGCCCCGATGTGGGAATTAGGATGCAGTCAGTGAGACCTTACAGCTCTGGCTGTGTTAATTGAATTTTATAGGAAAACTTTTCCAGCATCGTTTGTCTTTTCACACCGGTCAGTGACCTTTGACCTTTCCTTAGTTTAAATAGAAAAATTAAAATGATAGATAGATAGATAGATAGATAGATAGATAGATTATATATATTTTTAAATTTACAGTTTATTCTTAGCATGTTAACTTCCTGTTCTGGTGTAATTTCCTCTTTCCTTTACGTGAATTTGGTATCTTTGGATTAACTGTTTCTCAGTGAACTTTACCAATATGCTGTATATGGACATTTTTGCCAAATGCAGCATAGTAGTAATAATAAATATATAATTTAATATATAAAAAAAATCACAATAAACAGAAACAAAAGGGCGTGTATTTACTTGTTTCTATAAAAAAAAACACAGATATTTTTTGTCCTCATTTGCAAAAAAACAATTTACATCCAATTAAAGCTGGTTAATTAAATCCACTCACCTCTAGTTGTCCTGTCTGCACACAATGGTGCATTTCAATGACAAACAACCACTATTCAAAACAACTTTCTTTGTTTATTTAATTATCTAACTTTAGCTGGAATAAATGCATAAATTAAACCTTACATTTTTTTTTTAGATATTTCTCATGTTTGTGACCTTTTAGATGACGACAGCCTGTCTTCAGCGGAGTCAAACGACACCAAACAAACAGGTTGCCTAATATCGTTGGCGAATTCAGAGATAATGTTGAGAATGTCAGTTATTTAAAGTTGTTCCTGTTATCAAAGGGGGCTGTGGCTGGAGGGAGGGAGGGAGGGAGGGGTGGGGTGAAGGGGCGAGGCGGCTGTTGCAGGAGCGGCTGCAGAGATGTTTCAGTGTCCACAAGTTTCCATGTGGTGATTAATAGGAGGGGGTAATGTAGTGGGGAAATGAGTAAACACTCCCGTGCTCCTGGCTTTGTGCTTCAGCGACTTGATGACAAGGGCAGATCAAGGTGAGAATTAAACAGACCTGCAAAAGAGAAGAAGAAGGAAAACATGAAGAAAAGAACCGGGGGAGGAGTGAAGCGCATGACAGAGTTGGTCACCGAGTGGGAGTACAGGGAAAGAAAAGAAAGTAAAAAAGAGCCATGCTGATACAAAAGTGGAAGTTTCTCCCCTCCACAAGAATAATTAAAGGCGCTCATGGGAGGGCAGTTTTAATTTCATGTGTAAGGGGCTAAAGATTTCATTTAAAGGAGCAGTGAGTGGAGAGGAGGTTAATAAGAGGGACAAAGCAAGGGAATGTGAGAACATACAGTGTGAGGAGGAGCGTTGGACTTTCAACCTGACACGATTTTAATTATTTAACCTCTGCTGTAAAAAGAAAAGAAGAGGTGAAATAGAATAAAGAAAGATTAACTGATTAACGGCCACGCTAACCAGTTACCCACTCATGGGGAACTGGATGAAACTTCACCCGCGGTAAAGCTAACCATACTGGCCTGACATGGTCAGCTTTGACAGGTTTTGCTTTGAAAATAGACTCATTTAGAACAAAATACTTGCAACACTTGACAAACATCCACACCATCTCCAGTAACATACCCTGAGAAGGTACAGAAGGTCAGGATGAATCCCTAAGTTAAAGCCATGGTCGGCACCATGAACACAGGAACATGAATTCAGTACTACTCCAGCATCTGACTGGTGGGCACAGGACTTGGAGAAGACATTCACCCACTTTTTTAAGCTAATTTAATTTTTTAGATCACATTTGAAAAAAGCTAAACAAGACATTTGAATTCTATAACAGTCTTTTTCAACTAAATTATCTCCATCTCTTGGCTAATATTCAGCTATATTTGTTATTTAGTGGAATTTTTAATAATAATGACTTTTAATAACATTTAAGTGACACCTAAGTTAGCAACATATGGGTGCCATGTAGTGGGCTCTATTTTTTTTGGTTTGCATTTTTTTAATGTTAGCTTGTTAACTAACTGTTTTTACAGCAACATTTTATCAACTCTGTTTGGTTAAATGATAGCTATTTTAGCTAATATTGTTTCTGTAGCTATACATTATGCTACTGATCATCTTCTATTTTTTTTTTTTTTTTTTTTTTTGTAGTTGCTCCTGGTGACACTTCATTGTCTTTGGCTCAATATTTGTTGTTTTCAACTAAATACGTAATTCTAGGACAGATGAGTGTTACAGACATATGTAATCAAAGGTACGCCTTAAGTAATAATGAGCACTTTCTACTGAGTATTTCAGTGTGGTAAAACTTTAGGATTCCTAACTATGGTCATATGGGACAGTCTGGGCAGCTGCCCACAGGGACCAGACCAGACCAGAGTGCTGCCTAATTTCTTCTTCTGAGACGAGTGAACTTGCTTTTATACGGTTGAATCTTTGCTCTTGATCATTGAATTCTCACTCCATTAGTGCTGTCTGAAGTTGATACGTTCCAATTATCATAATAAGATCAGCTTGGTTCCTCACTCCCTGGGACACTGAACTCTCTGACTGCCACAGAAATGATCAAACGGACTTTGTGAACCAGACCCAGAGTCCCAGCTGTGGGCTGATCTGTTCACTCAGGCTGAAAAAGGAACTTCAGTCCAACATGGTGTTTTTTTTTTTCAACTTCTTTTAGCACTGTGGTATAGAACTCCTCCTTTCTACTTGTCTCTATTAAAATCATTTTTGCAGTAACCATGGATCACGAGTCTAAAGTCTGGTCGTCTCTGACACAATGACAGGTTTTATAGATCGATGATACATTTTTCTTGAAAATATTTTTCCTCCTTAACTTATGTTTCATCTTTAGCTAAAGGTTAACACATTTTAAAGCTAATTTTTGGATGATATTTTATTTATTTGCTTTTTGCAAATGGCTATGTTTCCCAATAGTTTTGCTTTAAATTTAGTTAGTTAACAATTCTTCTGGGGATGTTTTTTATGTATTTATTTTAACTCTAGATGAGTTACTTCATAGTTCTCTTTAGTATAAAGTTTGAATCTACCCCTGCTGTAGAGGATGGTGACAACTACTGCACTGTAATTCAAGGATCTCTTGCCCCACTGCCCCTGCCCAATCCCTTTCTTGCATTGGCCACATTTCAAGGCTCAAACCCTATGTTTGACACGCCCATGTTATATGTTTATTAGACTCTAATGAAACACTGACAAGTTCCTCGGCACCAGGGAAGATCCGTGTTCCATTAATGGTCCCTAATGTAGCAGGGCCACTCATGAAAGGCCTGGTCCTATTGCCTATCTTCACTGCTGCTCAGTGTCCTCCGTCGTGTTTGTTCTCAGAGCCTGCATCTCTGCATCCGTCTCCCTGGAAGTCAGAAGTGTCTGGTTCCATTCCTTTCAGAGTGGACCACAGTGTTCAGGTCTGACAAACAACAGTGGAATTGGTTTATTAATCCAGGAGTCAACAGATGTTAGTTCTATAATGAATTGACTGGTTTGGTCTACTGATGTGAACAGTCCTGTCACTTAATATCTGCAAAAGCTACCAATATGCATTGCTTCTAGCCAATGATAACAAATATCACCAAAGTCCTCCTTGTGCCGGAGGTTTTGATGGGACATAGAACAGTTTTCTGTGGCCCGTATTGATTTCATCACCAAGTAGAATATTGAAGATAATTAAATTGATATAAAATCCTCTGTTTAATTCTTCCTTTTGGTGGTTAGAATAATTTCCAGGGCTATTACAAATTGTGCGTGTCTTTTGCCTAACCATTAGCTACATCTTAAGCTAACGTTCCGCTTAACTGTTGAATACCTCTGAGTTTTTTATTTGTTAATATGCTATTAACTGGCTAACGTTTTAGTATCTGTAGCCAGTTTTGAACTATTTTACGTATATTTAAGTTTGTGTTTCTTTGTTTCTGGTTTTTATGGTGCTTGGATTACCTTTAGCTATTTCTAAGCTAACCTTGATGTTAACTAAAAATACTATCAAGAGCCCTGTCACTGGGAGAAAAATACACTTTTTCCTTTTTTTTTTGACCCAGAAGAGATGTAAGTTTTGTTACGTGTTAATTGATCCCATAGAATGCCTCGTCCCTTAATTAACAAACTCCTTCACGACCTCTGGAGCAAACATGCTTTTTCTCCCCTCCTCCACTGACATATTTGCAGCCACTCGGTTAGATTTATGTTAAATGTGAGAATTTATTTTTTTTCCGTCTCAGTTCCCATAGAGAAACTGCCTCTCCCTGGAGACGCCGCCGCCTCTCTCTATTAGTATGTGACAAAACATTTGTTCACACCAGAAACAATGGTCTGTAACATCTTCTAATGTGATTCACAGTTTATTTGCAAGTCCTCCACCGTGTTCAGCACGGTGAGGCCCTCGCGGATGCGTCACACATATGGATAATTTTAAGCAGATGCATCTGGCGTTTGGCTACCGTGCCATGATTAGTTTCCACAGCGTTTGTGAGTGTGTAAACCTCCACCGACACGGATGAAATATGGCCCAGGTTCACTGGGAGTGCAGGGAGAAGAAATGTACCCCATCTGTAATACACTGTGTAGACTAATATCAGCTCCTTTTCTCTGATATTGCAGCGAGATATCGATCTGGTAAAATTGTCCCATATTGGAGCTGTCTGTTGTGATATTCATCATGCTGTCACCTCTCTGCAGCACCTACGCGTTATTAGAAACCCGGGTTTGAAGAGGTTGAAGGGTTTTAGTCTCTGAGATGTAGCAAACAATTCATCATGAGTGGGAGAGAGAGACACTGGGAGAGGGAGAGAGAGAGAGAGAGAGAGAGGATTCAGGTGAGGTGATGCTTGGCTAAGATTTATGTCCAGTCAGGCTCTACATTAAGAATTATATCATCAAGCCAGAAGACACCAGCGGCTTCACTGCTATCTGCTGAGTAGGCCTATTTGCTTTCCTGCCACACTTAAATGGACTCCTTTTTTCACTCTCTTATGAAGCATTTAAGAGGAATCTGAAGTCTGCAGCGGCGCCGTATCTCACCCACAGAGAATTATTTGTGAAACAACAACAGCAGCTTGTCAAAAGCAGTTGTCATGTTGCAGGGATTTCAGCGTGAGCCTGACAATATGTAGCCATTCAACGCCACTCATTCATCGGGATTAAAGCCAAAGAGTCCCCAGTACTTACCAGCAGTGTTTGTGTGTAAAATACAAAAGTACATTTTAGAAAACATTGGTACGTGTGATGCAAAAACAATACAGAATGAGTTAAAGGAATCCAAGATTAGAGTTTGCATTAACAAAAAAAAAAAATAATTTCTAGTTTTTCTCAGAAATTTAATATAATTTTTACCATATTTTTTAAAGATATTGTCCTTTGGCTGGGCATTTGTTGCTATTCTATTTTTATACATGTTTCTACTCCACTTTGAATTACCTTCTATGTACATTTAGCTAATTTTTTCACATTATTATTCTATTTCATATAAGATTTTTTCCTGAATAATTTTGCATTCATTTTGAGTTTTTTTTAATGTAATAGGAAACAAATTAGCCAATCATTTCTTTTTATTTCTCTCTATTTTTACTCACTTCTCTGGTTGAAAGAATTTTCTTGCAGCCTGTTGTTTTTGCTGAATACATGAATTCTATTTGTTTCATTTTTTCTACTACTTTTAGCTTGTCAAAAATCATTTGAAATTTGAAACCTTTGGGTACTTTTTTGTATCTGATATTTACAGTACTAACCACTCAGTATACTACGTCCTTTAATGCTCTAGTTATTTTAGGGAGAGTTTTATTTACCTCATTCTTTCCTGTGTTATCTGACTAATAATTCATTTTTTTCTTTCCCTGTATTTCGCCGTCAACTTGACGAACTGTGTTGCTTTCAATGCCAGTCATTCATCAGGATAAAAGTTAACAAACTGCTTCTGTTCGTGCCACCTTCAATTTGGCCCACTCCAGGGTGGGACTGCAGTTTGAGCTCTTGTTATTTCCTCCTTCAGAGATTCCTCCGGAAGGATCACAGAGATGTACACAGACAGAATCCAATTCTTCCGTCTCTCGCAGAGCAGTCGGGCTTTGATTTGTCTTTAACTCAGTACAAATGCTTGTCTGGGAATGTGCTCCCTCTGAAGTTCTCTCTTCCTTTTTCTCTCTCTGGGAAGTTTTGTGCGCTCCGTGAGCCGCAGTGTTTCTCTTGTGGTAAACAGTGTTTAAAACACAGCTGCACAAATGGATTAGGCCTTATGTAAACCCGGAACAGTTTAGGACTTTTTTTTTTTCATGAGTTCATGTTTTAAAGCTGGAGGATGCTGGAATTTCCTGGGACAAAAGAAACAATATAAATGAACTTGTAATGACCATCTTTTCTTGATACCATAAAAATATGTCTTAGCTGTTTCTGTAACAGCAAAAAAGAAGAAGCATAAGTGGGAGAGGGGAAGGATCAGCCCAGAAACAGACTGTAAAGTTAACATCTCTAATTAATTAAGGACTTTTTTAATTACATTTGTTAAATTTTATAATTATTTAATGTTAGGATATGAAAGTAAATTCGCAGATTTGTCCTAGAACAATTTTTTTATATATATTTCTTTTTTTTTTTTTTTAATTAGAATCATTTTGATCTTGCTTCAAACTACTTTGTAGCGACGTTTTAGCTAATTTAATCCAACCTTAATCACATGTGGCCCACAATTGTTTGGTCATCTTTTAGATATTTTTTCCAAAACATTTTTTGTTAATATTTTTAGCTGTCTTTTCAGCATTTTGCGCAAGTGCGTGCTCTACGTCTTGGAGTAAACTGACACGGTCGCAGAAGAGCTGTTACAGTGGCACAGCAGAGGACACTCGGGGGAGCAGACACTGTTAGTTATGATGTAGAAATAGTGAGAGATGGTGAGAAACACAACTCCAGCCCTAACCTCAAATTGTACTGTGCGCACACACACACACACACACACACACACACAGAGGGAACCAGAACAGACAGGAACAGTTATTTTTCCAATTACGTAAACATTTCTTTCCCTCCCCAGATCCTTTCTGGACTCCTCCAAGTATTTACTTTTCATTAATTATTAAAAAAAAAGAGGGAAAGAAAAAGGGAGAAAATTAGAGTTAAAAAAAGAGAGAGAAGATAAACACTTGATAATTGTTGTTTAATGTTTCACACAGGATTCCAATCCTCGGTGCAATTAATGCTAATCACCACTGACTTCCTGTTTAGTTTGAACTGAGAGAATGTTTGTGTGTGTTTTTCAGCCTCTGTCTACGTGTTTGACTCTGTCTCTCTTCCTTTAACCCAAACATGTCCAACATCAGGCTCTGGGACTTTTATTTGTCCATTATTGTTTTCTGCCAGTAATGATTACTTTTTAGCCTTTTCTGAACAATCTTTTTGCTACATGCTTAGCTTTAGCTTTAAGGTTTAGCTATTTTTCAATATTTCTTTTCTTTATTTCACTTCTAAAAAGTCTAAAAAAGTAACAGAAAAACTGGAGTCAAATTTCTGGTATATGCTTTGATGCTAGGCTAATGAAGCTAAAACTTATTCTATGTTTTATTCATTAGTGTTATTCATTAAGCCGATTATGGGATATCTTTGGTTATATTTTTGCTATGTTCTAGGTATATTGTATTTGGGTCAACACTTACTTAAAGAAACCTTTATCTTTATCTTTACCAAACTTTCTTTACCTACCTATAAAGTTATCTTGTAGCTAAAGACGTTTTTTTTTTTTTTTTTTTCTAACAAATCCCCGTGTCAGCTGTCATAGAGCACATGATTAGAAAAGCACAAATGCTTTATAGAACCATGTCGGAAACTGAGTTGCTTGTTTCTTTGACCTCTCCCTACTTTGCTCTGCCTTCCCTTCCTGCTCCAACTCTGCTGTTAGTCACCGCGTCTCCTCATGTTATGATTACATCACCCTGTTCTGTCTGTTGTGTCCATTTAGAGCTGAAATTAATCACATCCGACAATCTGCTGGTGCTATTCCCCCAGTTCAAAAGCTTCAGTGCTGGGAGAGTGATGTACTGAAAGAGAGATGCAGGGCATGAAGCATGGAAGAGGCTCTCACCATTTGTGGAGTACAGTATATTAATTGGTTATCGGTTTTTGATTTCAGAGTCATTTAGAGTCAATCGAACGCATAATTTTCCGCCGCTATTGTTCTTTGGGGTTTGTTAATTGTCACCCCACTGGCGGAATTAAAAGCAAATTAAAAGCCTTAACTATTGACTCCATCTGAAGTCACTCTCCACAACAATTTCACAAAACAATGGGGAGGATTAATGAAAATGCAGCTTGATTTCTGTTCTCCAAAGCTTCTGCTATGGGGAACCAATTAACTACCCTTCAGGATGACTTTCACTTCTAACTGCCGGTCTGTTCCACTGCCAGAAACTAGGATTAATTCTCAATTAATCCCTCCACCAGAACAACCCTGCCTTTGTCTGTGAGGTAGGACATGAGCGTACAAACACTGAGCTTAGCCCCAGTCTGTTTGGTGGAGGAACTGCACCCCTGCTAAGATTGATACACCCTGTAGACTGGCTCTCCTCAAGCTGAAAATAAGAGCCATTAAATGGGAATGGTTGACAATGATTTTTGTTTTAGGATTTTGAGCTTTATTAGCCATGCATATTAATGAGTCAATTAATTCTGTTGGGCCTGATGAGTGGTCTGTTTGTTTTTTGCCTGACCTTTTATCTTAGATGCGTTCACGCTCTGTTTGCTTTAAGCACTTGCTCCATACTGTGTTTCCCATCGCCTCCTGTCCAAGAGGGGAGTTTTTATGTGTTTTGTAGCACTGTGATTCTCCACGAGCCGTGGATCTGGAATACCTGGACGGCGTGCTGTAAAACTGGGCAACCAAAAAAACAAACATATATTGGTTTTTATAAGTAAAAATGGAAAGAGTTTTATCATAGATGTAATCATTTCAAAAGGTGACTGATTTTATTACTAACATACGTTAACACACATGGTTTGACAAAAAGGTGGTCTCTTTGACTTGGAGGTTTTTTTCAATTACTTTTCAATTTTCAATTTTATTTAATTCTCCTTGTTGGAGTACACGCAGGTAGAAAACATTAAAGGATTCATAGACAACTTCAAAGGAGTCAGAATTAGTAGAACCTGTAGCACTTACTATTCTGATGTCTTTGATGACTTTGATGGGGTTTTTTTTCAAGCACTTCACACTGTCTTTAGATATCTGTTTTACGGTGCATATATTGGAGACTGACAAAATCCCAACTAAAGAAACTCAGTACAATAACAGTATTAATCCAACTATTTTAACTGACAAACATTTATTGTTGATAATAATAATAAGCAGTAATCTTGAAAGTAATAATAATATTTAAACTCTGAAATTAGTGGCAATTCAAGTATCATTTGTGTTTTTACGGCAGGCAGAACATTTGGTCAGCCATTGCCCCCCCCCCCCGCCCCCCAGCCGTGCCTATGGCTAGAACAATCACGTTCTCTTTTGTTTTCTCCCTGCCATTCTCCCCCCCTCACCCGTGTACCCTTCCCCCTCTGCCTCTGTCAGAATGCCTTCTGGATGCATCTCTCTCTAAATGTGACAGGAAATATGCTATTATAGCACGCAGAATATTTGCCTGATGGGATTTGCAATAAAATTACTACATTTCCTTTCCATTAGGATCACTAAAACCCCCTGTCTGTAATTTATGATTATCCTGGCAAAAAGACATGCTATATAAAGACATACATAAAGACTAAAGTAGCCTCCAGTCCACATTTAACCCGTCCTGCTTTCAAAGTTGGTTGAGAGGACAGGAGAAATAATTGAAAAGTGCAGCTGGACTGTGTACAATCTTGTAAAGGGATGCCTAGAAAATGAGATTAATCAGTGCACAGACATTGTGGGGAAAAGTTTGCAGTGAATGCCTGACAGTCGTGCTCTTTCTCTCATTTCAAATGTTGGCAGGCTAGCAGGCAGCTCCAAGGGAAATGCGCTCCTTTCATACTTGAGTAATTGATGAATTGTATGCAATATGCAAATGAGAATCCATAAATCTTATGAATGACAGCTTAATTTATGTGAGCCTTAATGAATGCAGGATTAGATTTTAATTAAATATCCTCAAAGGCACCCTGACTGGGTAAGTTTTTAAAGCCTTGTTTTGAAGACTTGTTTCATATGCATCGCACTTCATGAAAAAGAGAGATCAGTCAGAGCGGTTAGATGAAATTTTCCCTCGCAGTTTCAAGATAAGACCTGTTCTGTTTTCTGCTATCCAAAGGCACTCGCAACTATCTGGCATATATCTACCAACAATCTCATTTAGGCGTTCCTGGAACTGCTCGTCCTCATACGTTTGATTAACTACATTTACTTTTAGCGCTATCTGATTTTTAACATTTGGTACAGTATCTTTTTAATTAAGAATCATCCATTAGGCATGGAAAAGTCAACCAATTAGGCTTTCCTCATCAGTTCCTCCGATGTAGAAAGTGTGCTTACTCATTATCAGAGTCTGTTGATGTGATACTAAACAATCTCCGACTCTGTAGTTATGGGGACGTACAATTATGAAATCAGCTTTTAACATTAACGATGCATGGGAATAATCAGCAATTTATCGTGTTTTAGATCTTTTTAGATTCTATTTCACAGCTGAGGGGCTTCAAATGGTGCTAATAGAATGTGATTACAAGAGTAAGCTCTTTGGAGCTACTGTACCAGTGGTTTTATTGTCAGGACTGGCTGGTGGTTTGAAACTGGCTGGTGAAGCAGTTTGCTGTGTGAAAAAGAACTACAGCCACTTTTGAGTTCTTACAAGTTATGACTTTTTTTCAGAGATCTAAGAATGTCAATTCAATATATGTTTTATAATCTATAAAAACTACTTTGGTATGTACTTTGTCTGCTAGCCCAATGGAAGGTCCAAAACCTCCAGGTCCTAAACATTAAGATAAAAAATTAAATTCTGACTTAAGGCTTACAGTAGTATCTGAGACAAACTTCACACTGATAACCATCAGATTTAGTCCCAACCTTAACAAAAATGTACTCAACCTAATTTATTGCTGGGAATATTATATGGCTTGAAGTATCAAAGCCAAATTGCAAAAATGATAAACAACATTAAAGGAGTCTTTGAAAACATTAAAGGAGTGTTTAATTCCTTTATTGGGCTTTCTCAGTTATAAGATTTAGAGCAACTTCCCCTTTGATTTGTTCTATGTCTCCTTTGGTACAATCATAGAATTTGTCATTTTTTGTGTTTTGTCTAATAGTTTT
This sequence comes from Cynoglossus semilaevis, assembly GCF_000523025.1. NCBI lineage: Eukaryota > Metazoa > Chordata > Actinopteri > Pleuronectiformes > Cynoglossidae > Cynoglossus > Cynoglossus semilaevis. The sequence goes on along the minus strand of NC_024322.1, from coordinate 7,894,488 downwards.
CATGTGCTACCGGTGCTTGTGCCATAACTAGCGCTGTGGTCATTTCAGAGGAAATGCTTGTACATTTTAGACCTGTGAAAATGCTGAGAACAAAGTCAAAGCTTTTCTAGAAAATGTCTTTTTGGCTCTAATCCTCTTCCATATCAGTGTGATAGTCTCATCCACCGTGGTTCTAATCATGCCTGAACTTAGATGAAGACACCAGGAATGGCACCCACTCTACTAACTTTCCTACTGATCTCAACTCTCTGCACATTAGTCCACACGGGGATCAGAGCACAGACAGCACTTTAAAGGGGGTTTTAGTGGGATTGATGCTAACTCTCTGGCTGCTTTGATTTCACACCATTTGATCTGTGATATATTGTTCCGTAACAAAGGTTCACAGTTTGCAGGCGGATGCAGCTGTTCCTACCCCTAATAAATAAAAACTGTGGGTGTTTCCCCCCCCCCCACCCTCTTAACTGCACTGAAAAAAAATGACTGTAATCCAACTATCTGGATCAGATAAGTGTGATGTTGGCTACCTGTGCGAATCGGTGTTTGACAGGTGCAAGGGGAAGCTGATTGAGATAATCCAAGAATAGGTTCAATGCAAATACAGATACAAGATGGGGGTGAGGATAGATGGAGGCAGGGGGAAGATGGATGACTGAGTACATTCCCATGTATCACACTGTGAGTCTAAGATCATGATCATCACAACCAAAAGACTGTCAAGGTCAGCACTAAATATAAATCATCTTTTTTTTCTTCCCCCTCAGTTCAGTTGAAGGAAACATATATTCCTGTCATTTTTACTGTTCACTAAATTGCAGTATAAAGAAAATATATTATTGCCCCTGATAGGAAGGTGTAGTTGCATATAACATTAATGTAACAGAATATTTATTAGTTCTTAAATAATGCATACAATAAATACTTTGGCGTTAAAGAAAAAATAGGAAAAATATATTCAATTCATATAAACTTGAAAAAATAAGACATAAAAACAGAGCAAGTTTAAAAAAAAAGATCACTATAGTTTTGTTAAAGTTGCCCCTGTTGTTAGGGTAGACAGGACATTTTGACCGTATTAGCCCTGTGTCTTTGTCTTTAAGTCTGTTATGTTAATCGTTTTTTGATTAAACCCAATGCAAAAACAAAAAAAGCCTAAACACAGCATATTTGAGGCCCCTGATGGTCTGAGGCCCCAGGATTTCTGCCTGACCTGGCACTTTAGAAGGTAAGAAGCTGCCTTTGTTTTATCAATAAGACCTTGTTTTCATGGCTGGTCACCACCTCGGCAAACCAATCAATGGGGCATGCTCCGCTATCGCTGGGAGAGAAATGAAAAATAAACCCCAGATAATCCTTCAGTTAAAAGGTTACTCGGGGCGATAAAAAGCTATTTTGTTAATTTATTTACTCTCTGCACGGCAGAGATAAAGAAAAAGGCACAATTAGGGAATTCTAGGTGAGAGATTTTAAAAGGGCAATGACATTGGGTTAATATTTTATAAGGCCTGATTGGCAGAGACCTGAAGAGGCCTTTTGTTTACACAAGCCCCAGACGGAATGATTCACTCGCTTGTTTTCCCACCGACCGGGGCGGAAATGGAATAAATATCTTCATCCTTTTTACCTTTTTAGAAGCGTCAAACAAAAGGCAGAGATAAAAGGTTAATGGCTCAATCACGGACAGCAGGAAATAATCTTCTGTGGTTTTTTTTTTTCCGGCAAACTGGGCTCCCAGACTGTTGATGTAATCCCAAAATATATACAAAGATGCGGAGTGTGTGTGTGTGTGTGCGTGTGTGTGTAACCAAATCCACTAAAGGGAGTGCGCTCACTTGGGCTAAACATTACATTTGTGGTTTCAATTGATTTATAACAGATCATAATCGCTGCATTAACGTCGTTCTGGGTAATAAGATCTCAGTCACTGTTTCCGTCGGCAGAGAAAAAAAGAAGTGTGATGGTGAAATGTCAGAACTTCTTTTTTTCTGCAGCGAGATCTAAAAACCTTTTCCCTGATATCTCATACCTATCACCTTGTGTCGGCTTCCTGTAAACTGGGGGTGAGAACATGAATTTAATTATTGTGCTTTTATTGCATTGCAGCGCTGAAACTGGACTCCTGTGTGTATATATGTGTGCGAGTGTGTTTTAGTGTAATGTTGGGGGCCAGTGTGTAATCTGATTGCCTGTGTAGCGTTAGTGTGTTGGATCAGTATCAGGTTCCAGCCCCGACTCTGCTGGGTCAACACTCGGCCGAGGCCATTAAAGGAAGTCTGGTTCAGGGAAAGTTCACCGCTATTTTCTTTTCACCATGGCAGCAAAACAAGAAGGAAAAAGAAAGACTGAGACAGAGAGACAGAGAGAGAGAGAGAGAGAGAATAGATTTGTAACATATTTGTGGCCCCCAGCTTCAAAGCTGGCGGGGCCTATTTTGTTTTTCCTAATTTGAGACAGATATTTCAGGGTTCCTGTGTATCTTTAGTACAAATAAAGTCCAAATTAAGCTGGGAATAACATTCTATCCTGATTGACCTCCAATACTGAAATAATCTTATCCAAATACAAACCCAATTTCCAGAATAGTCTGGTCCGATGACTCAGTAAAAACAATTAGAACTTAGAAACGTCATTTTATTAAACAAACACTAGTCTATGAATTGATACATTCAAAACATTCCCCACAGAGCTGGACCAAAAGGAGCTTAGAGATGTAAGATAACAACGTTGGGTAAAATATGAACATCCATCAGGGGTTGGAAACAGATATAGAACGGAACACAAAGTACTCTGTTACTTATAAAAACAATGTTTTCAGTAAACAGCTCCAAATAAAGGTTTAAACCAAGTATTTTTTTGCGTGTCAGGACCCGTCCCAACTTTAGTGGGAATAGAATCTGTTTTTGTTCATTGTCTGGGAAAAGGGACACAAAAATAAGAAAATAAACATCAGATAAAGAATAAAAACACAGCAGAATTCCAATCATAATCCACTTATTCTGTGTTTTTCTTTGCCTCTCTCTCTTGCAATAATGGCCTACTTTGGAGGGGTTTCTGTGCCAGGCTATTTAGGGAATCAGCATCTGCTGCTTGATAAATAGCCTGGCTCTTTTGTTTGAGGCCAGGTTGAGTTCCTCACTGGACCCAGCTTATTAGCCTGGAAGGCTCTGACCAGTCCGTCGCAGAACTGTTTTAGGACTTAGCATCGTTCTGCAGCTTTGGCTGGTTCACAAGGAAGCTATATTTCATCAGAGTGTTGTGGGACCAGGTGCCAAACAGATGCAAATCACAACAAGTTTTTGGAAAATAATAGTGACCATTCCGTATTTGAACCTTGACAAACACCCACGTTCCCTTTAATATTTATGTATTTGCACAAAAACACACACAAAAATAAATTAGAAATAAATTAAAAAAACTCAAGGTCAGAGTTTTGATACATGAATAATACAATATTAGCCAGATACAACAAAAAATAATAAATATGCCTAAACCAAAATGGTTAATTGTTAGCAACATTTTACTAGTCTTAAATCTTAAAACAAGCCACTACATTAACCAAAAGATCACTGTATTGGAATCTATTGAAAACTTACTGCAATTAAAAGCCATCTATTCTAGAATGAATTGTGAAACAATACCGCAGGTTTAGTCAAATATAGCTAAACGTTAGCATACATTGTAGAATAGCTTGGTGTTGGCCTACAATTAAAGTAGATTTAAACTAAAAACAAAATAGAAAAAGAAAAAGCAATCGTTTGAATAAAGGAAACATGTTACCCAATAGAAGCATAAAAACAATAAAGAAATCTAGAAGATATAAGAATATTATCAAACGATAAGAATAGGTCACCCAGGAAAAGCTCATGGTTTACACTTTAAACAGCAAAATGAAGGATTGTGAATAATTTGTAGAGAGACTGTACTCAAATGTTAGTTAAAACTACACTAAACGTTTCAAAAAAGTTAGAGAGTTAACATACAGAATATGACAAAGGAAAGTTGGAATTGGACACAATTTCTTGAATTCTGTAAAATCCTAAACCCCAGTACGTGCCCTTAAACAAATTAGTGATAGTTTGGAGTCCCTCTGTCCTTCTGTTCCACCTTCTCTGACACCATTTAACATTGATGTGACATATTTTTTTATCATGCGTTTGAGAGCTCTTTTTGTCCTTTTAGTATTGTTGGTATAAAAGAAAATCCTTTTACCCGTCACGTAGCCTCCATTGAGGTCTTTCATAAATAATTCAGCCGGAGCACAAGTGAAAGTGATGACAGCAAAACTGTCTGCGATCCCCCCTCCTCATAAGATCAAAGAGGTGCTTCTATAGAAGTAGGAATTACATCTGCAGACGTTTGTGGCCTGAGCGACCGGTTCTTCTTTTCTTTTTTTTTCTGCATCCTCTCACTTTTCCGTCATCTCTTCTTCCTCCTCCTACCTACAATACTGCTACTTCCTTCTATCACTTGTGTGTTTTCCCTCCAAAGGGACACAGTTGAGTGAAGGTTTGCTTTTAGTGGCTAAAACCTCCCGAGCTTGTATACGAGAGAGTCAGCACATTCAGACAGATAGAGCGGTTGCACTCTATTAGCAGAACTGAGGTAAATAAACCTCACAAGACACGGCTGAATAAATTCAGCCACTAAAGGCTGCGCGGTGTCGCTGCTAAAACACTGCACGGCCCTGTAGATGCTGCCGCTGGGAAATGAAGTGAAATGTACTGTAACACAAACAGTCTCGTGTACTGATAAAGTGCAGAAGGAGAAATCACTCTGTAAAGAGCTTATTATTATTCACAGTCCTTTTATTTGTTTCATTCCCGGCCTTTATTGGCACCAACGGCGTTCGTTTTGTTTTGTAGGCGTTCTGTCAGTTATAACAACCAAATTACAGCCATTACATTACAACAGATGTGTTTCAAAAGAGTGATTTATCTGGTATTTAATTAAAAGAATTTTTTTTCTAGAACCGACACAAAACCTTATTAAACCTAAAGTTAAAATGGCTCCCACCTGCCTCAATTGAAAATATGTTTTAATTCAATTTTCCCTGCAAAACCAGGTTTTTATTGGACTGAAACAGTCATGAGAACGTGTGATTTTAAACAAATCGAATCTGAATTCTGATTAATGATTTTTTTCTTGCCACAACTTTGACATTAAAAACATTTCACCCATAGTCCTAGATCCATAGTCGGAGTACCAAACCTGGTACTATTATCAGGTCAGAACAAGTATTTTGGTTTCAAAGCATTCTATATATTAGTTAAAATTAAAAGATGAGCTAATTGCTTTTACTCAGTTGGTAGAATCAACCAGAAAAACTTCCTGTTGCCAAGGGTTGCATCAGGAGGGTATCTGAGATAGAAACACATCAACCCCTGAACAAAGCAGGAAGTGAAGGTGATGGAATATTAGTATGAGTTTCACTTTCCCAAAGACTTTCTAACTGACCAGAAACAGTCCATGGACAGTTTCTGGTTAGGATGGTAACTCTGTCTTTAAGGTGACCCTGACAGACGGTGCTCAGGCCTGCTCAGTACAGCATGAAGTTCCACTAAACTTGGAGGTCGTCCTCTTGGGCCGTAGCTCAACACGTCCGTCCCAGTTCTGGCTTCAGGTCCTGTCCAAATTTAACATAAAACGTCCCTATATTTGTTGAGTTTCCTTTCCATAATTACACTACGGAAACCCTGTGGTGATGTGAAGATGGATTGGACCTCTGCGATGGAGATTCATAACTGGAGAGAACTCAGTGTCCTGGTTAAGCTTCAAAATGGACTATTGTATGAGAAATAATGTATGAAGCCCAATATGTCACCAGTGTCAAGTCGCCATTATTCATCTTCAGCGGAGACGTGCCGCTGCGTGTTCATAAAGAATGTAGCTCCATAGGATCGCCTCATTATTTGCTCATTGTGTTCTTTGTTTTTTTTTTCTCTCCCGGCCCGTAGGCTTCTGCTTGTAACTATAAGCCAGCAAAGTAGGTATTGATTGCAACTGGAAGCTGTATTAATAAGTGAATGAGTAAGATGTGTGGAGAGTCAGGGGTGTATCTGCTTTGGAGGCCCTTTTCTCCTCCACAGTCAGGTGGCACGGTCATTTATCACGCCTGGATCTGTGCCCCTCGTTTGGTGTAATAAAACTCCCCCATCAGAACCGTCCAACAGGTCTGAATCACTCTGTCACACCACCTTCCAGCTAAGGCACGCATTAAATCAAGCAAGCAGAACATTTCCTAAGGCAGCCATTGCCTTTTAATTTCCTGAAGAACCTTAAAATATCATTCATTACCAGAACTACACATATTTGGTTTTTAAAAGTCTCATAAATCAATAGTGGCCTGACTGCAATAATTATAACAAGTTAACATGTAATTTCCAGGCCGAGGGCCGCGCGCTGGATTTTTAGCATATGCAAACGAGGCAATTCAAATAGTGTGGGGATATTAATACGGAGGAACAGGTAACGAGGTGCGGGTTATGAATTATGCATCAAAAAGTGGTTGATCTTCAATAAAGGAAATGAATTCAGCGTGTAATCTAATTAGTTATGGAAGTCTATTATGTGGAGCTGCAGAAAGCAACTGTCCTTGAAGAAGAAATTTATTTACAGTACATGTTGGCTCTTTGCAATAGATTGCATTCTGCAGTTCTTTAAATGTTAACACCGCCCGCTGCCCCCACACCTCCACCTCCTTCCTCCTCCTCCTCCTCCTCCTCTTCCTCCTCCTCCTTTACTGCGCTCACCCACAGTCTCCTTCGTCTTCTGTTTCAGCTCCAGACCTGGTCGACCTCCGAAGAGGACCCAGAGCGTGACATCTCCGGAGAACCCCCACATCATGCCCCACTCAGTCCCAGGGCTCATGTCCCCTGGCATGATCCCACCCACAGGTATGGTTGAGACGACACAGGACGTATTAGCACCTGAGTATTGACTGTTTGCACTAACACTCACAACATTTTGTTTAGGCACAAAAAAGATGAAGTTGAAAAGGATTCAGAAATTGAAATGTTATATTTTCAGGGTTTTTTTTTTTTTCAGCAGAAGTATCTTTGTTTGGATCTTCCCTCTGTTCCCCTGTCTTTCTACCATTTGCAAGAAAGACAGAAGGAACACAAATATCAATAATAGAGAAACTAAGAAAGGAAAAATATCACATTTAGAAACTACACACATTTTTGATTCGATTTGGAAAAATAAAATTAATAAATAAAAGTGTGTGCTTCAAATTTCAAAGCTTGGTCGTCAAGAAAGCAGTGCCAGTACGGAACTGTACCAATCTTCAGATGTTTGAATCCCAGTCTGATGACATTATCATGTCAATCTGTTGACGAAGCAGGTAAGATCCCTTCATGTCAATGTAAACCTGAACTCCACAACACTCACAGCTGCATCTGCTGGTTCTCAGCCAACGGCTCAGTCTTGGTGACATCAACAAACCAAGACACACACTCTCTCTCTCTCTCTCCCTGTCTCTCTCTGTCTCTCTCTCTCTCTCTCTCTCTCACCCTATGATCATCCTCCCTCCCTGTGGCTCATCTTCTAAATGGCAGCCAGTCCAATGTGACACATTCACCCAGACACCAGCAGCTCCATCACAAAAAAAATAAATAAATAAAATAAAACCTCATTCACTGCTGCTCCTCAATCCCTGCAAAAAAAAAAAAAAAAAAAAAAACAGGAGGAGGAGAATAAATTGAAGTTGAGATCTTTTCTCCCAGATTATTACAGTAGATGTTGCACATCGCCCTGAGTGAATTCTAATTAGTGCGATTAAATCCACTCCAGCAGTAATATGTACATAGCAGCAGTGACGCCCAGAGCAGGTTTATCACCAGAAGAATCAACAACAACAAGAGCCGGTGCCCAAACTCACCCTGGGGCCACGTCTTATTGCAACTAATGCTTTTGTTCTATTTGAGGCTGCCTGCATTGTGACTGCTTTGATGTTCCTGGCTGCTATTTGCATATTCTGCCCCTGATTTTGATGTGTATTTAAATGATATTGTTCCGGCGAAAGGAGATCTTGGAATGCACATTAGCTGTACAGTACACTCCAAGATTGGGATTAAGATTCCTGGTCGACCCCCGCTGGGAGGAAAATTTGGAGGTTTAGAGAAGCTAATGTGCAGGAGATAAACAGTAAAGATGGAAAACAACAAGCGAATAATTAAAGGACAATTTCAAGTAAGACTGTTTAATTTAATAAAGTTGGTTTATAAAGTGGGCTAAGACGTTTTGTTATCACTCCAGATACTAGCAAATACTTGTTGGAAAATAAGTAGATGAACAGAAAAAATTAATAATTTTACAAATTATTATTTAAAGGTAATAATGTATATATATATATATTTGTTGTTATTTTTGTCTGAATATGCAAATTACAAGAAATATTAGCAAAACATTTTTATTAATCTTGATGATTTCTATGGTTTTCATTTTCTTCACAGCTACAGTTTGTGACAGAATCACAAACAAACCATTTCAGTTACCTTGTGTATTTGTTAAGGTATTTGCCTCATGTTTGATAATATCTATTGTCTTCATCATACTTAGTTTAGCTGTTAGTAAATATATTTATGTGTTTTAAAAGTCATATAATTTATTTTAATCGTGGTGAACCCAACTCTGCTCGCTCCGTACCATTCAGTCTGATGCAGTTTCACTGCTTTGAACAGAGGGCGTAGCGTGAGGTCATTGTGTCTGTGCTGCAGTAGCAGGAGGGTGAAGTGAAAGGCTGCGGTGAACACAGAGGAGGACAAAGTTGAGAAGGAGACGTGTTATTTAGTGGAACATAAAGCAACAGAAAAGGCCTTTTGATATCCTCCTCTCTGAGCCCACAGGGAGTGTATGATCTTGACATTTAGTCGGGCTGTTCAAGGGGGCAGAGATAAAGTAATTGAGGTTTTTTTTTTTTTTTTGGTCTTTTCACAACTGCCTTAAAGCTGCCTAACTGTGGCCAGACTCCACTCATTCATCATTTTATGCCTTATAATTAACCCATTTCTTGTTTTTGATGATGGCATTAAACGTTAAACGTCAGGGAAGTGAGAGATTATGACAGATTGATAATGAAGTGTAAATGACCACACAGAAGTTAGCATTTGGCTAGGTCACTAATTGATCGTCCTGCCACGTCTAAACGATCTGATTGATGATAAAAGCCCATCAATGAGAAAGCGTCTTAAACAGTTACACTGTCGTGTCGTGTTGCATTAGTTCATTTTCCTCAGATGAGCAGACGGAGCGCGAGCCGAGGACGGCGGGTTCTTTCTGCAGTTTTGCTGCTTTTACTCAACAACACTGCAGCAAAAAAAAAAAGAAAAAAGAAAAAAAAAAAACAGAAATGATCTGGTCTTATCGTGGAATAAAAGTCCTGTTAAAATGTCACAGTGACACCAAGACAGAACTTTCATTTTGACCACGTCTTGACTTGTGGTTCATATCTTTAGCAGGAGCTTTTTTTACTTAGCAAAAACAAAAAAAAAAAAAAGAGTAGAAGAGTAAACAGTGTTCAGGATTCACCAATCAAAAATCCAGCTGACTATCAGATGGTACACACATGAGATCAACTAGATTTCTTTTTTTAATTTTTAAAAAAACCATGGAGCATCGACATCATCAGAGATTTTGTGGCAAAAATTTGCTTTTTTTTTCAAATGAGCTTTTAAAAACAGAAACTGTGTTGTAGTCTGAAATTAATTTTAATATTTTTTTGGCCATCTTTTTTTGTGGCAGGTGATGCCTTTTAGCAAACTGAAAACAAAATAATTTACAATTTATATTTTTAGAATTTCACAAAGTCGTCCTGCACAGAAAATATATTGCTGCAGCTAAAACTGCTTTAAGAAGGTATAGTAAAAGGTGTGTGTACTCTATATTAAAGTAAATTTTTCTTAATGAACGTTGACATTGTAAATCTTACTGAAAAAAACAAATCAATTCAAATATCTCATCCTCACTCTTTTATATTAGAAAACCTGTCGTTTGTTGACTTTTGATTTTTACTAGACTTGTATAAAAGGGCTTCACTGCAGCCGTTTGAAGACTTTTACTGCTGGACTTTTGTTTGCCTTGGTTCCATAATGCCAACTGTGATCAGTAACTGTTTCTGTGCAGCATTAGACATGGACATTAAACAGACAGTAGAGACAAATCAGATTAAAGTGAATGACCATATTCAACACGGCGAAAAGCTGTCGTCTTCACACTGTGGAACAGGAGCACAGGAGCCTATATGTGAAACACATTGTTAACATATGTATCTTTGCCCTTGACACCGGCTCCATTTAGAAAAAAGGACATCTTAATATGCTTAGCTTTCCATTTCAGCATATACTCTCATCATATCTGTGTGTGAGTGAGTGTGTGTGTGTGTCTGTGCACGTGTGAAATGAATGTGTGCACGGCTTTGCCACATGCCTAGAGGTGGGTGTCGGGTGGAGGGCTGGTTGC
>NC_024322.1:7870724-7883256 GCF_000523025.1 Cynoglossus semilaevis | reverse complement strand
TATTTATAAATATATATATATATATACATATATATATATATATATATATAGTTCAGTTATTTAAAGGGACATTTCCCAACTAGAATTTAGTTAAGGGGAAAGGAAAACATCATAGTTCAGTTATTTAAAGGGACATTTCAACTAGAATTTAGTTACGTTCACAGTTCATTCATTATGTTTAATTTGATGATTTCAATATTGAACAGAATAAGCTGGAGTATTTATGTTTTCATAACCAAGCAGCCCAAAGTAGAGGTACAGTAACATCAGGGCAGGATCAGGTCAAAAACATGAGAGATTTACAACACTGCTGGTTGGAGGTGAAGGTTCAGACAGGGGAGGAGTTAACGAGACACAGGTGGAGATGGTGATGTCATCAGTGTGGAGGGAACCACACGGCAGCAGGGACGCAGGAGAGAGGGAGCAGAGAGGAGCAGAGGGAGCAGAGGGAGAGGAGATTCACAGAAGGTGAGAGACAGGAAGAAGTGAAACAGTATAGACTGTAACGTTTGACGAGAACTCCAAACATGTTGGTCCTCTGATGTGAAACTCACTCCAAAAACTTTGAAGTATTGTTATCAACTGTAGCCCTTCCTGACTAAGTAATACTTTGAGTAAATATATATTTAGTGTCAATGTTAGTAGATGACTTTAGTCATTGGAGCAGTCGCTCCACGGCCAAAGAATTGTATTGACCCTTGGTGTAGGCTTTTAGCCTGATCATCTGGTCAATGTTTGTCTATTTCCCTCTATAAAGGGTTTGTATTTGACAAAATATTAAGGATTAATTTACTAGTCATTGAAATCATTAACTATTGTGTCACAACACGCGGTTCTGGGTTCAATTCCACCTTGTACTCTAACACTGTGTTGTGCTGCATCAGGAAGGTGGTCCATTAGTATCTCTGTGCTGATCCCTGCCAAAGGTTCAGTCTGAGGGAGACTCTCCAGATCTGTTCCACTTCCTTGGTTTGGTGTTGGGTTTAAAACCAGCCTGGCAGCTACGTGGCTTTTTCTGGACGTTCACATGGCCTGTAATAATAATAAACTCATGTCCTTTCCTTTTGTTCCGTCTGCGGTGGTCGCAGCACCTGCTGGTTCTCCTCACATGTACAGTACAGTACGCGGAGCGGCGTTGTAATATTTATGTTCTGTTAATGTACAATTAGCACGTCAGCTCCAAAGCGGATCATCTAATCTGGTGCCACTTCAAGCTGCTCTATAATAGATCTGGTATGCAGCAGGTAATTTAGCGTCAGTTGTCGGTGACACTACCCCTCCTCTATCAGACCGCTGCTTGTCATAAGGTTAGCACGCTCTGTAATTGATACTAAATTTGTCATGATGTGGATAGCAGAGGTTCAAGTGTGTACCTCAGGAGTCACGCTGTTCCCAGCCCCAGTTTGTCACCGCGGCGCTGCCACCGGTCCCTGCATTAAATGAGGCGGCCGCGCTCATTGACATGAAGTGTCTCTACTCTACTTATCCTGCTGGCCTGATAAAGTAGAGCGTGTTTTCATTGTTGCCCGTGGTGCAGCGGCAAACAGAGACACAACAGTAACACGAGCTGATAAGCGCTGCTTTTTTTTTTTTTTTTTTAAAGTCACAAAAGTGAAGTGATGTAAAGTTAATCTGATTTTAATTTAATTATGGCAGTCGGTTGCAGAGGGCACAGGCACTGGGCTGTTTGTTGTAAGAATGTTCTGACATTGGCGCAGGTATGGGGCAGCTAGCATGTTAATTAATGATGAAGATCCTGACAATATGCAGAGGCATGACAGCGTTAAGCCAGTCGGCTGCTGCTTCCTTTGCATATTAATAGATCCTTCATTATTATTTAATATGACAGCTGCTCCAAGGGCTACCATCAGACCTTGTCTCTGTTATTTGCTGTTTTGTGCTCCCCATGTGACAGTGTTGTGCTATTGTCTGTTTTTCTGAATTTTCTCACTTTTTTTTTTCTTTTTCCCTGATTGGTCTGATGTTGCTCTCTCTTTCTCCCCCCCCCCCCCCCCTCCCCCCTCCCTCCCTCTCTCCCCTCTATGTGGCTGTGATGTGCTGTTTGTTTAGCACTCAGGAGGATTCTGACGTCCATATGAGCATAAGTATCAGAATCTAAAGGTGACTTTGAAAGAATATATGAGGCCGGATTGTTTTGTTTGCATAGTAATGAATGCAGATTAGAGGTGAGCCGGATTGGTCCTGTTGACGTCTCCACTTCTATTGGCTTAATAAACCTGTTGCTGGCCGCGCTGACGTCCACCAGGCTTTCACATTACGGTGCCCGGTATTGAACTCAGTGTTCTGCTGTTATGACAATTGATCTGATGAGATGGAACAATTATTAGAACATGAAATTCAATTTATATTAATGTTTGATTCAGTCGGCCATGCATGCAGTGGTTGGCACCAACAGCAGCAGGTGAGTACTGAAGGAGTCAGTAAATGTGTGTGAAGCTACTGCTAACAGCACAACAGTGACTACTGAACTGATAGCATAAAACATTGGAGGTTCTTCTGATGGATCTTCACCTGAAACACTTAAACACAAGTTTGAAAACCAGAAAACTAACTTGTACTCAATGCGTAAAAGTATGTATGAGGATCTGTCTACTCCTGTGCTAATGACTTGGCTGTGTAAGAAAGAAGTCAAAATATCATTACATAGTTGGCCATACATTGTACTGGGGGTAAAATTATCCAATGAATACAATGATAATTGTTATCTGACGATACTTTTCTGGGGAAAATGTTAGATGAAACTGCCATTTTTAATTTTTTAATTATTTTACCAGCTATAAACTCAGAGATTCAGATCTTTCTTTTTTGCGAGGTGGTTCTGGCCAAGACAGCTGCATAATTTTTCCTCATTAAAATGCGAAGAAGTTTAAACAGACGTCATAAAACTAACTAGTTAAAACACTTGGCAATTAACATCACATTTAACACCGAGACAATATGATCGTCATCATCTTTTAGTGTCTTCAGTGATCGAATATTCCTTCACTTCTGTGTTAAAGGCTCCATATGTTGATAGTCCAGCTTTAGAGCGTTGCTGTCCGAGGTACGAATACTATGTGTCTGAGGATTGACATACAGTATACAGTACTACATAATACTTTAACGCCATTCAGAAACCACTCCATATGCACTAACTAGTGTTGAATTTTATTGTATTGATCCGGTCACAGTCTGTGAGCCGTGGACAGCGTCTCCAGTCATTGTTGAAGTGGTAGTTGATTCACTTTAACATTGTTTGTTTTCACTAAGTGCCTCTAAACTTTGCTTTCAGCAATATTTTTAGTGTTGAGTTCAGTTTACAAAAGTGACAGAAATGTGGCGCAAGGTGTGGATAGCAATAAACATCGGCGTTCGCCGTGGGAGCAGCGGCGAGCACCGCTGCAGCACTCGGAGCCGCACCTGATTTGTGGAGGGAATTTATCACACAAACAGCCCAGAGGTGATTTCAATATTTACTCGGCAGTCTGCTCTGCATACGTCTCATTTGGAAAACAGTTGACTCTTGCCCATTATACACAAATGAAGGCTGACCTTCAGACTGGGCAGAGGCCACATTCATTATGTGCAGAAGTATCACCTTCTTATGAGGCGTTTTTTTTTTTTTTTTTCCTCCTCCTGTTCTGCCTATGCATATGGAACAGCAGAACCAGGGCCCTTTGCAAACGAGTGGCCCCCTCACTGACATGATGTATACTGTACATCAATATGGTACTGATGTATTTTAAGATGCAAACAAGGCTTTAAATTATATGCACCTCCATGTCAGTGGCTCAGAGTGACTCTCGCCATCTGCCTATCAGCTGGGGATGAGAGGAGGCGAAGGAGGAGGCGCAGGAGAGGGTGGCCAGGCTGCCTCGTCCCCCTGGCGTGCGTGTATTTTTTGTGTGTGTGTGTCATTGTGTGTACTCCTGCTTGCATGTATCTATTAAAGCCACATGTTTGATTTCTACCTCTCCTCGTACTCGTGTCTTCCCGCTTCGGCACGGCTAATAGGTGCTCTTGAGTCCCATCACCAAGACGTGACAGCTTAGTGATGATAAACGTGGTGAAATGCCTTGTTCTGCATCAAATGTGAGGCAAACCTGCGGATCAAGCGGCTCAGCAGGCAGAACTGGGTGTTGTGCTGTACACTACTGTACATACACTGTACAATCGTCTTTTATAGTGAAGTGAAGGTTCACTCAATATAATATAATGTAATATAATAGGGATGGTAATCTGGGGAGGTAGAATGGAACCTGGAAATAGTGTAAAATTCAAGGCTCTTTATCAAAACGACTTTCTCAGAAAGCCAAATATCAACGTGTGGATAACATCCACTTTTGGTTGTGTTTGTAGAGGCTTCAACTTCAGGTCAGACCACAGACGTCAGCCCAGCGTCACAGAGGGCAGGACAGTAAATAAGTCTACGGCTGCTGGATATTGTTGAGAATAACGGCTTCACAGTTTGAGTTTGAAAACTACTCTCACCACGTTGTACAAACCAAGGTTTAGATGCACAGAAAAACTAAAATCCCCTCATTTGTATTTAAAAATGGTGTGAAACACACGTACCACCTGATTTTGGTCTTTGTGTCACAGCAGTGTAGTGAAAGAAGGTTTCCCATAATTTAGAAATGTCTTATCTCATAAATAATTATGATTAATTCTGATTTAATGCAGTTGTCATCAATTGAGATTAATTAGGATCATGATTAATCATGATTAATTGTGATTCAGCCACAGCTTCCCTGTGGATACTACTTTTAATAAATTGTTGACAGTGTCATGTAAAAAGATTTGGAATTTCTGCCTAAGAAAAGTAAAAGGAGTACATCACCAGAGTACACTTTAATGCAGTATTATTTACATGTACAAACGTATCTTCCTTTGCTGTCCGTGGCTGTGCGTCCGTCCACTGACAGAAGGAACACGTCTCTGCTGGCGTCTGTGACTTTTGTTGCCAGTGCATTGGCAGGAAGAGCAGTAGTGACTCTCCTGAGACGCTCCGGGAGCTTTAGCACTGTCTGTCCCCGCTGTTTCAGACCGTCCTCATGAATAAAGATTTCAGTCACGTTCGATACACCCGAACCCTGCAAGTAGCACAATGACAAACCAATGCTTTATGATCTCTGCAGTGTGCTCAGCATATGTGTGTCTATAATCTCAGGCTCACTATATCAATCATGTGGGGTCCATGTTGATGGAGGTGGACAACCGTGTGAATTATTGCCATAGCAGCAGATATTCAGAGGTGGCAGCTGGAAATGTGAATGATTATTTAGAATGTATTGTCAATAGTCATTTAGTCTGTTCAAACAGAGCAGCCGCCTGGGAATGAACACTTTTTATTGCACCAAAATGGAACAATGGCACTCTCAATATTTGTATATGATATTAAATACTGTTGAAATATTTTTGAAATATCTGCCGTGTTTTTTCACCTGTAGCCTCAGTGACTCCTGTCTCAGAATAATATCATCAGTGTTGATCTGATTCCTCCTCAGATCATTTTCAAATACAGCCCTTCAGGTAGTGAATAAAGTCAGGTTTTGAAGAATAACTGACTTGAACCCGTGGTTCATTGTTAGCGGTTCTCTGTTCCTCACAGCCTTGACTCTCTGTCTGTTATGATGAAGCACAGATGCAGAGACTTTTTATACTTTAATGCTGCTGTTTAAAGGCATTGTGTGCATTGTGATCTGATGAACAGGTCTTTGCAGATGGAAGGCTTTCAACTTCTTTGGAGTTAGAGTTCAGAGTTTGAAAATGCAGTAATACCTGAGGTAAAACTACTTCAGTGGTACTTCACATTGTATATCAAGCCTTATTCAAATTAACTCTGTCTTAAAGGTTTAACCTTTTTTTATTACAATAAAAAGTTTTTTTAGTCAGAAAAATAACCAAATTAACATGTTTGGTGAGAAACAGCTGTGTCTTAGCCAGTTGTTCCAAATATGGGGATGGGAGGCACCCTCGGGTGTGCAAAGTTTTGCAGAGGGTCAGAGTATGTGAAATAAATTGATTAAAGTTTGTTTTGTATTTGTGCCACGTGCTGACAGCCTTTATATTGTCACTTACTGGTTTTTAGGCACACCAGCAATAAAATAAAGTTTACCTAATAAATCAGCCAAACCAGGTTGTTGACTACAATAAATGTGTAAAATTAGCTCCACAAAACTATGTATATTTTTATAAAGACCATAAAATATTATACATGAGCAGCAGAAACATGGCTAAGAATAACGTTTAAGCTAACCTCAGTATATGGGAGCTGTAAGTAGCTGCAATTGGAATCTTAAAAATAGCAACAAGTAAACCATAAAGGTAATTTTTCCTTTGTGAAAATGTGTTAATGCTTTTCTGCTGATCCAAAAAACCAAAACATATCTTCTGAGTCAAGATAAAATAAATCTACTATAAACTTACTAACAATGTGTTTAAAAAAATACATGTTAAATGTAATGTAGAAGCAGCTGCAGAAGCTCATGTTAAAAAATCCCCCAAGGTCCAGAAATATTTAAATATTTCTTAGCAGTCACAGGTAACAAAAACCAAAAGGTGAAAAAGTCAAAGCCTATTGGATAATAGACATACTGTATGTCCAATCACATGTTGAGCTGTTTTCTCTTTCTAATCTGTACTCTTGTCACTCTCTCTGCTTCCATTACTGGATGTACACATTTATATATGTTGTACGTACATCTGATATACATAGTAAGTGGTCATAAAGTGCTGGCATCCTGCATTATCACGATTCAGAATCTCCTTCCATCACAGTCCAGATCCGTCAGCAGACTGAGGAGGAATTCCTGGAATGCTGTCACATTAATAAAAACTCTCACACACAGTGATTCAGCCCATCAGCATGACAAGCTGCAGTGAAAATCTCTGCTGTCACAAGATGAAAACCCAAGCAGCGATCTCACAGGAGCTTACTCTGCACTGTTGATAAAATTATTCATTGTTTTATCGTTTCAAAATTCTTTTGTTATTTGCCAGGTGTCGGAAAGGTTTTGCAGGTGGCAGTGGATCGGCCCCAGCAGACGTGTTACTGTAGCATTCTGTAAGCGCTCCTCTGACTCCTCTGACTAGCCCTCCACCTTATCCTTCTCCTCCTCCTCCTCCCTCCAGGCCTGACAGCGGCGGCGGCAGCAGCTGCCAACGCAGCCATCGCAGAGGCCATGAAGGTGAAGAAGATCAAACTGGAGGCGATGAGCGGCTACCACAGCAGCGCCAACCACCACGGGGCCGACGGGGAGAACGGAGACCTGAGCTCCAGTGTCGGTGAGGGTTCCCTTCACGGAACACACGCACACACACACACACACACACACACACACACACACACACACACACACACTGTCGTGAAAGAATCAATGCCAAAGAAAACATTCACATTTAATCTGTCGATCATTAATCATTTATGGACCTCCATTCAAGTAAAAACAATCCTGCACTTTTTTCCTATTCTTTATGGTACAAATAAAGATGTACATTATATATTAGAAGTTAATGTAGCCTTCAGAAAAACTTTAAGAACTGCACTTTATTGATTAAAGCCTTTGGGAGATGAAACGTCTTACATGACAGAGTCCAGAAAACAATGCTAAATGTTAGCTTGCTAATGTAGTGTTGCTAAAAATTAAATAAACAAACAAAAAAAAAACAATACCTAAAGTTAGCCAAGGTAGCTCCATTAGCTCGTGTAAATTAGGACATTTCACATAAATTTAAATGTTGTTATTTTTTTAATTTGTTTTATTTTTTTTATTTTTACCAAACCTACCACCCTTTGCCTGAGGTCATTTTAAGATTTTTACACAACAATATCTATATTTGGCATCAAATATTGTCATGGCACAGATTCCACTAGTAATGATTTTATTTGAACTGAACTGTAAATATCAAGTGTGCTAAGGTAAGTGTTATATTCTCTTTGGTGATGAAAGTGTGAAAGAAAAAAAAACTATTTTAACGCCTAAGTGAAAGTGTGAAGACTGTTTCCCAAAGCTATCAGCTTTTAACAAGGTCTAATTGAATTGCTGTGAAAGCCTTGGTTTTTCAGCATGTGCCAGTTCAATTAATTATTAGCCCTTAAAAATGCAGGAGGATTTTCTGTTGTATCTCTCTCTCTTTCACACACACACACGGATGAGCACTTAGTGTATTAAACAGAATGATAATGTATGTTAGTGCGGATTCATGAGCCCATTCCAAATCATAGACCAAATGTAATCCCCGTGGCTTTGGTTGCTAAATGGAGGTTTTGATTCAGCCGGCTGTAATAAACGGCTGGACTCCTGAACGCATTTTTTAACAACAGTAAAACTTGACGTGACGGAAGCGTACGGTGCGGCAGGAGAAAACAGGATGCGTTTCCAAGCAGATTTAACAATGCAAAAATGCATAAAGTGTGAGGTCATCACTCTGAGAGAATGGAGTGTGTAAAGAAAAAAAAAAAGAGAATATGAGCCCCGAGGTCACGGAAATAAAGATAAATGTGAGCAGCAACTGCAAGGCTGTGGCAATGGAGCTAATAAGAATCTGTTTTATCTTTTTACAATTTAAATTGTAACCTTGAGCCCACAGCCAGCCACGCGGGCTCCTGGTGGAATCATAATTCTGTGTGGGGGGGTGGAAGGGGGGGCGGGGCGGGTGCAGCTCGAGGTGTGCGCGGGTGCGGGCGTGCGGGGCCGCAGCATTAGCTCTCTGAGTGAAATATATGGCAGTGACGCCTCTCGGCCCCATCCACAATCAATTGGATTCTTTTCCTTTAATATTTACTCGCAGCGATGAGATGCTCGTCTGCATGGTGATGAACAGTCTGCCACTGGCGTTTGAAGGTGACCTGTCAGTGAGTATGGACAAATCTCTCGCTCGCAGAAATGTAGAAAATAAATCATTAGGGGCAGGCAGTCAGACAGGGGCCCTCTCTCTGCCTCTCCCTCACTCTCCTCGGATTTAAATCAGCCCAGATTTATGATTTGAATTAATGCTTCGTTTGGTCAAAGGAATGGTCGCCGAGACAAATGATGTTTGGTACTGAAACCATCCTAATATTGATTACTGGTTGTCGCAGCAATCTCTTGTTTATATCAAGCACTCTCCTGTGACAGGGTGGCCACCAGGAGTCATCCTGATAATACGCTGGAGAAATATGGCCTCCTCTGCACTGCAGGGCCATGAAACACAGCCAGCACTTTGCTGTCGTCTTCATCCTGCCCCCGGGGTTCCACTCTGGTGTTTGTTTTGAAGAAGGCATTCAGCAAATTCCACAAAAAATATTGCAGACTTAAAAGAGAGCGTCGCTGCACTGCTGTGTTCTCAGACGTAGAACGGACCGTGGTGGTTCCTCACATCTGCAGCTCAGTGTCTTAGTGGTGTCCTCTACGGTGGACACAGGAGGTCTGTGTGTGACTCTCAGGACCGTGGACAAACTTTTCTTAAGAAGAACTTTGACCTGAGTTATGAGAATCAAGGCAGTCAGTGTAAAAGACAACAGGACATGAGAGAAGACAGAAGTATTTGTTGTTTTGACTGAAACTTTACTCAGTCTCTTTTAGTCAGATTAAAAAGTCAACATCAATTTACTTCCACTACCAGTAGTACAGTTTGATGTCTGATTCTATACTAATCTGGAAGGATAGTTGTCGTCCACACCGTCATGTGTGTTGTGTCTCCTTTGGAGGTGGATAATACTGCCCCCTGTAGTAGTACATGTCTGTTATACAGTACAACATGTCCTTTACAGGAGTTTGGTTCACGTGGTTTGACACGTTCCTCTAACACCCATAAAAACGTCAAAAGTTTCTGAGACAGTTAGATTTGATTTAATGAAAATAAATACATTTCCTTCAATTCAAGCTGTTTCCATCACAAAAATGATCTTTGCCAATGAGTTAGTTAAAAAAATTAAACTTTGCTCTGATTTAGAAATGGTTAGTCTTAAAGGATCAATGAAAAAGTTGATTAAAGAAACCGACACAACACTGAACATTGGACAAAGACGGAAACATAAACTCATCAAAGCCGTGGACGAAACCTCAGGGACGCGTCCTGAAACGTTTGTCAATAAATCCTAACATCTGTCTCCGTACTTTTGATGAACAGAAGTTCCGTCTGTCCGTCCGTGGTCTCAGTCAAACCTGGACCACAGCTGGACTGAACTGCATTTGGACGTGAAGACTCTCAGGAAATAGACTGGACTCTTTTAACCAAGCGGCTTCCACTAAGACTCAAACAAAGCAGATGTGTTTACTTGTACAAATGATGTTGCCAACCTTGATGGGGTTTGATATGATAATGTACGCGCCTGTGATAATAACACAAAGGACATTGATCTATTTAATCAAAAAAGGGCTGCTACACAAAGAAAATCCTCGGGCTAAATTACAGGTGCTTCATTTCAGTCTTTGTCTGATGCATATCTTTTATTGTAAAGAGCTCGGAGTGAAACGCTGCGGCGCCGAGACGTGCGGTGAAGGACACGTTTGTGTTTGTAGACCGGGGGTCGGTCGTCCCCGTCTTTGTGTTGATGCAAACTGAACAGGATAATGTTTCCCCCTCTCGGCATTAAATATTCATCACAATTAGACCTTCCTGTTTGCATCAATGTTATTAATTATGAGGGGGAAAAAAACAACAGTTCAACCCTCAGACAACAGAACAAACATCTTGAATGAGAATCGAGAGGAAAAGGGGGAAAAAGCATGTTTGTGTGAGTGCACACCGGAGAGGGGGATAAAAAGATGGAGACCTGGTGACATAAAAATGTTAAAAAAAGAGACAGGATGAGAGGTGTGCGTGGGTGTCTGTCTTTGATTTCCCCCCTCATGCTCCTTAGTTGGGCAGACGGAGCCTTCTGAAAGCACAATGTGGATTGTTCCCGTGTCTCTCAGGAAATGCCACAATTACAGATCACAGACCAAGCAAAACACGTGTGGCGCAGGGCCTTGAGGGGGATAAACAGCCCACCGTTCCCCTCCCAGTGCACTGACCCCAGCCACAACCTTCATTACTGGGAAGGAAAATATTGTCAGCTGCCCACTAACAAACACCTGCCAATTTCAAGAGAAGGAATTACTTTTTTCAGCTGCAGAAAAGAAAATAAAGTGTTCCTCAGATCCTTTGAAAAAGGGGAGTGAGAAGAAAGGATAATGCACCATTTTCACCCTTGTCCCCCTTTTTCTACTCACTTCTCTGGGTGTTCCTGCCTTCTGTCTCCCTTTGGTCACTGGGTGCTGCCCTGCCACTCATCTGACTCCTCACCACAGCAGTCTAATGGAGCTGAGATCTGCTTTGTAATTAGATATGGGAATTCCATTGTCAGGAGCCAGATGATGCCACGGAGTGTCAGCCAAAAGTAGTCGGCGCAGCAGGAAGGCAGGACAACAGCAGTAACTAACTGTCATGTGGATCTGGAAACTTTATCAACCTGTACGGACGGACAGCCATTAGTGCCGTCTCTGTTGAAAGTACAGTGGAACCTCGAGCATAATCTGCTCCAGGACCGAACTTGTAACTCCAGGTGCTTGTATCTTGAATCATTTTTTCCCTCTAAAAAACTCCCGCAGGTGATGCGTACAGAAGTTGTCGTAAAGCGGCGTGGGCTAAATCGTGCTTGGCCACCTAGCGTCGGTGTCTGTAAGCGTGCTCGTATCTCATATCTTTACTCGTATGCTCGAAGGCTTTCTCGTATATCGGAATTGTATGTGGAGATGCTCGTATCTGGAGGTCCCACTGTATCAGCTCTGCATCAGTGGACCTCGATAGAGAAGTGAAGCCTAACTTGTAACATCAAAACAAAATCTTCAGTGACTTTCTGATTTAATCTTTTTTTTTTTTGGACCAAACATCATTTGGAAATTATGATCTCATTTGGAAAAGAAAGTAAATCAGCTGGTGATTAAACAGCTGTGATGAACAACTATAACCATATTAAGTGAGTGAGTGGGTGAGAATTGCACTGTCTCGTTCTCCAGGCCATTGATCTTCTTTTGCTTTGAGGTTCAAAGTCAGGACATGCTGCTTCACTCTGCTCGTCCCTCAGATTACCCTTCAGTCACACCACCAGTCAAATGAATAGATCTCTCCTACAGTACAGATTTGAACATTTGTCAGAGGGTTTTAATTCTTTGACGTACTGTATGTCCAAGGACACTGGTCTGACTTTACAGTGACGGAGTAGCTGTAGCTAAAGTCCGTTAGGTTAGCTCCAAAATTAAACAAGAAATAAAGTCTGCACTCTAGCTGGTCCAGTCAGGACCTGTACTTGTTACTGCTGGTCTAGGGGACATATCTACAGTACAATGTGTGGACCAGGGATACCATAAAGGACAGGAAACAGAAATGATAAAGTGAATTTATTGGTATTAGTAAACTAAATCCAACTAAAAGCTTCTTCAAAATGGTGGAGTCAATGTTATCTGGCACATGTCGTGGCTCCTCTCAGTCTGTCGATCGCCCACCACGGCCCCTGATTGAAGCTGAAGACCTGCTCTCTAAGCAGGAACTATCAGCAGCTGCACAC
>NC_024322.1:7863886-7867893 GCF_000523025.1 Cynoglossus semilaevis | reverse complement strand
TAAAGAGAGAGGAAAGTGGTAGAGATCACCCACTCCCCAGCTCTCCCCACACCAGGGCCCTAACACTTACCCACCACAGCAGCCTGAGTCCAGACATTTCCTTTAAAAGTGATGATTTTCCCCGCGGACCCAGATTCAGGAGTGCAAGCTGTTTAGAAAGCAGCATTTCCTGTTAGAATAGGCTGTGTATTAGTGAAATGATGCGGTGGACATATCCTTATGATATCAAGTATCACAGATAACACCCCACGTAAGCTTTGTAAGCAGTTGGAGTCTGCAGAACTCTTTCTAAAAACCTGAAAGCCCTTTGTCTCGCATCAGTGGCTTCTGTCCAGGCTGCCCATTTCCCCCCAACGGGGGACGTGGAGCTGCACATGCTTGGCTGGAGCTGGACGGCCGGTGACAGGTACCTGGAGTGTTGCCTGACTGAGAGTTGAGAGGAAGAGGTTCTGGGTGAGATGATGAGGAAGCATCATTTCTCTCTTGCTAGGGTCATCGGGCTAATTTCTGCAAGCCCCACCCCCATGCTTTCAAGTCTGGCTGCCTGTGTATGGATGTGTGTACGAGTCTGAGTGTGTGTGTGTGTGTGTGTTTTAGCTTGCGTGAGAGAGAGAGAAAGTGGGGGCCTTGGCCCCTGAGAGTGCTGTGTGAGGAGACCACAGCTGTACACTCCCAGCAGCTAATTGGTCCTTATCTAGCTGTCCCATTCATCTTCATTTTTTACCAATTACTGAGCATTATCTGTGTTCTCAGTTGGGTATGGGACTTAATCCTTTTTGGTTAAGCTGGTGCTACAGCTTGCAAATTTCAAATAGAGGAAGGAGGGGTTGGAGAAAGGAGGGAAAGGTGGAAGATGAGAGGAGGAGAACAGGAGGAGGTGGTAAAAGTCGTGGCAAAAACAAACTGTGAAACTTCCC
Organism: Cynoglossus semilaevis; assembly: GCF_000523025.1. Taxonomy (NCBI): domain Eukaryota; kingdom Metazoa; phylum Chordata; class Actinopteri; order Pleuronectiformes; family Cynoglossidae; genus Cynoglossus; species Cynoglossus semilaevis. Next base: position 7,866,976 of record NC_024322.1, on the reverse strand, counting down.
ATCATCCCTCACTGGTGAGCAGCAATCAATAAACAATGACATCACACAAAGGGAGCGGGTGGGGGGTGAAAAAAAGGGAAGAGATCAATTATTGGCTTTATAATTCAAGACCTTGTTTGCAAACGTTGCAGCCTCATTGATTAGACTGGTCTTGTTGCTCTCACCATTATTGACTTGTTAAAACCATATTTTCTCATCATCATTGGTTTTACGTTCGCGGTCACACAGATAACGACGCTTTAAGGAGGCGGCCGTGTGGGGGGGCGCCATTAATTATTCAGAATGTATTCATTTTAAAGCGCACAGCAAGTCCAAATCATCTTGTTTACTCCACACAACAACACACACACTGTACATTTCTCATCCAGAAGGTACATCAAGACGCCGCAATCTGGGAGAGTTAGCCCTTAATTTTCTGAGATCAATGCATAACTAGGCTCCTCTCTATATGGGGTCCGTGCTTGGCCATGCTGCAGAGCCGAGCGGAGTCAGCTTGGAGACCATGCACTAATTACTGGAGTGTTTACTGCTCTGCTGGATAGCATTTGTACCATTTTAGGATCCTATCAGTGAGTAAACGTGCTTTGTACCAGGCTGATAAATAACACATTAAGATGACAGCGTGTACGGATCAAATTAAAGCGGGTGGAGAGGAAAAAAAAAACAGAAAAAGCTGCAGTCATCAATTATAAGCTAAGCACAAGTCCAAAATGGGTAAAATTAACATCTTTTCACGTATGTGTACTTATAGAACACAGAGACATGCTTGTCAGGAGCTAGACAGTCATGAAGACAAAAGCAGGACACGTAAAGACGGAGCCTCTGTACTTTGATAGGGATCTGTTTGGTCACACTCCCTGCGCCAGCTGTCAGCCCAGCTCCACTGCTGCGATTTAATTAGTCTGTTTATGTCCTTTCTAATAATAAAGCTCTCTGGGTGGAAGGACACACATCCAACTGGCTAGCTGTGCCTCCTACAACCTGCTAGCTGCAGCTATATAGTGCTGGTGGCCCAGTGCAGCTAAATGTGGGCCATAATGGAGGACAGCAGTGACTTCCTGCTCCTCTAGACAGAACAATGGCCCTCAGGCCCAGATCTAGTATCACCCCCTACTCAATCCTAACCTTAACCATTAGGGGATAAAGCACATACTGACCTGATATGAGTGTCTAGGGGCAACTTCATCCATCTTCCTCTCGAGCTCTCTTGTGGGAGCCTTTGTCAGCCGAAGCTCTTGAGAGAGACTAGATTGTAGCCATAGGCTGAATGGAATTCATTTCATGAACATATCATAAGGCCTCGTTCACTATAACACATTATTGTCCTACTTGACTAGTGCCATTACAATGTGTTTTGTTGTGATTTACTCCATTCTGAAGTGGATGAAACAGGGTCAGTTCAGCCTGAAAGTGTTGGGGATGAAGGAGTAGTCGTGGGTGGAACCTGAGTTGGAAACAGAGAGCTGCTGCAGATATAAAACGTCCTCAGCTTCCTCAGGTTTTTGGAATGGAACGCTGTGATGCCAAGCCAATCACTTCAAACTCATCTTTAAATGGAGGCAGATGAAAGGAAATATCCTAAATATTGTGGCAGTATAAACAATCTCCCGCATACTCCAAATCAGTTTTTTTTTTTTTTAAAGACAATCTCTGTGAACGGCCTTCGTCGTTTTATTGCTGAAAATCCAAACTCTCAGCAGACACTCAATTTTCTGCCAAAACTCTCTGGCATTTACTGTCCAAAAGTCTGAAGAAAAACAGACCCAGAACCATCGCACCACTGTGCTTTGACCTAAGTAAGGCTTTTTTCATGGATTTGCAGAAATGTTATTATAAAAATTGGTTAGTTCATAAAAATTCCTATAAATCCATTTCTATGCAGTAAATATATATGAGTAGTATTCAGATAAATAATGGTATTTTGTCTGCCCTGGTGAGTATTTGTGACCTGTATTATTGTTGCTGCTGACAGCTTTTGTTATCAGATGCCACTCAACAGCTGAACTTTATTTTCGGGTCTGTCGTCACAACTGTTTAGCTTTAATTAGAACTCCGTTGGTTTATTCTGTGAGGTTTTTCTTATTTACCCTGGTAGGTCTCATTAAAGATAGGTAAAAATTGCGGAATAAAACATCCGCTTCTCTTTGTTCCTAATAGAAAACCCTGGCATTTAAAGAGGGTCGTTTTGACTCGATCTCAGCAGTTTAGACAGAGCAGCGAAGCAGACAGACAGACAGTCAGACAGACAGTCAGACAGACAGACAGACAGACAGCCTTCTAGCCTGAGTGAAGAGCTTGATGGTTCTCCGAGTCCCCTGGGATTCACCCCGTCACCATCTCTCTATTAGTCTGCCAGGCTCATGGGAGCCAGGTGACAGATAAGTGAGGAGCGACACACACGTTTTAATAGACATTTCAAAAGATAAACCTGATAATGATTTCTCTGGTTAATGAAGTCTAATGTACTCGTTCTAATTCCAGCGGCGTCGCCTGTTAAACACCGGCGTAATATTTGAATATGCATGATTGGGAAATGGCGAGGCACGTTCTCTGTCGCCGCAAAGTACACAAATGTGGACAACTGCAGAAATAGATTACAATAAGTGGAGGAATTGATTAGACATTATTTCAGTAATGATCCATATCAAGTTCTATCATCTTTGAGTGGTCGTGGAGTTGCACGGTGTAGGGAGAAGGGGGAGGAGGAGGTGACAAAAGGAGGGGGACAATAGGCAAGACAAACGTGGTGTCACGGAAATATTTGTTTGATTGTCTCTTGTGGTTAGCAGCGCGGCTATACAAAAACAACTGACCAGTCAAGTTGTCATCTCTCATCAACATTACGCCTCATTCTTCATTAATTGGATGGATTAATTTGGAGTGCTTTGATGCCAGGGTGATGCACGTGCTCATCTGTCCCCTCCTCACTATTCTCTGTCAGGATGAATTTAGCCCAGGAAGGGGGTTGACCTTTTAAAAGTGAAGAGATCAACACAATTTGAAAAGACAATGTCACTTGGTGTAACTGTGATATGTGTAATAAATGACATTCAACCTTTTGGTGATGATGAGCTTTCACAGGTTGCAGTG
>NC_024322.1:7859024-7860179 GCF_000523025.1 Cynoglossus semilaevis | reverse complement strand
ATATATATATATATATATATATATATACACACACACAGTCTGTAGATGTGTAGGTATAAATGTTGGGGCAGTGGTGGCGTTTGTCCACGGGCTTAGACAGAGCTGCATTAAGTACCATGTGATCTCATTTACCTATGATTATGTCTATGAGGACACAGCAGCACAGAGCTGCAATCTACACAGTAACAGTAATAAAAACAAATAATTGACCATGTCATTTATTTTTGATTCTCTTCCCGAGAATCAAAAATCTTGGGAAGATTTTTGATTAGCCCAGGGTCAGAACGAAGAATCGAAGCTCATTTGTTTGATCCAAACAGATGTTTACTACCATTACAGTTAACTCATCTGAGCGTGGCAAAGATATAAAGATACAACAGTTTTTCAATGCACACTTTTGAAATTTCAAACTGAGAATTTATTGGACTCCCCCTCATATCTGTTTCCAAGATTGTTAGCTTAAAAATCTACAGCGAAAAAATCTCATTAGCCTTTTCCGCGATGTTCTGATTAAAATAAAAACACATATTAGCACAGCCCTGTGGACTTTACACTTCACCCTCCTGCTCCTCTGAGGCGTTTGAAATAGAGGAAGTGAGCAAGAGCGCGGGAGGCACCGATGCTAATTTTGCAATTAAAAGACATCATCTGATGACCACATGCAAACCGATCCCCCACTCCTGGTCCACCGGAGCGATATGACGAGTGAGTGGGCTGTGATTGATAACACCAGTCAATATATTTCATTTCAGGAGCCTTAGTCAAATGACAACTGCTTGTCATTGACTGAAAGCAATCTTTTTAAAAGGGGAGCCTTTGCTAAGTATCAGATGAAAATGATTCCTCTGTCTGCTTGGGTGTCACTGTCTGTAGGAGCTTTATTGATTGGGCTTGAATATATTGCACCCGCAGTAGTAACAGCTGCTGGTAATATCTCCTTCTCCTCTCTCCCTCTGCTTCCCTCCTCCGTTCACGGCCGCCACCGCCGCCGCTGGTTATTGTCAGCGAGCGGATGCCGTCTCTCTCTTTTCTGCGTTGTTTTCTGTGTGTGCTTATGAAGAGTGATGTGTGACAAATGCAAAACAAAGCTGGTTCTGACCCAAATGACAGCCAAAAAAAAAAAAAAAAACCCCCCAGGGTCCCAAATGTGCCCCG
>NC_024322.1:7856778-7858262 GCF_000523025.1 Cynoglossus semilaevis | reverse complement strand
CTGCAGGTTCCTAATGTGTCCTGAAGGGCCCGGCTGCTGCAGCCCCCCTCAGCCATGTGCGTGATTGCATTAACTAAATCCACCATTGTCTCGCCCGCCTCTGTCCGCAGCACTGTTATCAGGCACGGGGATGTTGGCATTGGTTGGTAAAGGTCATTTACTGTAATGAGATTTGCCACATGCAAGCATATGGCTTGATTATTGCCCTGTTCGTTAACATTTTCAGCAAGGAGACAAATAGACAGCTAAAAGTGGGGCCGGTGTGGGCGGGTGGGGCCGCGAGGAACGTGTTTAGCATTTTTCTCTTCCTGAGATAGGGAGAACTTTTTTTTTTTTAACTACAGCAGACGTGTCATGGAGATGATTGATCTTTCAATTTCATAAGGAATGCGTGCCATTAAGAGGCGAGGATTTAAATTATCCTATAAAAGTTGCCTGCCTTAGATTTTATACACTTAAAGGACAAACACCTCTGTCTGTCTCCTTGATAATTTCTGCCACATGTTTCACTCCAGTGCTTTGGGTAGAAAAAGCAATTATATTACCTCATCAAACCAGAAATGTTTTCTCTTCATAGTTTTACTTGCACCGTCTTACATTAGCCATCTTGGCAGCAAATCTTTGACCACCTGAGTCGGTGCAGAGTTTGTGTCGCACTCTGTCGATGTGAACGGAAATGTATTCTGTCTGAATGTGAAGCATATTGTGTTTGCATGTGTTTTTATGTCCAGCCGAGTGTGTGTCTGTGTGTGTACACGTACCAAAGTATATATCCCTACAACGCAGTGCTGTGTGAGTGTGAGGTGTCCATGTGTTTTCATGTTTATTGCTGCTTTAACAGTGTGAGCTACTTCTAGAGTCCGACCGTCAACAGACATGGACGACTCATTTAGAGTTTCTTTCAGGAAATAGTAATTGTTCTGTATTTAGAACTGTAAATATTTTGGAAAAATAAAGATGCATAAAAAATGTACCATTAATTAAGGAACAGTTTAGTTAATTTTCTATCATTTTCAGTGGACTTTTATTGGCAGCAACAGTCCACACCTGAACTTTGTTATTATTTATGTGCCACCAAGGTTGGTGAAATCATCCAAATCCAACAGTCTTCTGTAAATCCGATTATTCAGTCATTCTTTAAACTCTCAGGAGTTACATTTCAAAATCAGTAAAAAAAAAAAAAAAAACTTTAAAAACAAATTCTCTTTCTTAAAGGTTTTTTTTTCTGCCTCAAACATTAATGACAAAACAACCTTAAAAGAGCCTAAAACTGCAACATTCTGTTGACCATCGGGAATTTTTCAATTACCAAGTCAGCGTAGATCGTCATTAACCAGGTCATTGACAGACTGTAATTCATCTGAGTTAATGTGAAGCCACATTTGAGAGTCAGGACTTTTTTATGTAGTGTGTTACACTTTCATCAAGACCCAACATGCAGGAGAAGCCACGCCGGCCCAGTCACAACTGCCCGCAGTGCTGCT
>NC_024322.1:7853928-7856589 GCF_000523025.1 Cynoglossus semilaevis | reverse complement strand
GTTTAATGAGAAACAGAACTCACCAGCTTTGAGTAAACCTGCCATCTGTGTTTGTGTGTGCGTCGCTCTGTTTTCTTGTTTGTCTGGGTCTGTGTGTATGTAATGTGTGTGTGTGTGTGTGTGTGTGTGTGTGTGTGTGTCTAATGGTGTACTTGTGTTGTATAAAGTGGCACCACGATGCCAGAGAGCACATTTATGGGGGCTGAGCCTTATGTTTGATCTGCGTCTCTCCCATGACATTTTTTTTTTGGAGATTAACAGTTATAGTAAAGATGAATCACTGATTAGAGCTGCAGTGAGAGGCCCTCCAAACGACAGACACCCTTTCACCAACCGGTCATTTCCTTTCAGGACTGGTGTGCAAACCCTTGATATGACCACAACAAAGACTTCGTGTGTGTGTGTGTGTGTGTGTGCATACACATTTGTATGAGAAATACATACACAACATGGGGGCATTTTTACAGGTCCAATTAGGACAGGAAGCAGGATTTGTTTCTTCTTTTGCAGTGACAGCAGTCTACGTAGACCAACCTGATTTCCAAAGAAATTGACATACTGTAAAAATGCTGAAAATTGACAAGGAAAATTGACAAGGAAAGAACTTGTTTTCACTGCACCACAAAATGTATTTAATAAATTAGTATTAACTAAATCTCCAACAGGTCAAATTTGTTCATTTTTAAAAATAATTTAACAATAATAAATAATTCATAATAATTATTAATTCAAATAAAGGATATTGTATTTTCCTCTCATTAACAGGGCTGTTCCAATCCTAAAGGAAATCCATCTCAACCATTGACACATAGAAAATATATAATAAACCTAAGGATTGCATCTTAGTATCATCTTAGTCTGAATGTCATCTTTTTTCTGGTCTTGAGGCAAAATTATTTCCAAACTCATGGTGTGAAGAGTCGCACGTTGGTTCACTAGTCGTTAGTGAAACGTCGTACCTGGATTGTGTAAAGGTTCGTGGTCGCAGTTGTCTGATTTATTTCACATTTCCTCTTCGTCTTCTTGTCTAACCTATAACCTGTGAACCTGCTGAAGGAGGAGCCTCATCGATCTGCTGCATCTATTTGAATTCACGTTTTACTCATTATGGAATTATTTTTTGGCGAAAAACTGACAAACACGGTGTTTGCTCATTAACTGACAGTTCAAGTGAACGTCCGAACCACAGATTTCAGTTGTTATTGCATTTTCACTGCCTGATTGTAAAGTTTGACAGATCAGAAGACAGACATATAATCTCCCAATGCCACGGAAAAAAAAAAAAACCCAAAGGCTTAGCGCAGAACAAATCAGCCTTTTGTCTTGTTCAATTCAAATCAAAGGATAACCAGGAATGTTTGTTTGACAACAGCATTTACTATGCATTGTTTCCGAGCCCAGAGCCTCCAAAACAAAGACAGATAGGCTTTAAACAAGTCATTTAATTAGCACCGGATCCACAGCTTTGGCTGCGCCAACCAATTATACATTCCTGAGGCATGTGCAGGCCCTATTTCACAGCAGCGAGAGGCAGATTTTCTCCAGCCCTGTCTCTTACAGTACATCTCTCCTTTTCCATTTAAGAGAAGGTAAATAGCCCAGACAGACAGCTTCATTAGCCAGCATCTGAAGAGCGCGGGGCCGATTGTCGCTTAAATAGTGCGCTTTTACTGCAAGGCCCAGGCGGCGACCTCCGATCAATTACAGCTGACATTATTGTTTGTCTGAAGCTTTTTTCCTGGACAGAAGGAGTAAAAAAAAAAACGAGATCAGGCTTGAGCTTTGGCTGGAAATGTAATCTTCCCCCTCTCTTTGCTTCTTTGGCTCCACAAACAATAAATCATTCAGTTGAAGAGATAATAAAGTGCCAAGTAGGAGCTAGTTTAATTTTTGTCAGGGGAAATCTGTCCACAACAGAGTTAAGGGTACGGGGGCCGGCTGCTAGCACCGTAGCGTTTTCAATGACAAAGGCTTAGTTTCCTTCTTTTTCTCCCTTATTTCCCTCTGTAGGCTGAGATGGCCACAAAGCCATGAAGTCCCATTTAGATGAAGATTAACTGCAGCACAAATCACTGCAGGTTATCATTTCTGTCATCAAAATAAATTACTGCTCGCTATTTAATCATTTTAAAACATGCAGCGTTCAATCTTTTTTTTTTCTTTACCGCCTGATTCTTTTAAGTATTGGACCTGTCGTCGGCCGCAGCGTTGAGGTTCTGATGTAACAGCTTTTTAATCATGTTGTTACCGAGGGCTGTTTTAATTCATTCAATTCATCCTGCCATGATTCAGATCTTTGCTTATCCACGCGTGAACTCCTGAGCGCGGCACAACATAATAGCTGAGCTGTTTATATTGGTATTAAGTGATTTGTAGTTTTAATGATGGTAAATAGGAGTTCAACCTCTGCCGGTCCCTCAGGCTTACTGCAGGTAAATGACTCCAAATGTATGGTTTATGCCCTTCAGGAGGGGTCGGGGGGGATGGGAGAGGAGGTGCAGCAGAGAGGGCTGATGGGAATTCACCTTCTCCTATCAGGTTTCAAACTTCTGCTTCATAAATGCAAACTGGCAAACAGTGCATTTCTGATGGAGCAGCTGCAGAATATCCAGGTGATGAATGAGTCTGGGAAATATTGTGGAGTCTTTTTGTAAAAGAATA
>NC_024322.1:7837066-7853882 GCF_000523025.1 Cynoglossus semilaevis | reverse complement strand
TGCAATCAGTCTTGGTCCATTTCATCAACAGAAAAACCACATCTTAGAGAATGAAATGAAAACTCTCAATTATCTGCCTGAATATATGTATAAATGACTGTTCATATGTTGAGAGTGAAAAGGAAGAAAAATATGAAAAAGTAAAAAGAAAAAGTAGAAGCCAACACCTTTGACTAGCTCATAAATAAGGCCACATGATTGACAGTTAACTGTGTGTGAAAAGGGAGGAAAATAAGAGAAATAAATAAATAATCAAAGGATCATAATTTTGAGATAAAAGATAAAATATAATTTAAAAGAAAAAACAATTTAATAAAAATTAACTTTAAATATATAAAAATATTTTCAAAAAATATTTAATAATTGTGTTTGATTGTAAGATAAAAGCAGATTTTTTACAGTATATTAAAAATAGAATTTTTTTATATACTTTATATTTTCAATAAATATGAAAACCAAATGAGTTTTTAGGGCAAAAAAAAAGGTAGAAAGAGCATTTGTAAATTATAACCTTGGTAGAAGATTTTTTTTTTTTTCCCTTTTCGGTCTGTGTAGATGGTGTTGGCTCGGAGTTCAAAGACACCTTAAATCTTAGACTGAAGCCTGGTTTCTCTCGGTCTCCACCCCTCCGCTGTTTCTGGATGACTTTGAGAGTGGCCAGTTTGGTTCTTTCTTTCCTAAACCTTTCACTCTCCTTTGGCTTTCTTTAAAACTCTCACTGGTTTTCCAGAAATGCCAGGTTGGTTGAATGAACCAATCCTCTCCTCACCTGCTCTCATTCAGCTCCAAATAAGAGGATTTGGTGGGACTCTAGTTGCTCTGTGGCACATTCCCCTGCAGAGGCCTGAATGGACCTTTATGGGAGGAACAGCACTTTTAAATGGGGTGACATGAAAGGGGCTGAACGGGCGGTGAGAGCGAGACTAATACCCAGTGGAGGGAACAGAGGTCCAGTGTTTAGTTTTTGTTGTTTTTTTCACAAGGCCGTCTGTCACATGGCAAAACTCTACTGTGATGGAGGACGAGTCAGAACAACAGGAATGACGTGCAGTAAAGACATGTCATCATTCAGGTGAAACTGTGGTAAATACTTTGAGCTTTTGAGATCTCCCCAAGAAGAACAAGACCTTTCTGGAACTTCATACCAAAATTACAGCAACTGAAGAGAGAGAACTATAAAATGGACTGTTTTATTTAGATCCTTTTCACCTCAACTGTCAGTAAAATTAGCTGACATTCAGTTTCCCACCCATGACAGAGAATGTGTCTCTTCACACTGGTGTTTGATCGGCCTTGAAGGGCTGATGGGTAGCCTGGACTTCCTCATGTTGTCCTTTAGTAAATACCCCCACAGTCAGACCCGTGGTGGTGGTGTTTTTTAATTGACCTCAGCCTGCTGAGTAGTAATTGATTCAGCCTGAGCTGCAGCAGCTCTGGAGCCGCAGCAGCTCTGGAGCCGCTGGTACGAGGTGGAGTCGTTGCTGTGGCTTCTGCCTCTCTTTCATCTCCCCTGCTCTATATTGTTGGGGAAAAGTCGCCAGTGAGGAATCAGTGGTGCCATCTTTCTTATGGAAATCAACACAGAGAAGAAGAAAAAAGAGAGAGTACTTCTCTGCGGTCCTTTCATTTTCAACCTTGTGTCCTTCTCTTTAGAGGCATCGCCAATGCAGATCTCCTTGCCCTTTGGCTACTGATGTTTTGTCAGAAGAGTGGAGTTGTTTGGCAGATCAGCTTTTTTATGTAGCGCCGTATCGTTTTCTTCCTTTTCACCCCTCTCCTTCCTCCTCTTTCCTCCTCTTTCTTTTTTACCTTGAATCAGGCTGCCAAGAAAGGACGAGAGACAGAGAGAGAGAGGGAGGGAGAGAGGGAGAAAGGGAGGGAGAAAGAGAGTGTGAAAGGAAATCAACAGAAGCTCAATCAGATCCAATAGTGTCTATGGGTTTTTTTTTCTTTGTGGAAAGCATCTTACGAGACCAAACTGTTCCCAGTCACTTTTGATCGTGGCAGTTCAAAGTCCCTGTCGACAGGGAGGTGCAAAGGGAGGTGGTGTGTGTGTGTGTGTGGGTGTGTGTGTGCTGAGCCTCGGTGGAGGTGTACATACAGACACCTAGCTCCTGACCTTCTGTCTGCGTCAGATGTCCTTTGAAAGTTGGCTTGTTTTTCATTAAGCCATTCAGAGGCAGAGAGCAGTAACTTCCTTCCTTCTACTGTGTCTTTATTAGACATTCTTCAGGTTTTCACACGACTAAAGCTCTTCACTTTCCCCCCAATTAGGCCTCGCGGAGCCATACGGAAATTGAATAATTTAAAACATTTGCCAGATAGCTCTGATGTTCTAATGGAATCATAATTTCTGTGCATTTACAAAAATATAAAAAAAAGTCATTATTGGGAGCATTGGAAGTGACTCCTTCCAGTGCTTTTTGGATTTTAATTAGCCTAAGGTCACTTCCATACTGTAGTCTGAAGCTACTTGTTTGTCATTAGCACATCTAATGAGTCATTTGGGTAAAGGCTTTCATGATTCCCTTTGTTTTTACTGTGACTATATTTTTCCTCATAATATATGTAAATATAGAGACCATTTCCATAATGTTCCCCTTTTTTCATTCATCACAGAATAGCAGGTCCTGACTAAACAGCTGTGTAAAGTGCTTTTAAATGTGTGTATACTTTGTCACTGCAGTAGATTTTATCATGAACACACATTGTACAACATTACTGTGTATGGTATCATCATACATAAGGAAAACCCAGAATCAGTTCAGTTACAACATTAAAAGATCATTACAACTGATCATAATGAATCCCAGTGTGAGGCTCAAGGATGTTCAAAGTGGGACATGGGGCCTGAACGTGACACATGTATAGGTTTTGGTGGCCCATGATTTAAAAACCTAATATTTACAGCCTCTAATGATGGTAAATTTATTGTCCTGTGAGAGACAGCAGTTTATCATTTTTAAAAATATTTTTTTAAGAAACAATTTATTACATACAAGTTTTAATTAATTGGCTGTCTTTGCAGAATGGTACCAAGCTAACTAACTAGCTAAATCTTTTCATCAACCTTTCTTTGTAACTGTTTACTTACCTAAATATAATACTTTCCTGCTCTCCCTTCTAGTAATATTTAGGCATGTTCTAGATAACGTTTAGCTTGTACATGTCTTATTTAAAGGTTTTTGGCTAGTTAGCTGATGCTATTGGCTGGTTTATTGCTAGATTCAGTGTTATTGTTTTTGTTTTTTTTAAGCCTCTAAACTTTGCACATTAAAAGTTTGAACATCTGTTGTGGCCATTGTCTTTTTGGATGTTAACTTTAAAGGTTAGCTCTCACTGGTGTAAATATGTTATTACCTAGTTTTCAAACAGACACTTAAAAGTTTCCCCGCTGTCAACATCTCTCGTCTCCCATAATCTGCATCATTGAGTAACCAACAACCTGTTCCCTCATCTCAGGCCTGGAACTCCCCTTCATGATGATGCCACACCCCCTGATCCCTGTCAGCCTGCCCCCAGCCTCTGTCACCATGGCGATGAGTCAGATGAACCACCTCAGCACCATTGCAAACATGGCTGCTGCTGCACAAGGCCAGAGCCTGCCCTCCAGAATGGTCACCTCTGTTATAAAGGTACATTTGTGAACACAGTGGAGGCAGAGTGTGTTGTGGAACGCTTCATATTCATAATGGAGTGTGTGGTTGTAGGGGTTCCAGGAACGCGTGCCGGACAGTCCCTCTCCTGCCCCGTCCTTGGAAGACAACAGGAGGCCCGGCAGTCACCCATCATCTCACCGCAGCAGCAGTGTGTCCAGCTCCCCCGCCCACACAGAAAGCTCCTCAGACAGGATACGTACGTACAACAACTGTACACAAAGACTACAGACCACGAACAGACAGACTGTGGTCCATTTCTGGGTCTAACCACTTCTTTGTAATGTCTCTCAGCAGCTATCCACCACAACGGCCTGTCCATGAACCAAGCTCTGCTCGGCCTGTCCCCCAACATCCCACCTGGTCCTAAAGAGGGAGATCTGGCCCACGACATGAGCCATGAAGTCAAGAGGATGCATGTTGACAAAGGTCAGTCTGGTTTAGTTTGCCAAAAACTATAGATACGTTGTATTGTATTTTCTCAGCACTGCACTGGTTAGGATTGCCTTTTATCTCACTTTATTCAAATGTTTTGGTTAGCCTCCATTATTTAGTTTTATTTTCTCATTATAGGATAAAGATTCAGGCTACATGTTTGCCTTCACTGCCATAACTTTACTCATATTATTTTTCCTCTTTTTAAATTTTGTTTTGCAAATTGTTTTCTGTCAATTTGAAATGACAAATACTAATACTTAGGGCATTTACACTTTGGAAAAGATCACGAGCAATTAGCTAATTTCAGCATTTGTCCACTTTAATACGTGTAACTTTTCAATTTAAAACTCTAAAATTTGGAATTTAAATTTTCTGTTTTTATTGTTTTAGCACTATAGGAGGACTGAATTAGCTGTTAATGTGAATCTTTTTAGACATGCTAATAAAGTTAACTTCTGTATTTTTTAAACATTATAACTTCAGAATAGTTTATCAAACTCTCCAACGTGTTTTTTTTTTTTTATCTTCTAGTTTGTCACAAAACTATTTGTCAGTAAGAGGAACATAAAAAAAATCTCAAAAAGCACATTCAGAGATATCAAGCCACAGGGACCATTCAACATTTATCAAAGCTTCTCGATGAGCCCTGGGTAAAAAAAAATGTGTGTGGGGGAAATACATGCACAAAGCTGAAGGCTCACATTTGTTACATCCCTACTACCTCAGATCCACTGTAGGAAGAAATATGCTGAAAATATTAATAGCCCAGAATAAATGTTTTTATTATTAATTGCTGGATTTATTCAATTATAGATTTTCTGGTGCGGAATGGGAAAATGAAAATGAAAGAGAGTGAAATCTACTAAGCGTGGCGGATTAAATACAAAACGGAGCAAATAATAGATTTGAGTATTCTCTGTTGGTTTTGGCAGCGCTGTGCCTCAGTGTACTGGGTGATACAGGGTGGGCTGAGGCCGATAATGATATTAAAACCACTGTGGAAATCATTGGGCTGAAAGCTCCCCGTTGGCACGGTTGACGTGAAGATCAGTGTTAGACCTTCACTCGCCGGGTGTGAAGTAGTGAATGGTAATAATTAGCAGGATCATGAGCTGAATTTATGGGTCACAAACCGTCTGGCTCTTTCCCAGCATGTGTGTGTTTTACAGTATTTCCAGTTAGGGATGTTCTTTGTGCTGTTACTGGTTTATTTAAAACCAGAAAATCAAAAGTCCACATGGAAATATAATTGAAGAAACACTCCAAAGATTTAGCCTTTGTCTTTGTTTCCATTTGTGTTTCTGTCTTTGTGGCCCAGTAGGACAGATAGTTCCCAGAATTTATATTCTGAGTGTAACCCAGGACTCTCTCTTTGTAAGGCAGGCGTGCTAACCGCTATGCTATGGAAGCAAAAGAATCGTGGCAGCAGTGGGATTCAAACCATGTGCTGATGTGCAGTGAGTTAAACCAGATCAAATCAGGTTTTCTGATGGGAAGCAGATTTTTCTTTTTACCATCACATTCGTATAATACAGACATATAAAGAATAATCAAATATTTTCCTTCATGATAATGATAATGGGAAAAAAAACAGTGATTCAATTATGTGGAATTAAATGTCCTAGTGTCAGACACTACTACAGATCTACTTTTATTTATTTGTTATAGTTTTTCTTATTATTACTTCTCTTCAGGTAAAACTCACAATAAAAATAATAGGTGAGCTGGAAGATGAAGATGAATAAATATCTTTTGAATGATAGCCGCAGATTTGGCTCGTGTAAAAAACCAAAATAACGTCATTGTTAGTAAACAGGAGAGGGAAAAACAGAGAGGTTTAATCAACTATCAGCACAGTAAATCAAACCAATGTTTCCTCAGCAGCAGCGATCCTGCGTCTCCACTCAAGTGCCTCCTCCATATTCACATAATCAACACAAATGCACTGTAATTTCCTTGCAATATTTGAGCAGAAAGCAAATGACCAGGCAGTTAGTGCCTATTCCAGATAGTTGACCCGAGCACACACACACACACACACACACACACACACACACACACACACACACACACACACAGTGTGTTTATTATTATTATCTTTCAGATTGTCAATTCCTAATATGTCACTGGACTTGATTAGAATTCTAGGCTCTCCAGTGTGTGCACCAGAGGTCTCAGGCTGTGGAAAACATTTCTTTCCCTTTTTTTTTTTTTTTCTTCATAAAATAACCCATTAATGCAGAGGAGTGCAACTAAATTAGTTACCAATTTGCTGAGCATGAATTAATGAAGAGAGCTTCTCCCGGCTCCCACAGTTGTAATTTTCATAATAACCCCAGACCTTTATTTGGCAGGTTGTTTAGTTTTTTCGTTTGAAGGTTTTCATTAGTCTAATGAGGACTGTGCAAGGGCGAGCAGTCAGCACAATTTACATGAGGAAGCTATCATAATAAATGAGGCAATTTGAATAACATGCACAGGTTTATGCAGCGAGATAAGAGAGATTGTAGCAGCCGGATTCAGAGGTAACCAATACATTAGAAGCAACTAATAACCAAAGTAATTCCAATAAAAGCTTTAAGTGAAGGGGAATAAAATTAATGATAGATATATTGAACTGTAATGATATGATACACGATGCATTAGATTAATAAAATAAATGTGTCCCATTGTTTGAGCAGGGCAGGAGGCTCGTGCAGCGGAGCTTTGTTTATGGTGACGAGATTTTTTTTTATTTTTAATTAGGCTGGTTCATCGCATCAGTTTGTTTAGATAAATGAGATAACATTCCAATGGTTTAATGATATCTCTCCACTTGTTTGGTCTTTATGATCCTGGCGGAGCATTAAATTAATGCAGGAGAAGAGAGGAAGAGGCAGGATGTGGTGGCTGTGGCTCCTCCTGAGACTGGAGGAAGGGGCAGAGCCCTCGGAGACGGATGCTGTAATGTCACATCACTCATAGCCTATCAATGCTATTTAACTTTTTATGGGCTCTGATGTGGCTGCACTGTTTGTTTTTTGGTTTATATATATATATATATATATATATTTATGATCTTTCCCGTTGTTATTCTGCCAGTGGACAGATTCAGTATTTATTTTTTTAAATCGAAGCTCCTCCTGTGATACTTAAGACTATGGTGAAGTACAATTAAGTAAAACTTTTTTTTCGTAATTAGTAATGCAATTAAATTTGACACGTCCAGTTAGGAACGCTTCAAGCAGAATAATTCAACATTAAAATAGTTTGTATCAAAGCTTAGAATCCAAGCAATGTCCACACCTTAATGCTATAGGGCTAAAAGTTAGCATCATGACATGGTTAAAGTTATTGCATTGTTCCTAGGCATTTATTTTTCTGAACAAAACAAACTAAATATAAACATATATATATATAAACTACTCTTTAAATCTTTAAATTTAATTCATTCTATACTTAATTATTACATTTAATTTATTTAATTATTTTTAGCAAATAGCTGAAGAGATTCAACTTTTTTAACTTTTTACTTATTTCAAATTATTTATTTATTGTTATTAATAGCTAGTAAGTATTGTAGCTGAAGTGGGCGTAAAGTTATCCAGCATATATATTTTTATGGGATGTTCTATCCTAGTCTCCTTTTTAGCAAATTAAACCTGTCCAAGTGCTGAGATCGGCCCCTGAACCACACTGAAGTAATCTACATCTGGTTTTAACAAATCCACTCTCATTTATTATGTTTAATATTTAGATATGAAATTTACAGATATATAGGTGTATATATATACAGAATATACACCCAATATATAGACCCAAATATTGGGATGATCCCAATATTTGGACACTAATTATTTTGGAAAAATAAAACATTCATAATTTGTTTTGTCACCTGGCACCTCAAATCCAGATGGCACTTTTTTTTTCAGTGTTGAAAGTGATGTTGTTTGAACTCGATTATTTGTTTGTCTAAATCTGTCAGAGGAAAAAAAGGGAGATTAGAGGGAAGAAAGGCGAGTACAAAGCTAAGTGTTATCTCACGTGTCTAATTGAATTGCTTCAAACACAGAGTCTGTGGCGATGGCTTGCGACAAGCATCTGTCTCGTGAAACAGCAGGTAGCTGACAAATTTTAAAAAGGTACGGAAGCCTTTGGCTGTAAACTGACTTTGGACATCAAAAAGGTACGGAAGCCTTTGGCTGTAAACTCACTTTGGACATCAAACACTTTGACATTTTTTTTTTTTTTTTTTATCTCCACTTTTTTTTTCCTTGGGGAATGAATGTTGGAAACACAGATGTGTAGGACTTTCTTTAAATGCCATGTGGCAGTTGAAGCATTTTGCCAACAACGAATTTCACCACTTTAGCTCCGGCTGCTCAGTGCAGTTTTAAATGCCACTTCTGTTTAGGCCAAAACAAAATGTCTGACAGCAGAGTCAGAGACGGCTGTAACGTACAAATCTGTGGCCTAGATTGGATAGATGTAAAGATGCTGCTGCTTTACCTGCGCTAAAATGATTTTCAACGTTTGTATCATGACGTATGCTGTTGTTTGGTTGTTCAAAATGTGATTAAATCCTAGACAGATTAGTCAACAATTTTAGCTCATCTTTTAAATTGATCACAACACGGAAATATATATAAAAAACAGTAATGCAAAAAAAAAATCTAGGTTCATTTTTCTACTAAAGTAAGTCTTCTTAAAAGACTTTGTATATTGTCAAAATATCAAACTATATTACAGTATATATTGGCCAAAAGATAACTTTACTGTAGTTTTGAAGCCAAATATTTGACAAGATAGCCAAATTCTTGCTAAAAGCTATTTTTAGTTAGCCCACTCCCACAACGCACCATTGTATCTTGTATTTACCAATAGAAAGCAAAACTGTTGGCTCAAATAGTTAGGTATTTAGTTAAGTATATTTGGCTCACAGGAAGCCCAAACTAATTGCAGAATTGCTTCTAGATTAATGCATTTTAACCAAATGAAACATCATTAGCTAATAGCTTAGAGCGTATTTTACCAATACACCAATGAAAAGTCACATTATTACAGTTATTACAAAACTTTGGGCCTCAAAATCCTGTCCAAGTATCACATTTGGTCCCTGAACCAGACTTGTGGGGTGAAATCATTTTTCCAACAACAAATTTTTCCACTCTTCTCCAGCCGGCTCCCTTCAGTTACGCCTGCCACATCTCTTTTACACCCAGCTAGAAGGTCTGACAGGAGAGCTCAGAGACAGCTACGGTATGTAAACTGATTCTGTAAACCATATTTTAAAAGCGAGTGAATCACTGGTAATATGATATTGGCACTTCCCCGTAAACATCATATATCCTTGTTGACACAACAGGAGATGCACTTGTAATGTCTTTGTATCCCCAGCACAAATGGAAGGTTGTGGTGTATTATGTCACCTCCAGATACATTCTCTACTACCTGCTCTCCTCCCAATCACTGATGAGCTGCGCTGCCAGTGTGACCACAATAGACAGAGACATTTTGCCACGCCTTGTCTTAGCCGGGATGCTGTCCATCGGCATGTACCCCTAATGGCCACTTTATTAGGTACATCTTTGAAACATTGGATCATCTTTTGCTGAAAGCTTTTCAGAGAGATTTTGGTCCACGTTAACAAGTAAGCATCGTGCAGCGGCTGCAGATATTCTGGCTGCACAGTTTCCTGTAGCACCACATTCTAAATGTACGGTGTGGGAGTAAAATCTGTACATGGCAGTATATTAAATCTAATACTTGTTCTGAGACATGGCTTATTGTCTAGAATTCTGAGAGATTATTTCTTTTAGGCGTCAAAGTTTTTGTCTCTTCTTTTACGTATTTTGTTATTGTTAGTTGCCTCTTTATAAACTCCCATAAATTGCAACTAATTTGATGGGTTTTTATTTACCATTATTGGCAAACTCTAGAAATAATTCATCTTAATTACCCATTTTGATGCACAGTTTAATCTGCATCTTGTCCTGACAATATCTTTCCCCCACATTGATTAATTTCCTGACATGTTTGGCTAATATGATATATTGACAAAGATTTGATCAAAATAAAGTGGCCCACATGGACTTTTTAAAGAAGATTTAAAAAAAAGAAATTGCAGAGAAAGGGCGCCCACATGGACTTTTTAAAGAAGATTTTAAAAAAAATTGCAGAGAAAGGGTGGTTTCTACCCTTTGTAGTCTTTGTTCTCGTCCCTTCCCACATTAGCATTTGCAATCATAAAAAAGGAACTTCAGGGACTCTGGGGTCGGACCAAAGTTTCGGAGTCAGTTCGCTCCGCTCCTTTGTGCGTTGTAAATATTTCACTGACATTGATGGTATCTGCATACAGTATCATTAAAAAGTTCCGATACATTCCACGTAAGCGTCTTCTCTTCATCTTCCTGACATTAATGCCTTGTGTTTTTGTTCAGTCCTCTCCGTGTCCTTGGCTTTTGCCAGCTTCAAACACATGCTGACTACCTGACTTTTCCAACCAAGTCAGGAGGCAAGATCATTAGCCATCACAACCCTGAAATGTGACTTGGCAGACAATAATGCTTTATGATCAAACAACTTGTCAGTGCGTCCCGTTGAAATGAAAGAGTGCAAAAAAATAATTCAATAGAGGATCAATCAAATTTCCCTCCCTTTAGCCTGTGTGAGTGAGATTGCTGATGGTGCAGAGAGCGGCTATTCCTCGAGGACATGGGAGAGTTCATTTGGATATTTGTTCTCCCCCCCTCATGAATGTTCCATTGCGTGACACCATCTCCTGCTAATCACATTTCGCTGGGAAAAAAAGAAGGGATGCTTTTAGGGACGTTGAAAAGAGAGAGGTTCTTTTTAATCTTTGAAATGCCTCAAAAGTGACAGAATGCTTTCTCCTGCCAAGACGTGAGCCTCGGATGGGGAGATAAATATGCTGTGGTCAGCTAAGTGTATCTAGTGAGCAGAGAGGCAAATTTAATAATGCATTATCATTCACTGGCGAAGGTGAAATCTCCCTGTCCATCAGAAGGCTGAGGCCTGTTTCATGTTACCCTTCACTGCAAATGAACAAGTGCTTTACTCAGCCGTACCCTAGATGCACAGTAGGCACCGGTGCTCTGCTGTATATGCAACTCCCATCGCTGAGGAAACAGGTCTGTAATCAAAGCAGCCATCTATTGGTCCTGACGCTGGTTGTCCTAATGATCACAGGCCTTCTCCTGATAAAACCTTATTTTTGTGTCTTTCCTTTTTTCCTCCTCTCCTTCTGTCCGAGAACACGAGGTGTGCTTTACATATCTGAGCATCTGCTATTATGCAGATGACACCCGCGTATTTACCCCAATGCCCTTGGACAACAGTATTAAACAATTATGAAGATTAGGTACAATGCGGGAAAAAATTTGTGATTCAAAACAATTCCTATCTTCGCAGCGGCAACTGTTGCGGACAGATAAGGTTGACCCTGACGCCGTGTTTCTCTTCTTTTTTCTTTTTTTTTTCTCTTTTTTCGAAGGAAAAGACATTCCTTGCTGAATGTTTGTATAATTTAATATTTACATGTAAACAGTAATTAAGTGATGCTGCTTACATGCCAGGGCCAGCCTCTGCCAAGGTAAACACCAGCCCTGGTAGTTTGCCACAGTCCATCATGTTTACAGACTTGCAGAGCCGAGTGCTGTTTGTGTGCTCTTCCTTGGCAAAGCCCATAAAACACAACCAATTGGTTGCCGAGTGTTGAACACACTCACTCTTATCGTCTGGCAGTCTGCTCGCTGACTTGAGGACATTGTGAGTCAAACCTTTAAATTTTCACTCTGCGATAATTACTCGGCTATACTTGAGCTTTTATATCCTTTCACTGAGAAAGTAAATCATTCCTAATAAAGAGAGAAAGAATAGGGGCGGGAGGGAAAAGTGCTTGAGGACTAATTCTCTTCACTCCCTCCCTCTCCCCGCTCTCTATTCTGCGTTCTAAAAAGCCTTTCTCAGAGTTTTCCAGTCACCTTGACTTTGCAGCTGCTGCTGCTGCTGCCGTATAGTCTGTTGCTTATCCTGCCTAACCCCAGCTTGTCAATTAGGTGTTTAAAAATTAATCTCTTTAACTGGAAATACCATGCTGGCTTTCTTCCGCCTGTAAATGAAGTGTTATTAATTCGCACAGTGTTAGGAATAATGTTATCAAAACACATTTCCACACATTTACCACGTTGCTCCTCATCAAGCCCTTTTAAGTATTTTTATAACTGTGGAACCGAACCTTACATTGGATTTGCATCCATTTTTTGAGCTTCTACAAGAGGAGCAAGTTCTCCTGAGCCTGACTTTGTTTCAGGACAACCTTCATATGCTTCCACTACGTTGGATTTCTGTAGTTTAAAGTGTTGCCTACGTTCTTTAACTTAAAGCAATGCATTTTGACATAGTAAGAGAGGAATTGTACATTTAGCTCAAAATATTAATCAGTCCTGGGGTCTACTGTAGTTCTGATGCGTTAGTCTCTATACTTTATATCATTCTGCTAAGTGCTTTTTTTTTTTTTTAAAGTATTTAGTTTTATAACTCTTCCACATGTTTTTGTCCCGTATCATAACTTTGTATTGTATTCCCTCTGCTGTGTGAACGTCATGTGAGTTTATTTCCATATGCAGAAATAAAGTAGTGTTAATGTGTTGTTAATGTTAAAAAAACCTTTTTTTTTTCTAGAGTGTTGTCTAAGAACTTCCTCCTCATTCCCACATTCCCTCCTTGGTTCTTTCATCTTCTTTTAAAGGCAGCTCAGTTCATCCAGTCTGGATTAGCGCCAACCGGCGTCCACGCTCATTCAGCAGTAACAGAATGGCATAGCTGCTCCCTGTGGTATTGCAGTGGCAGGCAATGGCACTGACTTCTCCCTCTCTCTCCCTCTCTGTCTCTCGCTCTCCTCTTCCAAATCCAGTGAAGCTAAGATCTAAACGCAAGGCTATCTGTCCGAGCACACCAAGCTAATACTGGCTTCATTAAAAACCTGCTGTGATTATGGGGAGGATTTCCTCTCTGTTTGTTTGTTTGAATGCTTAATTATCAATATGTAATTGGCGTGTGTACTGTGATGTTTGGTGGCGTGTTTGTCTGCGGTGCACATCGCTATCGGGTGAAAACAGGGCTCCCCAGTCAACGTCTAAGTTAAGCCGCATGAGAAGTTGCTCTAATGAATTAATAAACGCTAAACAAAGGCAGAACTAAACAAAGAGTGGGAAATGAACGGCTTGATGATTAGCGGGTCAGGAAGATTAGCACGGGTATACAGTAGAAATGATCCGCTCCATGGAATGGGAGTGATTCACGCCCAAATACCCCATCTATGGTAGAGTCCATTTTAATCTATTGTCAATAGATAGACCTGGTCCACTGGAGTCAATAGGCAAAGACAATCCAAACACCTTCAAAGTGACTCACTCTGATGTCCTTCCTGCAGTATTATCTTCTCGACAGCTCCAGCCTTCAGTCAATATGTGAATTAGAGGAATCTTTTCAAGTCCTTTTCTGTTTGTCCTTTTCATTTTTCCAGTATTTTTACCCTCCTATCTAAAACCCTACCCTCCTTTGCTGATGTAAAAAACCAAGTTCATGGATTAAGCACAGCGATCTCTGACCTTTAACCAACCCTGTCAAATCCATTGCCCCCCTCTCCCCCCGCGCTAACTGTCTTCTCTGTCTCCCTACAAAATGCCATTTTGTCTCCGCTACTGTTCGCTTTAAGAGCTCATTTGAAGGTGCGCTGGCAGAAACAAAAGTCCTGTGTGCTTTTATGCAGTCATCACAGTCAGCCAAGCCTGTAATCCTCAGAGGTCCGATAATGACATAGCCCCTGCATTTATTACATGGAGGAGAGGAGAGAGGGAAAACGCTGACTTTGAACAAATGAACACTCTGACCTTTATGCAATAAATATGACATGGGGCGCATAAAAAGACAAGATATCTTCCTCCTGAATGGAAGTCAACATGGATTCCGGTCCCATGCCTCTTGCTCTCTCTCTCTCTCTCTCTCTCTCCCTCTCTCCCTCTCTCCCTCTCTCCCTCTCTCCCTCTCTCCCTTTCTGTCTCTATCTGTCTTCCTTTCTTCCTCCCTTGCTTCTCTTCTGTTGTCTTTTACAGCTTATGTATCTCTTACTGCAGGTCACGACTTAACAATTGATGAGATCTGTTCGTACTTATTTATGTAGGATGTGATTTTTCACGGAAAGGAGAAGTTGGCTTCCTCAAAACTGAAAAAAAAAATCTAAAGCTGCTTGTTGTAGTAAACCAGTTGAGACAGAAGACAGGAAGTAAGCCATGAAAACCTCAGGATGAAGCTCTGAACATTGTCCAGCTTCATAGGATGTCACATAGAAACATATCAATCTTTGACAGCAGGTCATATTTAATCCAATAAAAAATGGCAAAAGTTGTCAGTTTGTTCTAATCACACGTCACGAGACCAAACCAAATCTACAGTGAAGTTGTGTGTCGTGTCGTCTCCAACAGATGACCAAAGGACTAGAAGAAAACTCCAAATAACTGAAACAGTGTTTGTTTTTAGTGTTGTTCGTTTTTGTGGTAGTTCAACTGGAAAAACTACCTTACTGTACTGTGTTCTACTATCCACAGACATGAGCTGATTCAATGACTTCTTCCAGTTTAGATTTTGTCCGTCATGGTTGCTGTGAACCAACAGTTCTCCTTTGTTGGGTTCTATTCCTTTTTTATGTTTTCCACTGGGCTGTATTTTTTAGGTCCTAAAACTCCCAATAGGTTCTTTGGGTTTTGTCATTGTCACTCTGGCCCTAAATATTCTTCATCCGTACCAGGAAGAGACGGCTTTAACAGAGAAATTCAACATTTCATTGTGTCTTTTCTAATCTCAGTCAGATCCCAATTGAGCACTGCGATTGTCTTTTGTCACCTCAGACTGCCGGGCTGACAGTAAAGGATTTATGGTTATTTCCTCCTCACAGCCTGTCCATCTGTGGCTCTATCTTCATATGGCCTTGAGAATACGATTCAATTTATTAAGGCAAAGCAATGGACTCATTACTTTAAAAAGGTGGCAAGAGAGAGGGAGTGTGTGTGTGAGAGAGAAGTGACACACTGAATTGGTTATTAATGGAAAAGCACAGCCATAGGGCAGTTGAAATTTAATGATATCCTACAAGAAAATATGAGGGTGTCACTCTCCAAAAAGTCATGCTAAATGTCAACATTTTAAGGTCCCGGCGCTAATTTTATGCCTGTGCACAGTAATGTTTTGGAGAGCATTTAGGAAACACGGCCCAGTGGCCAGCCTGATTATCCCGCTCACCTTCTCTCCTTTCTCCAAATGGGTTTGTGCATCAAGCGATTTCATCTCTAAGTGAAGGGAACATTAGGGAGGGGAGGAAGAAAGAAAGAGCGATAGAGGAAAACATGCGGTTTGATTTTCCTGCTGTGATAAGAGAGTGGGAGCCAAATGTTACCTGTTAATCTAGCCCAAACCGACCGGGGCTCTTGACTTTGTCCCCCAGCAGGGATGGGGCAAACACTCATTTTCCTCTCTCCGTGATGAAAAGGAAATTAGCCTAAATGTGATGAGGGCACATTAGTCTGTGTGTGTGTGTGTGTGTGTGTGTGTGTGTGTGTATGTGTATGCGCACAATGGCAAGTACGTGTGTAAAGGGCGTGTTTGTGTTTGAAGGTTTTTTGTTTGCATAAATCTGCATTGCGTGTTTTGCTCTTCCTTTAGTGTCTACAGTACATTACACACTCACACACTCACACACTCACACACACACGCAACATATGCGAGTGATAGTCACTCCAGAGGAATTTGTCTTTGTATGGATCATCACACACAGACTGTGTGTGCGGAAAATGTGCCTCCAAGACAGTCTTAACCTCCACCACTTTCATTCTACTGAATACACTTGTGAGCTTTCCTCTGTCTGCGTGATGACGTCTGATGTTAAAATGGAGCTTTGACAGAGCAGGGTTTACTGTAGTGATCAGTGAGTGTGCTGTGTCACATGCTGAAAAGGCCTAACAGTAACTAACTGTTTAAGCATTAATTCTCTCGTATATTCATAACAGACGACCAATGAGCACAGACATTTAGAAATTAAATTAATGTTATTCAAGGTTTATTATAAGAAATTATCCAAATGAAAAATAATTGTAAAATAATCTTTTAGATTCCGAGAGAATTGCTGTTGAACTAGGACTGTAGCAGTGATTTCAGACCTGTTGTGTTGTTTAATTTTTAACAGTTACATTTTATTCAACTACTTTTTTGCTGCTCCTGCACCAGGAGGACTGATATTTCCCTTGACAAGATATTCCAAACCCAGTGTTTTTAAGTGCAGGTGGGATAATGCAGCGTTGGCCACTAATAGCCGTCCAAGAGGTCATAACCACTCCATTTGAAGGAGGCTGGTTTCCTCCGCAGCCGCGGCAGGTCAAATCAAATGTAATTGTGCAGTGAAAAGTCAATGCATTGCTTTGTGTTGGCCGCGCTGACAAACGGCAGGTTTAGCATTCAGTCCTCCTGCTGCGAGGAACACAGGTTTGCAAGGACAAAGGCTTCACCTGTCAATATATCACACTGACTGTCTAGCCACTTCTGCACTGCCTCGCTCTCTCTTTCCTCCTCTGTCAGCCGTTCATTCTCCACACACCCATTTTATTTCAGCATCCTCTTCTACCGACTCAACCTCACCAATCTGTCCATCCATCTTCTGTCTTTCACCATCT
>NC_024322.1:7831381-7837037 GCF_000523025.1 Cynoglossus semilaevis | reverse complement strand
CCGTCTCCCCCACCTCCCCGGCCTCGTCCCCCCCCCCCCCCCCCCCCCCGCCCTCTCTCTCTCTCTCTCTCTGCCTCTCTTTTTCTCAGTTTTCTTTCTGCGTCTTTCTCTCCTTCCCTGCTCACGCTGTCTTTCCTCTGCTGAAACGTCCTAAGGGACCCAGTTTCAAACACAGGAACCAGAAACATATGGCACATTTTCAACTCCCAAGGTCAATTACAGCTATTTATCCAAAGATTGCAGCTAAATTTCCCAAGGTTTCTTCTAGATTTACCACAGATTGCAATGTGTGTCTGTCACATTTTAAATCAGGCCAAGTTATTTCTGCTCCTCTCCCCGTGACTTTCTATCAAATATTTCAAAGCCTTTCAAGTGGGTTTTAGACATGTTTTATCTCTGGTTATCATGTGCCCCATCTTTTTTTTTGCCTTAGCTTTTCTCGGTCCAAGTGCCACTTGCAACACAAATCTAATAACATGTAAATTGGAGATAAGCCCAGATCCCTCCAAGTGATATTTTTTACATTCATAGTTTGTCAAGTCAATTCCTGGGCCCCTGTTTTAGCAGCACAACACATGAGGAGTGAGAAAATTAACTGGATAGGTGATTCATCATTGCTAGCACACTGTCAAGGACTCCCTCTGCAGCTATTGAGAGCAGGGTGGAGGAGGAGGACGGAGCCAGGGAGGCGAGCGGGGGTGAGGTGTGTGGGGGGGGGTTTGTTTTAAATTATGGCATTTCATTCAGAATGCATTGTATTTACAGCGTCCCATTTTTATTTGTGGCTCCTATTATCCGCCGAAACAGTTGTGCATGAAATGTTATTTGTGACAGGGGTGACCTGAGAGTGTTTTTCCACACAGTATTTCACAGGCAAGGGGCCTTAACTGTACCTTTAGTGTACGGTGAGCACAAGAGGCTGTCACAGCTGCTGTTGGCAGCCCTGCTAGCGAGGAGAAATATCACCTGGAAACAGAGCACTCCATTCCGCTGGCCCCCATCACTCCGACGCCTGTCGCTGTAATTAAGTTGAAGTCAATGATTCTGGAGCGCTGGTGAGAAATAAACATGCAAACACATGCCAGAGTTTGCAGCCAGGCACTGGGTAAAAATGGAGCAAGGAGAGTGCGGGTCTTGTTTGCAGGAATTTACATTTGACTTTCATCACGTCTGCTCTGATAATGTCGATTGAATTAGTCTCCTACAACCCTCATTTCAAAAAGTGAGGGTTTCACATCTATTAAATATGTCATTAACTGTATGTTAGGAGGCATTTTAAACTTGGATTCATCAGGACAATATCAGAGAACAGATTTAGACTGTTTGGGTTGATGGTTGATGTCTTCGGGTCCTAAAGATAACAGGAAGTGGTTTCTAGTCCTGATGACCACTCAGGGCATTTCACACTAACAGTTTTGCCTTATACCTACTGACAGTAATAACCTGCAAAGTCTGGAATCAAACCCACAACTGTGGCCATCAGTCTGGTTTCTCGTTCACCAGGTTAACTGTTTGGAGGCTTGAGAATGAAAATCAAGGTTCCACCAAAGCTTTAGTTTGGCAGAGAAGAGGTAACTGTTTCATACTGCAGTAGACAATGAATGTCACTGCATGTTTGTTACTATATTTGCATAAAGGCCCGAGGTGTAAACTGCTGCTCTGAGACCTTTGAGACTGTGGACGGTACTGCATTAGAGAGTACGAGTGTTATTGTCATGACATACTTTAGGAATATAATGTTTCTCTGGGTAACAACTAATAGCACGTCAAGTCTTTTCCCAAGGATGATGCTCAGTTTAAATCAGTGTAAATTACTGTGGTTATAGTACACAGGCTCCTCAGTTTATGACGGCCTCCACCCACTGTACGGTGTTTACGCCATGCTCTGCATTGTGCTACGTTTGCTTTCTTTTGTTTGTTTTGTGTTTTGGGGAACTTTTTCCTCTTCTGGTGTTTTCATGTCCTAGACTATGATGCTGCCCACCTGCCTAGTCAAGTTAACCCAATGACTATGGAAGGTTTTGCACCAGAGAACTCACTGTCCCAAATGATGTGTGTATGATATTAAACAAATATATGAAAAGTACTTAGGAACAATATTTTGATCACTTTTTTTCTTCTGTCTTTGAAACAATGGTTTAAATGTAAATGTACAGTGGAACACCTAGATATAAGCTCCCCGAAAAGTTTTCAAAGTTACGAGGAGACAACTATTGCAAGATTTTCCTCATGATACGAGGAATGATCTAGTTACGATTGCTTAACCGAGGACTGGCATCCACTCAGTTGTACAGTGTGGGGAAGTCACACTCTGAAACTAAAGCAGCTGCAGAGTTTGTCATGAACTTTGTGTTTATTTAAATAAATAAAAAAAAATATATATATATATATACTGTATATTAGTGGCCCGACACTGGGTTATTTTTTATAACAATAATATAAAATGTTTTCTTAATTATTATTATTTTATATTATCAATATATTTGTTTATTTATGTCATAAATATGCAAACGAGATACGAGTGCTGCTGTGGAACGGATTGAACTCGTCGACCGTTGTGTTGGTGGTTATTCTTAGCTTTAGATTTTTCTTTTTTAACTTTAGTTTTGGTTTCAATCTGTCTCTATTTTATGCACAGCTGCTGCTGCTGGAAATGTTATCTGACATGAGGTGCTGAACGGTAGTCAGAGTCTGTCGAACAAAACACGCTGTTTGCTTTTCCCAGAGCATGACAGGTTGTTTCCCCTGCAACAAAGCCATCAAATATTCTGTGTGATCCAACATTGTGTTTGAGAGGAGGCCTGCTGAGCGGGAAGCCAGAGTTTGTTAAAGCAATGATTTATGATTAATGCCAACACTAAATAAGGGACAAAGTGCCTACAGTACAAATCAATTACAAAGCTACAACAGCAGACCTTTCCCCGAGGTCTACTAACGTCTCTAGTTGTTATGGTGATTTTATTGGAGGTGGGTGATGCAAGCATTATAATGCCTGCAATACATCTGTATCAACCTGAGCTGGAGCCAACTGTAATGCTTTTGATATTTGATTAGTTACTTCATGGAGATAAAATAGGACTTTCATGTTTCGCCACCGCACGAGAGGGAGTGTACGTTTTCCACGTCTCCACCCCGACGCCCACCTCAAATGCCGCCGACAGGACTGCACCAAACAAAACAAATTACCACAGGAGTGGCTTCTTAAAAGTAGGCAATTCATTATTTTTATGAAGTCAAATTATAAACAAATTTTAATCCATTAGGCAACCATCCATTCTAATTAATCAACAGTAGTGAACTCCATCTGAAAAAGGGAGAAAGGTTGTTTACGCTCTCCACGGACCAGCGGTGCATATTTCACCGTCTTCTACCCTCTCTTTCTGTCTCCCTCCCTCCCTCACACACACACACACACACACACAGATAGAGAGTGGAAAAAAAACATTCTCTAAATTACAAACCTAAACTGTGAATCCTAACACTCCACTTTTGGCGCTGGAGATGTTTCCAGGGCATTTGCAGATGCTTGAAATAATCTCCAATGTTTTTGCTCAATCTGCTCTGAGGATGGGTGAAATAAATACTTTAAACTAATTAATGTAAGACCAGCTGTTCCCAGCACTTGGCTGGCGTCGGTGAATATTGATGGGAGGGAGAGGGAGAGGCGGAGGGGGGGGAGGCAGACAGGGCTGTTCAGCTCCAATCGCTGCTGTATGTACAAGCCTCAGCCTGCCACATAAACAGATATGAATAGAAGATGAGAGCAGAGAGAACGCAGCCAGGGTTACACATTACAAATATTTTTTTTTTTTTTTTTTGCTGCTGATGGTGAGGACTTCCTACAGAGACCATTTGAAAACCGATGTGTAGAACAAAGTATCGCTCTGCAAGATGGCCACACTTTTGTTGCCTTGATAGCTGGCTGGATAGAAAACATGTCAGATCTGATGGGAGAACAACAGCAGCAGCAGCAGCAGCTTCTGCACTCACTGTATTCTGACCAGTCTGTGTCTGTATTACTGCCCTCCTCCTCCTCCTCCTGCTCCTGCTCCTTGGAGGCCCCGGTGAGGAGGCTGGACAGCAGATGGCAGGGCTCTACCCCTCTGCCTGTGATGAATGGAGTATGATGTCATTTTTAGCTTTGACAGGCACTCGTGTGTGCATACACAAAGAAACCCTAAGCCTTTTGGGGTTGAACGGCAGGTCTGCTTTTGATTTTTTTACTGTCCATATGACATGTCTTAAATGAAGCTGGATTTACGTCCTGGTGGAGAATGTTTAACCCTGCAGTCAAACACAAAGGAATCTCTTAAAATGCTGCTCTGCTGTATTTCTAACAAGAGATCAATACACACATGGTTGTAGCTCCTGGTTCAAGTCAGGGTCAGCGTGGTTCAACCCTGCACTCACATGTTATCCCATTTTTCAGGTGCACACATGAACCATGTTTTACTGTACCAAAGATGAATCTCTTGTCAACGCTACTGTATTGTCTCCACAGAAGACAACCCCCTGTGCACTCCAACAGCCAGAGACAGCTACGAGAGGTTGTCATTGGCCGGACAGGCTCTACCTCCAGGTTTCCCTTCACCATTTCTCTTCCCAGATGGTCTGTCATCAATAGAGACTCTGCTCACAAACATACAGGTATTGTCACAAAGTCTGTTGGCTAATATGGCCCGCTTTTTACCTTGTACCAGTGTTTGGTGTAGCCGTGTCTGGACCATGGGCCGTAGCCTGGACTCCATGAACAGTCTATTTAAACATGACTCTGTGGTTGTGCGAGACAGACAAACAGGAGCTAACACGAACACCAGGCAGAGCCACAGTTGTGGCCCCTTGACCACTGTGTTATCTCAGTAGATGGCGACTTTACATCACGATGCAGCTCAGAGTTAATTTCAGCCCCTTTCAATCAGAAAGCTGAGTGTATTTGCCTTGTGTCTGGGTTTAATGATGTGTGTTCACTGCTGCACTCTTCTCGTTGCACTTGTGCCATCGGCATCAGACTTTTCTTCTGCGGTAATTAGCGGAGCCACAAGTAAACCCCGCGCTCGCTCGCTCGCTCTCAGCAGCCCAGTGTGTGTCGTTTTTGATAATGATCTCTGTTCTGAATATTTATATACAAATCAACAAAATGAAGCCAAGCAGAAAATGAAGATAAAGCCACTTGGAATAGATTGGGGTCAGATGAATCAACAATTAGTAAGTTATAGACCACTGCATTTGGTATAATTGCAGGCGTGTGTTGGGAATAATTGCAATAAAAAAAATGGCTACTGTATTGTAGTATGTTTCAGTTTGAGGGGCCGTCAGGGGGATGTTTGGACTGGCGGCGATGTAATTGATATATGATGAGATCGTTGTCATTCATATTTTTCATTCCCTTCCCTAAGCGCAGGCTAAAAATGCAACAGAGGCAAATACAGTGGATTTATTAGTCGCCCTCCTGCAGCAGAGAAGTAAAATAAAGTGAGGAGAAGTTCACCCAGGCCTTATAAACTCTTTACCCTCTGCTTAACAGACTGGAACGACATCCAGGAGCTACTTCATCTTATGTCTCCCAATAAAGCCAGGCCTGGATATTTTAGGGCTGAGTCCCACAGCTCCTGTACGGAGCGGTGACCTAAGGGGGTCAGAATCATCCAGGGCTCCT
>NC_024322.1:7825066-7831333 GCF_000523025.1 Cynoglossus semilaevis | reverse complement strand
CCACTGGATGTGATGTTTGGTACTTGTACTAATAACAAGCGCTGGTACCAGTAAACTTAGACCCCTCTGCTGCTTTACTATAGGGAGAACAGGGAAGTGCTGTGACATACTTTCAGAGTACAATGCTAACAGTTTTACTGTAAAAACGTAGAGCTATTTCCTCTCTTCTTCCATGTTGACCTACTACAGTATAAAAAATTGCCTTTTTAAGCATTATTGCTATTAAAACTGACCTTTATGAGTGTCTTTATTCAATTTCTGAGTTCATCAGTGTTATGTTCAACTAAACTGGCCCAGGTTTCATACTGATACATATAGGATGTTTTTCACAATGAAACGTATGTACGACAGGGATGCCCCAGGGAGGCCATTTAAAGTTTATGAGGAGGTTGGGGGGGGGGGGGGGGGTGGGGGTTGATTAATGCCTCTGTCTAGTCATTTTATACAGTTCATGGTTATGCCCCGCTAACTTGCTAATGAAACCCACAGTACAGTAGACCTAGATCAACCTCACATGACAAGTCACTCACTCTGACACCCTTTTACAGCTCCAGTCAGAGCTAAAAACCCAACTGTGTTTTTTTTCTTTTCTTTCATTTATATCTTAAAGACAAAATGACTTTACGTCAAGTCTCTTTTCATTTGTGTTTACATGTGATCGCACAGGGCCTGCTCAAAGTGGCGATTGACAACGCTCGGGCCCAGGAGAAGCAGGTGCAGCTGGAGAAGACGGAGCTGAAGATGGAGTTGTTCAGAGAGAAGGAGCTCAGGGAGACTCTGGAGAAGCAGCTCGCCATGGAGCAGAAGAACAGAGGTACTGCCTGATGATGATGATGTTGATGATGATGATGATGATGGATACCATCCAATGAATTATATGTTTGT
Organism: Cynoglossus semilaevis; assembly: GCF_000523025.1. Lineage (NCBI taxonomy): Eukaryota > Metazoa > Chordata > Actinopteri > Pleuronectiformes > Cynoglossidae > Cynoglossus > Cynoglossus semilaevis. The sequence continues at coordinate 7,830,448 of NC_024322.1, read as the reverse complement.
GGTGGGCTTGTGTGGGGGGGGGTGGGTGGGTGGGGGGGGGGGGGTGTTAAAACAATTGTTTCAGAATTTAAACACACACAGCCTCACATGGTAAATGGAGTCACTGCATTTCATTGATTGTACATAATCTGCTCAGCACTTAGTTTTCCTCCTAATAGTCAGTTAACATAATTGGAAATACACATTCACTTAGAGAAATTCACTCCCCGTCTCATGTTAAATGCATCAGCTTCGTAGGCTAACTGTGCCGTTTGTGTTTAATGAGAAAAATTCATGAAAAATATCCCAATAAATTTTTCAATTCCCTTTAATTCCCTCCAGCAGTGTGCAAAGCCACAGTCGGTATTTGCTAAGATTTTCTATTAGGGGCAGAGATCTTCATATACCATGAAATATTTAGGTTTTTAATGATTTGGCCTTTTAAATAACAGCTTTATGTTTGATTTCCCTCTATTTTTAATGCGGTGATTAGCATTTCTTTCCCACCACAAAGTGATAACTACGTTGTGAAATCTAAAATGCGTGTCAGCTGATTGGACTGTGATCTTTCCACATGGCAGCGATTATTCAGAAGCGTCTGAAGAAGGAGAAGAAGGCCAAGAGGAAACTGCAGGAAGCTCTGGAGTACGAGTCGAAGAGGAGAGAGCAGGTGGAGCAGAGCCTGAAGCAGCCCTCGCCCAACGACAGCATGCGTTCACTCAACGGTCAGACGCTTCACAGTGAGACACCGTCCATTTTTATTCACTGTCCACGTCTGTCAGTGTCTCGTGGATGAATGTTCCAGACCAGTGTCAATCTCTAGGGAATAAAAAAGAAACAGATTCAATCAGAGCCTTAGCCACAGTGTTAACATCATTAACTTTCTGCTAATGCTAGCAGTTGTTACACTGACTTGGACTTTAAACCTAGGACATTTTTTGGCTTCCTACTGAACAGTTGATCTGAATGAACACATTTGACCCACTTTTATAAATCTGAGTGGGACTCAAACCACATTTCCTGACCAACTATGGACCACGGCCTACTCAGTGACATGGACTTGTTTTGGACTCCCTCTGAAATACTTATTCATTATTTAACATACGTCCCATTCAACAATAAGGAACTTTTATCAAGTCACATTCTAAAAAGAAAGTCAATTTTTATAAAACTTTTAATTCACGTAAATATGTTGTTAATCTCTTTTTGCATATATGTGGTGGGGCTAAAAGGAAAATATATTCAAATTAAAGTGTAAAGGTTAAAGGTTAAATAATCAGAGGAAGTAACTGTCTCTGTGTTTCCTTCAGAAGGATCTATGAACAGGTAACGTTGGTTAGTTCATCAGGTTTGTAGTGGATTTGGTTGAAACAGTTACAATACAAGGACATGCAGCCGGGGCTGACAGGCATCGGCCTGGTGATGACATCATGACATCAGTTAAATGTAAATATGCAAAAGATAATTTTGACAACCAGGAAAATCAAAAGGTTTCTGGCCTGAAATTCTAATTGAAGACATAGATCTGTATCTAACAGACTCCTGCTCCTGTAGCCTCTCCTTGTTTTGGATTTAACTGCTGCCATTTTCCACTGGTGAAATTTACACCCAGACACACGGAACGCACTTGGAAAAACAAACACATTCCCTTTGACTGGGTGTCTTTTATTGTTTACACCTTTAACAAACGGCACGTTTCTACATTTCTATGTTTCTTCACGGTGGGTCACCTTTAGTGGATCGTTATGTCCAAGTCTGGCGTCTTGTTAATCACGCTGTTCTTTCAGTGCACACACTGGGGAAAGAGCTGTAGCTGTAAGGCTAAGGCTGTTGTTGTTTTGAATGTACAATGCTCTGCAGCAGCAGCAGCAGCAGCAGCAGCAGCAGCAGCAGCAGCAGCAGCAGTGTGGTGATAGCTGGATGTCAGGGATGTTTAACGACGGTGATCCTTTCTCTTCTCTTAGACTCTCTGACCCCTGAGATGGAGAGTGACCGCAGCAGTGGAAGAACAGATGCTGAAAGGACAATACAAGGTACAGGGGCTCAGATGAGACAATAAATCTCTCTCTCTTTTTCCTCTGGCTCTCACTCTCTAGCTCTCTCCCTCTCTTCTCCCCTCCTTCCCTCTGTCTTTTTGCAAACACACACACACACACACACACACACACTCACTCTGAGAGCTCCAGTTTATGAACATTAGTGTTCCTGTGCCTGCTGTTCAGACATACAGCTCACCATCTGGGCCACAGCACTGGGTCAAGATCATTGGTTTTTTGTAGAGATAATATTGTTCTTTGACTTGACTTTAAAGTGGCTGTTGTTCCTGTAGGACACCCATCTTTTCATAGGTTTGACTAACTCCGAGGAGGAACGCAGATTAAAGTCTGAGATTTGAGATCAAAGTAAGAATTCAGGAGAAAGAAAAATCCTGTGTGTGCAACACGTGTGTATTTCAGGGATTAAAGTTAAAATGTCATGCTAAAAAAATTACCAGGATAACAATGAAATGAAATTAAAGACATAATTTCTAGATGGTCAGTATTTTAATTATCAATGAAGAATTTTCAGATTCAAGTTCATTTCTAAAAACGTCAGTCAAGTGTTTTTAGGTAATAAACAACGGCATTCTGGGAAAATATTCCAAAGTCAGGAAAAATATAATATACAATTTTCAAATCACAAACCAAAGTCCTAGATAAGGGTCAGAGTTCTAAAAAATAAATATTCCAAATTCAAAAATGATGTCATTTGTGAGCTTGTTTTTAAAACTCTCAGAAAATGAAGGGAAATAATCTGAATGTGGACACTTGTACTGACTTTTTTTTTTTTTTTTTAGAATTCACACAAACACACACACACCCCTCAGCTCCAGTTTAGCGACATTAGTGTCCTGTGCCTGCTGTTCAAGCAAACATCTCACCATCTGGCCCACAGCACTGGGTCAAGATCATTGCTTTCTTCACAGAAATAACCCCCCTCACCAGTTAATTCCTGAAGGAAACAGATCTTTTTAATGTGATTTATGTAGAATGAAAACCTCTACATGTGCAGACACTGTGTTTAAGGTAAAAGCGTAGCTACACCAAAGCTAGGAGGATGCAGGGAAGGAGCCAAAGAAGACGTTTGTTTACAGCCTAGGAAGCATTAATGAGTCATAAAACCACAAAAAGCAGCGGAATCCCCCCTTTGATAGTAATAAACGGGGCAAATCAATCCATTTTATGAATAAGCCTTGTACATTTTTAATGCTTTGTTTGTTTGTTAGCCTTGGGGGTGCAGTCAGTGTGTGTTTGGGGAAGGGCTGCTCCGCTGATAACCTCTGTAGACTGTCTGCTATCTGTGTTTACCCAGATACAAGACACCTTGCAGAGGTTGAATATACTCATTATTGCTCCGACGTCTTCCTTTAACAGCAGCCCGCGCTGCACCTGCTCAGGAACGCCTCCTTATCTGCAGCAGAGGTCCAAATTTATCTGGGAGGGGGGGACATGCATTTTGCCTATAATTTGCTGTGAAACGTGTGGAAAAAATTCATCTTTTTTTTTTTAAGCCAGGAATAACTTAGCTTCTTTAATTCCTCTTGTTTGATTATTCGACCTGAGCCAATATTTTGTTAAAGGCCAAAAAGGAGGAGAAGAAGAAAAAAAGCCGTTAAGTGAAACGATGACTCTTCCCTAATTAAATGTCATTCAGTCACTGCAGGGATCTGAAACAGTTTGATGTCTAGAGAAAAGAAGAGGAAATTCATATGTCCTCGCTTAAATGGGAAGATAAATTCCAGATACAGCATAATTATAGGCCTGTGTTCCATTCCAAATTAGTATATTTAGCTACTGTGTGATTGAACATTTTGCACTCAGATGAAGAGCAGGGTCTTCCTAATTTCATTTACTGGTGTCAAAGATACTGATGGAGGCCCCGGATCAGCACGACAGGAGGTCGTCTCCAGCCTTCTGTGATATTTTCTCTGTAATGGGAATGAGTCCTATAACAAATATTAAGAAGCTTCTAATGTGTACTTATGGCAATTAGGAAACCAGACTGAGATTATAGTTTTTGGAACATATGATGCAGAAAAAATATTTTCAAAATACAAAAAAGGGGAAAGTGGCTGTGGAGATAGAGATAGAACAGATAGAACAAACAGGGACAAGACAAAATGTTGAGATCATTTTCAGATCAGTCAGTCTTTCTGCCCAGTTTTCCCAGGAAACCAGTCCGAAATGTAAAGGAGACATACTGAAAAAACGTCACATTTAGAATCCTGATATTGATCTGATATTAAAGACGTCGTACGACATCATCCTCCGCTCTGTCCTCCACTTCCTCTGGTCATCTTTAAATAAAAGGTTAAAAAATCAAAACCTGGTAACCCAGAATAAGTTTCTTTAAAATCTGTTACATCAACATGTGAGCTCCAACCAAATTGTAAATTTCTTTGAATCAATTACATTAATATAAAAAGCTGTTCATATAAATATATTTATATATATGTGAGTGTGTGTATATATATATATATAGCTATACATATACTCATGTATGTGTATATGTATTTATATGTATGTATTCATACATATGGTTGTATTTGTCGGTTGTTGGTTCCATAGTGTTGTCGGCTCTATAGTGTAGCGGTTAGCATGCCTGCAGAAAGTGCTGGGTTCGAGTCCCAGAGGAACCACATGCTTGGCGCCTGCTGGGGGCAGCCTGTTAACAGCATATCTGCTGCTAACACAAGTATGGGATCAATATAGTACAAATTATCATTAATTATTAATTAATTATTTTTGACTGATAATTTCAGATCTTGTTAATTATGCTAAGGATTTTAACGTTTGTCGTTTTGTCATTATGTGAATTCAGGCTAGATGAAATATTCTGGTATTTAATCAGGACACTTCAGTTCACCCACATGTTGAGTCACTGTTTTATGTAAATTAGATTTTTTTCCCCACATCAATATCTGATAAATTTTCGAATCTAAGTGCAGACAACAAAGACTCGACTTGATGTGAAATAGGTGGAGAGGGTGCGGCAGGTGAGGTGGAGCTGGGGGGGGGCACAAACACGCGGGGGGCTAATTACGCCAGCCAGTACCGTGGGTCTCGAAGGCATTACACTCTGGGCTGCCTCCATTCATGCAACAACAACAGGAACATGCAGCGAGTTCTGTGTAAAAGTCATTACAGCAGAAAGTGCAGAAACCTGAGAGGAGGAGACGTCACACACTCCCCTCACAGGTGGTTCCACCGGCCCGCTGCTGCTCCTCCTGCTGCTGCTGCTGCTGCTGCTGCTGCTGGGCTTCACAGTTAGAGCACTTTATCAGGGTGTTAATGAAAACAAAGACAGCCTGATTACGGTGATAGTTAATATTGCGGTGATGATGATGATGAGGAGGAGGAGGAG
>NC_024322.1:7797203-7824783 GCF_000523025.1 Cynoglossus semilaevis | reverse complement strand
AGGAGGAGGAGGTGAAGAAGAGGCAGATGATGTCAGACGTCTCGGCATTTTCACTTCTAATGGCTGCAGCCGTCAGCAGAGACAGACAGAGAAGAAAGTTTTGATGAATCTGGCTCCTAATCGACGACACTTTCACAAAAAGGGCGTCTCATTTAAATTTGTAAAAACGGTGGTATTTTTTACATTCACATCCAGATGAAAAGTTCATTAAAGAGAATAAATATTTCATTAGATGATAAATAAAACAAAGGGAATTTTTTTGGCCTCGCTCAGCAGAAAATTCCTTTGAAAGATTAATTAATACATGTAAATTATGCAAATTATGCCCATGCAAATATTTTATGAAGACAATTAAGGGAGCCATTAATTACAGTCTTTTTTGCTTCACTGACATTCATTCATTTAATTTTTAATTTCACTTTAACTGTTTTGATGTTTAATCTTGCAACAAAAAGAACTTTATCTCTGCTGCACGGGGTCGCGTTAGCAACACGCCAAGTGCCGGGGAGCCAGGCAGGGACGGGGGCAGATGCTGAGTGGGGAAGGTATTTGCACACGCACCAGGCAGGAAGCGACAAGGTGGGGTTCCAGTAAAGCTGAGAAAAGAGCCGCGATGTTCCCCCACTTGGACCTGATTCAAAACACACTGCAAAAGCAATTAATAAACACAGACTGTTAATATCGCAGAATTAGAGAAGTGTGACAAAAGACAAATAGAAATAATTAGTTCTCTAAAATTATGCCCTCATTATTTATTTCTTTTTTTTTTCCTCTACCCTCGCCTGCCTGAGTTTGGAGTTGAGAATATAACCACACATTTCTCTTGGCTTTCATGCGAGTGATAGGCTTTTTTTTTCCCTCCCCTCTCTGCCTCCTTCTGCTTGTGTAATTTATCAACATCATTTTTTTGCCATTTGAGGTTAATTATACAGCGAGGCTTGCGGTGCAGAGCAGAGGAGACATGGGTGGCAGACAAATGCTTCTCTAATTGAACAAAAACACAAAAGTGCAGCACGTTTTCCTCGTTTTCTCCCCTCATGTTGCTTTTCCAGGCAGTGATCAAAGTGAGCGGAAACCATTTTTTTCCGCACGAGAATTGACAGAAAACAAGAGGAACTTTAATGTAATTGCACACATTTAGCTCAGGTGGTGTAGAACCAGCGTCAGTGTCGATGTCACTTTTTTTTTAAAGACAAAATTAATTCAAAGATTGTTTTTTCCCCATAACAACACAATACATTGTGTCATGTTAAATATCAAACCACAAGGTTACAGACAGTAGAAATACTACAAGAAACACGTACGAGAGTTACTCTCTTTCTTATACAATCTCAAATTCCAGACACATTGGTACACTTTCTATAAAATGAAAAAAATATTTTGAAAACTGTTATTTAATAATTTGCAGAAACACATTCACATCATGTCCTTTGAAGTTTTAGCCGTTTGCTGTTTAAAAACTTCTGCTCCTTGGCAATCTGTGGGCAGCGTTGTCTGATTTTTCTTTTTATTCACCAGACATATTCAATAGGACACAGATCTGGACCGCAGGCAGGTCAGTAAAGCATGAGCACTCAATGTCTACAGAAGAATAACGTTTGGCTTGTCCCTTTATCAGTTGTCTGTGATCAAAACCATTTCTGCCCTTTCTGACCCACCCCTAAATACTGGGGATTAGGTGGAATGGAGCCTACACCCTAGCATAGGGGTGGCAAACATTTTGGCTCGCGGGCCAACATGAGGTTCAAAGTTTGAGCGGCAGCCGACCAGTATTGGTTGGATGGAGAATGCTGGGCGAAATTATATAAATTAAATGTACAAAATCAATAAACCTAAAGTTTTAAAGAAAATTTGGCACATTTGATGTATGCCGCCATCTAGTGACATCAACTGAAATCACAGTTGACTTGTTGTAATGCATGGAACAGAAGGCTTGACATCAATCTTTATTATACCTTGGACCAGTGTTAAACAAGCTGGATTAGAAAGCCCACACGGCCATATCTGGCCCACGGACCATAGTTTGCTCGAGTTTGTACACTCCATGTCTACAGAGCCATGGTTTTGTACATGGGGCAGAAGGATGCCTGATGTCGTCCTGCAGGAATAAATGCAGAGTTTCTTGTTAAGGACGTCATCTTGACAGAAACATATGTCTCTCCAAAACTCCAGTACAACTGTGCATCAGTGCTACCTGCGTCTACTGGCAGATTTATGACGTGCCATGGATACTGATGCATCACAGATGCTGAGTCGTGCACCTTTTGTTCAAAACAGTCTGGTTGTTTTTTCTTTATCCAAAGTTATTTTGTCTCAAAACCAAAAAGTATTTTTTCAACTTTCTCTCTCTTTTTTGCAGTTTACTGCAACAACCAACTACATACAGTAGTATAGACGTCATTGAGAATTGAGTATAATTTACCAAAAGAGTATCAGTATAAGAGAGTACTACATTATTGTTTTACAAAGCCTGGTTCTCCTGTCACTTCAGTATGAAACCCAGCAGAAGTAACTCGGCCCAGTTCTCCAGAACAGGGCCGTCGTCCCTGACGTCCTCCGCCGCTAATGTCATGTCCAACAACTTGTGCTGCTAAATGTCTTTGTGTGCGCTCATCCTTCAACCTTAAATAATTGAAGGCCTCACAGCCATGGAGAAGTGTGCTTCATAAAGGCATTACTGTTGCAGAGGAAATGTGAAGGTAATAAATGTCAAACGCGCTCCTCGACTTCATCCTAACGGATGCTTTTACCACTCAGCTGAGCTGAGCTGAGCTCGTCGCTGCTGCTCCACGCTCGCTCCGGCAAACACCTACTGTATACGAGACCGCGTGCTTTCTGTTTTTCCCTGCAACTTTTGCTACAAATGAGCAAATCCAGTTAGATGGGAGGTGTCTGGAGATAAATGTAGCAGAGGAACGTCTGCCATCTCCAATCAACACCATTTCCACGCCAGGAACGATGTCACTCTGAGAGCAGCGTGCATCATGAGCGCAGTAATACGATCAAACAGGCGTATCAGTGGAGACGTCTTCAACATGTGCAGCACACACACACACACACAGCAGTGCCGTACAGTGGCTGTGTGGATACAGTATCACGGCTGCTTTAATGCACAGTGTGTACAGTAGAGTGGCTGATTAAATATGCATGTAACTGGGTGATTATATATGTGTTTATATGTCCTGACTGGAGAGGAACAGGAGATCTGAAACACAGAACCTGAGGAGAACGTTTAGCTTTTCAATTTGAACTCATAAGATTATGAACACAGCCAGAGGAAAATTATGATCCAATAGTCAAAACATTATTTATTTATCTTTTTTACTTACCTATATTTATTTTATTTACATTACCTTTGGGTGGACTGTTTGTTGGCAATTTTTGTTAGTCTTTTGTGAACACAGCCTGTACGGTAGTTTCTATTCTAGCCTCCTGGAGGGGCTAAAAATATACCTTTGTATTTAACTATTTTATACAGGGCGTCTGTTCTGTTCCTGACGTTACTTGATTTTCGCCTTAAGTCGAATGTTTCCCTTTTCGATACCTGTGATCGTCCACTGACCGTACCAATTGTGGGTCACTTTTTTTGACCCTGGTATGGCCCACCATTACCTATTGAGTGCTGTAGAGGGCTGCCTCTCCCCTTGTGTCCCAATGACTGGGCTGAGAGCCACATGTTGGGTCACAGGAGACAGTTGTTTATATTTTCACCTTATTTAACTGGGAAATAAATAAATACAACTTATTAACAACAAATCAGGAAAAAGGTTCTTCACTTTAACAACATACAGTCCTAGTGACCATTTGTGCATTGATTTAATTACTTAAACAGAACAGTTCTAAATTATATTATTAATGAGGTCAGTATTTTTAATTACTTCAGTCAGATTTGGAAAACACTCTCTAAAACTATCTGATGGTGGCGCCGGCTTAGATTCAGTCAAAAAAGAAGGTTTAATTAAATTACTTTCATGTGAATTTTCTTTAAAAGACAGAAACTTAAATGCAGATATTATTTAATCTCATTTGTCACGGTTACTATCTTCATCTTCGACTCAAATTGGTTCGCTTAAAAATACAGCTGAGATCGAAACGCTGCGGGGCGAAATTTAGTGTTTCTTGAACTCATAGTTTGCTTCAATTTTCAACTAATACTGTGTGTGTTTTTGTGTGTGTGTTGCAGATGGAAGACTGTTCCTGAAAACTGCAGTGATGTACTGATGAGGCCATGAGAAGATCCAGGAGACAGTGGAAGTAAAAAGTTACACAAAACAAAACTAAAAAAACACGGTTTAAAAAATAAGAGAAAAAGAAAAGCAAGAAAAGTCTTGAAAATTCTCCAAAGCTCTGATCCAGTCTGATAAAAAAAGTGGAAAAAAAGCTGTTTTCACCAGGAGAAGGTTGAGTCTGAATGTAGGATAAAAGAAGTCTCTCGTTTTTAATCCCAGCGGCCGATGTGAGGGAATTAGCAGGTGTTTGGGCCGACGTGAAGGCTAAACATATATATATATATATATATATATATATATTGAGCACAGTTAAAAAAAAATGTACCCGTGGTACAATGTTGGTAATAAGTCATAAACAAATGAATAAATCCACAGCACTGAAGATTTTTTATACTGTATCTCTGCCAGCGAGAAAGCTTCAAAAAAAAAAGAAAATTGACTGAAGTTTTTCTTTGTTTTTTTTTTTGTATTTCAAATTGAATTCAAAAGTCTCAAAATGACCCGTGGGGACGATGAAGGTCATGATGACAAAAAAATAATAATGTGAATCTCATGAAAAGAGAAGAGGATGTTGGGTTTTAATGTCTTTTCTAAATTAGATGACAAATACAATCAAGTTTCCTTTTTACCATTGTTGTATATATATATGATGAAGATCGGACAATTGCGATAGGAATCCAGCCCCCTAGTGGATCAGTGAGGTATGTGTATATAATGTTCAAAAAGGTATTGTGTATGCAGTAGAGCTATTAGGCAAACAATACCACCCGTTTATATAAATCTCCACTTTTGTTTCCTTCTCTTTCTGAGCCATCATCCTTTTTCCTATAGCTGCCATTTTTGGTGAGAAAGCATGCAGGCATGTAAATGTTTGTCCTGGAATTATGATATTTAATAAAAATCCTATATTGTGCTGAACAAATACTAGGGTTGACGTCACTCCAGAGCCCAGGTTGATTTTTTTTTCTTTTTGGAAAAACAAAATATAACTCTTGATGATACATTTCACTTTCAAAAATGAAGACCTTTTTTTCCTGTCAATAGTACTGTAATCTTTGTAACAGAGGTTCATATTTCTTGGAATTTTACTGTACATTTGTCATGAGACACTCGTTAAAAAAACAAGAAGGAAAAAAAAAAGAAATCAGCACCTCAATACTGTTTTTAAAAAAAGACAAAAAAAAAAATCACCTATCATACCCTGACTAATTAATGAAGAACACTGGGAAACAATCAGCTGTGACACGCACACATTAGGGATGTGCACCTCGTTAACAGTGTTGATAGAAAGTTTACACACCTCTGTGGAAGTGCTAGGTATTTTTGAGTGAAATAGCGCCACCAAGCTGTTAAGTATTAGAACTTTAATGGCAGAAATATCGAACTCAACCACCAGCAGGTTTCTCAGTGGGGGTGGTATTTATTTTGTTTTGAGCCCAGTATACAGTCGGCCTCAGTACTGAGTACTGTGGCTCCATGTAACTGGGTATGTTGGACCAACTGGACAGAGGCTACTGTTAAAGGTCAGGGAAATCAGTCCCATAGAATGAACCAATCACCAATGAGCTTAACAGTGACTACAGTGTTTTCATGGTGATGTGTTGATTTAACCCACCCATAGACAGGCGGCAACACTGCTGTTTGAATCAACAATCCTCTACTCACTCAACCTCTGGGCCACAGGATGTCCGCTAACACTGCGTTGCTAACCAAACCCATTGGAATAAAAAGATAAGAAAAACGCTTATATCGCGTTGCTTGATCATTTTTAGATATCTGCCTCATTGAGACCTGTCAGTCGGTCACATAGTAAATAAGCTACAGATAGTCTTACCAGAGAGTCCCTCCTTGTGGCTAACGTTAGCCCGGTGGTTCTCATTTTAATTTCTGTCATGCCCCTTGTCCTTTAGGGGACAGACATATTTTCACGCCCCCCGGTCCGTCCGACCCACACCCCTGTGAATTGAAATACTATTGAAAACCTAATAACGTATGTTTTTATCTGTACAAACAACTGTATGAGTTGCTGCCACCTAGTGACTGGAGGCTTGTTATCGTTCAAGCATTACAGCAGTGGTACACTGATGTCCAGGGTTCCATATTCCATTGGAAGCCCCTCCGCCCCCCCGGCACCTCACCGTGCCCACCCTGGGTGGTCCGCCCCACTATAGCAGCACTGCGTTAGCCCATGCTGCAGTGTTGGCGTCCACACACGGTGATTTCCTCCATCGTTTGCAAACGTCTGTATAATACTTTCACTTCCTTCTAATGACTGAAAAGCTTCAGCTTCAGGTTAAGAATCACACTACCACCAGTCACTACACTAGATCACATGGTCTTTGTTGTGGGCTAAGTTTCGTGGCACAAACTTCTCAATCCAAACTTTAGTGTTCAGTATTTCCTGCCTAATTGGATATTTGTTGGTTTTTAATCAAATTTAGAAAACAAAGCACACGTTAATCACTTGGTGTTGTTATTCCACACTGGAAAAGGAGTGTTTATGGGGTGTGTAAACTTTGTGTTTTCCCAGACACTGTGTTTTCTGCTCTAATCTCTTTGGACATTTTTATATAGTGTGTCACGATGGCCTGATGAGTAGAAGGAGAAGAAGAAGAACTCACGAGAAGTCTGATTTGTCTTCTTACTTTGCCTGAAGGTTTGAATTTCAGTGCTGTGTATATTCTCTCAGAACATACGCTGATGTCAGTCTTTTTACCTAGCAACCAGTTTCTGTGTTACAATCAGGAGGTGGAGGAGGAGATGATGGAGGTGGAAGAGGGGTGTGTCATGTTTCACGATGTGTTTGTTCATTTTCGTTCTCTATGGAGGTGTCTAGGTCTGTCGTCACTGATAACTTATATAGCTTCTTGAAATCATCTCTTCATTGTATTTCAAATTCAAATAAAGTTAACATGTTGATGATAAGATGAGAACTCACTGGTTTTGATTTGACGCCTCGTACGTTGAGCGGACGAGCGAACGAGCGAACGGGAAGGTCACGGTCACCTGGCTCGTGTTCTTGAAGGAGTTGGTTGAACTCATTTATCTGCGTTTTGCAGGACCTGTAAACACACCGCAGGTGAAAAAATGAACAGCAGAAAGAGAAAATGTGTGTGAGAGTGTGTGTATGTCAGTCAGTGACCAGAGTGTTTTCCATGTTTCTCCTGTCCTTCTTTGTGTAAATTTGACTGTAGCATGTTTTATTTATGTGCGCGACACATATCCAAAGACTGGCTTGGGGGAAATTGTGGCACTTGGAAATATTTTCTGTGGACGCTCACTTCTTTTTTTGTTGTTGTTGTTTGTGTTGTGTGTAAAACATTTAAGGGACTTTTTCTTCATACTAAAATATGTTTGAAGGGTAATTTCAGTAGTTTGGTTTTACCTGGCTAACCTGTAGTTGTCAAACTAGGTGGGATATTATTCGTCAAATTATTTGTGAAGTAACCATCAAAAAATTCATATCTTAGTGTTATGTTTTAATTATAGATCTCTTAATTTTGAGCTAATTTTTAGCACTTCTGGATTGCCCTTATCAGTTTTGTCTTTGTGTGTTTGTCTAACTGTAGCATTTGTTCTCTTCTTTGATCATTGTTCATTTTAGTGTAAATTTTTTTCTATTCTTTGCCTGAATTTGTGGCCATTTTTTGCTTTCCTTTTGCTATTTCTTGGCTAATTTGTGACTAAACGTCAGCAGCTTTAAAGCTGTCCGTTCTCGTCAGGTGCTGTAATGGGCTCAACATTTGTTTTCATTTGATTTATTTTGGTGAATGCTAATACATACAGCAATATCCACAGGAGTTTGAAATCAGACTTTTGTCTAAAATCTTATCTGGTTTGAAGAAAATGTTGCTCTTTTTTTAAACTTTGTCTCTCGTTTTTCTTATGATGCTGTTTACCCGGTGGCACCAAGTCCTTGTCTCCTCCTCTGGTGTAGTAACGATTTGTCCTCGCTGTTTGTTGAGTGACATTATTCAAAGACACAGTAGTTTATCCACAGGGATTATTATTTCAGGAGCGTCTCTAACAGGTACACAGCTCCTGAAACACACATCGGTATAAAATATGAAATCGACATTGAAAGACAAATTTCTCCAGTAAGCAATTCTGGGAGAAAATGTGTTGACACAGCACGCTGGGCCTGCTCCCATTTTGCATGCTTTTTTTAAAGGCAGGGCCATAAAGCAGCAGCAACACACAGATGAATAATAGACAGATTGCTGCATAATTCAATGATGCATTGTAAAAATTCAAGGACCGGGAGATTTCAAGCTTTCCTTCCGTTTTTTTTATTTGAAAAAGTAGCTTTCTGCCACGATCAGCCTTGAAGGAAGTGGAGTGTATATGACACGGCTGTGAAATCAATCACTGCTCGCTCACAGTTTTTGGAGCTCAGTGAAAAGAAGTACAAAGTTGCTTCAAGAGATATCAAGACGTTGAAATCATCTTATTCAATTTATTAACCAAAAAACACACTGTACATACTTTATATCAGAACATGTATCAATCAAAGTACACAAAATGTAGTAATGTACTGGTTTTTTTTTTATTAAATATATGACTCTAATATATTAAATATATTTGTATAATAACCAGGTAATATGAGAAAACTGATTTGAAGTTAAAAAATAAATGCAGTAAATAAATCAATATCTATATTATTTGAATAATTAATTGAAAAATATGAATTTTACTTTTTTTGGGATTAGGTCAGAGTGTTTGACTAAAACAATCTCACAGAATAAAAAAGTCCTATTAAAATATAATATAACAAGGTGTATCTCTCTATCTTGAGGGATTCAAATATCAAGTCAAAATGTTATATATTCACATTATATTCTCTAAAAAGGGATGAGACGTTACTTTAATTTTCTATGTAGATAATTCTACATAATGACTTGTTTCTTATACTTTTCCCATGTACAAAATAATCTATTCCAATAGAGTGTACTACTGAATATATGTACTGTCACAAAATCCATACTGAAATGTGACATTATTTATATAAATGAATATTTACAGCTTGTGTAAAGCAGATACAATCTGTATTTTGTTGCTGATATAATTTAATCTAATAATTCTCATTGTGTAATTCTAATTTTGACTTGTCAAAACTCTATCAGCATGATATCTATCTGCGGTAGATGTCACACATAGACTTTTTAAATAAACAAATTTCCCGTAATTTACAGAGAAAAACTGACGGCCTGATCTGGGACGGGGCCCCTTATCTTTGACCTCAGTGATTTAATTTTTCTGTGGGTCTCTTGTGTCGCTCTCTTCCCTTCACGGCAGTGGAAGATTCAGTCCATTCGCCGCCAATGAGCTCGTGTGAAGTGAGCAGTTTGCAGCTATTACTCAGATATTCTGTTTATTTCTCCATCTGAAGCCTGCGCTGGCGTCTGAGGGAGGAAGCCCCGCAGCTACATGTTTCATATCACTGCACATTTTGTAATAAATTCAATTCCGCACAAATATGACCATGAGGCACAAAGACTTTAAATACCAAATGTGCATTTTTATATTATGGCTGTGTTGTTGCATTTCACTTTTTCGCTGCGGTGTGGAAAGTGCAAAGCTGATTGCATATTCACAGGGGCGAGAGCACTGTGTGTGTTTGTGTGTGTGTTTGTGTGTGTGTTTCAGAGCAGCGTGAGTTTGTGTGCGTGCTTCAGAGCAGTATGTTTGTGGTAGATGTGAGATGTGTGCTTTATTTCCTCTCTGTTTGATGTGGACATCATCTTCAGAGTGTCGTCCAGATCTGATTATTCCACATGGTCGTGTCTGTCACCTTGTTGCCTGTTTGTGCTCCTTTGACCTTTCATGTTCCACATCTGCTCACTTCCATCTTAAAGGTGCACAGGCTGGGATTTGGCAGCACCTAGTGGTATGGGCACATGATCACCGTTACTGTCTAATTTGTAGGACAGACATGCACGAAGGCCGGCCCAGTCATTAAAGCCACATGGTTAACAGTTTTTTGTGGCCGGCGTCTCATTTCCTAAAATTAACTTTTTATGGCCCCATCATCAAAGTGGAAATTTCACTTTGTAAAATATGTTTCCGGGGTATTTTGGCTCATTCCCAGGGAGATTGTATTTTGGTAGCTTCATTAAAGCTATTATCTCTCACTTTTACTACTGTATGTTACTGGCTCAAGTTTAATTGGCTGAAAAATGCTCAAAATAAGCTCAAAGATTTTTAATCTATTCCTGGATCAACTTGTGGATGTGTTTTGGCTTTACTTTTTATTTCGATCATCTTTAGCTATTTTGTCTTAGCTTTGGTACTACACTGACTGTTTTAAGACTGTTGGCTTAGTTTGGATTTTACTCATTTCTAACAATGGTATATTTAGTTATTTTAGGAATATTTAGGCAACACCACTGTCCACTTTGTTCTGTGGCTAACTTCGCTGTTGCTTCCATGCTAGCTCTTTTGCGACTTGGAAGTTTCAGTTGATTTGTTTGCTAACTGTAATTCTGTTGCTTGGTTTTTTTCATTGCTTTTGTGAGTGATGGAAAACTGGAATTGAGAAAATCTTTTTGCAGTCTTTCAGTCTTATTTATGCTTTGTATTTCTGGGCTAAGGTTGTGTTTTAATTAAGAATGTCAAAAATAATTTGTCAATCGCATTTATTAATTTGTGAAATTAGCTTGATTAAAGTATCCACTAATTCCACCGTCCATTGGTCCAACACACACACTGTGTCATTTCACTAAATATATATGTATATATGTATATATATCTTTAGGTGTGTTCTGCCATGGTGACATTTTTCACATGCTAAGTCATACACAGTGAAGATTAAAAAAGTTTCACAAGCCTCAAATTAGCTTGCGTTAATACTTTGGGTCAAACGCGGTGTTAACCCTGACCCTGCTAATTCCATGTTCATCATCAGGTCCATGCAGGCGCTGGTCATTTAGTCAAAGCAGCCATTTAACATGTCCGCTCATAAGTCAGTGGTGCCCTGAGTCTGTGGAGAGACATTAGGAAGGTGCGGGCTGATAGACGGAGAGATGGGACTAATGTCACCTAATCAGATAGACCATTATGTATTAGCCAAACTACAAAACAGTTTTATCTGACAAGGGCCAGGCCACATTACCTAAATTAACATTTTGCAAGCGTGAACATGGAAGAGCCACGGAGGCGCGGGGAGGGCTGCGGGACCGCGGCCTGCGCTTAGACATTCGGCAGTAATTATTAATTTATGATTGTCTCTGCTCTTAATGAAAATGAAAGCCAGGAAAGAGAACAGGGAGGGATAATGTGGCGTGAAATTGAGTTTCATTTGTACAGGGGCCACCTTTTAACTTTGCGCTTCTTAGGCGGAAATGGAGCCGAGCTGCCCCTCCTCCCTCCGTCTCCGTCTCACTCCCTCTCCAGAGAGTGTATCTCAGGTTTTTATTTTTTATTATCACGCTCTCTATTTTAGTCAAAGCTCGCTCATATCCTCTCATCCTTTTGTCATATTTGGGGCCAACACGCCCTTCAACATCTCCATTACTGCTGTGTGGTTTTTCACAATGGCACCGAGCTCTTTGATGCCTGATAACTGTGTCAACAGGTTTCCCTGAATAGAAATGTCTCCACACTGTGGTGCTTCAATGTCAGCCAGGCCGTCCAGGAGGCTGCAGCTCAGCTTCATGTCAAAGAAACAATAATAGCAGACAGACGGCTCAGTTATTCAACGAACAGACTGATGGTTTCATCTTAAAAAAGTCTTAACATGAGCCCAATCATATTGTCAGGTGAGAAGTCTCTTAAAGCTCATCTTGAAGAAACCTGAAAGTTTTCACGCCTATGTTGTCAAGTTGCAGGTCACAATACAAAGGTTAGGGTAAGAGGCTACATTTCCGGAGTTGCTGAATTCCAGGAGGATCTGACAAAACTCCTGTCTGAGGTGTTTGTAGTTTCTGAGTCATTTCTAAGTGGAATAATAAGTGGAAGAATAATGTCAAATTAAACTAACAAAACACCATCACAACCTCAGTGAATTAACCCTCTTTAGTGACATTGAAAAGCAATGTTTGCAGAATGCTACCAGTTATCATGTAGCATGTAAAGATGAATAACAGTCCAAAACACTGACAGTGGATGGAGGAGGTGTAGAAGACGGAGCAGAAGGGTGAACCAGGTGGAGACCAGTGTCAGGAAACTAGACAAGGGTTCTTTCAGAGGGTAGTGAGACCTGCTATGACATAAAGAAAGTAGAGTGGCCTTAAAACAAGGGTTCCCAATCTCTTCCATTCCAACGACCCTGAAACATCGTTAGCATCAGGCTAGGGACCGCCTTTGGACTGTATCAGATGGACCTCAGAGAAGGTCGTGGATGTTCTGACATGAAGGTGGATGTCTTAACAGCAGAGTAGGAAGAAAAAGACTGAAGTGTGCTGGGGTTGAGAAGCCAAAAGGAGGCACTCTTATATTGGTGACTAATAACAGAGCCCCCTGTTTGCAGGGTTATCAGTGTAATATTGGATTTTTCATCCAGTATGTAAAGTGACTTTGGTTACAGCGACTCACTGGTTGGTTGGTATCAGGTCAATTACAGTTTTACAGTTGTGAGCCAGGGTTGGTTAATTTAGTTTGACCCAGGAGCGCAGAGACACTCCCCCAGATAGATGGATGAGACAGTGACCACGGGCAAGAGGCAGTGGGTGTGTGGGTTTGTGTTATATAGAGTGTGTGAGAGTGTGTGAGCCCCTTGGATTAGTCTTCATTTGGTGTCTCTGTCATCAGGGAGGGGAAGAATGAAGACGTTGGAGAAGGGAAGGAAAACCCACACTCACAGGGTCAGACAAACACACACACACACAAACAAACACACACAGCCTGTGTGCTATTAACCCCCCCACTCCGACCCCATCACCCCACCTCCCTCCGCCCCCTTCAGCTCATCAACTTTATTTTGCAATCTTCCCTCAGAACCATTAGAATACCCTGAAGAAATGACTTTCCAATTAAAGAGGGATCTACAAGGAGGAGTGGGTTTTTTTTTCTTTTTCTTTTTTTCATCTCTGACTCCTCCGGAGTTCTTGATTCCAATAATTTAAATTGGAATTGATTTTTCAATTTGCCCACTGACTGCTACTGACACGGGAACAAATAGATCCACATACGTCTCCGGAATATTCGTGGAAACAACAACGCAACCTGTCTAAATGTGTCTCTCTTTAATAGCAAAGGTGTGGAACATCAGGCAGGACACTGACGTCTGCGGCAGCAGAGGTTGATCCGTCTGCTGCTGACTTTATCTACTGCTACTGGTCTAGTCTTTTTTTATTCATTAATCTTCTTTAGCTTAATCTGAACTACAACCAGAAGAGTTCACAGACACAAACATGAAGAAAACATTGAAAACCCCATTCAGGAACAGCAGCGAAGAAGCAGCAAACAAATATTCTTGCTGTAAGACACTAGTTCCTAAAGTGATGGGCAGACGGATAGATAGATTAGGACATTACTTCTGGGCCTTACTCCACCATTTTAGAAACGCTGATGTAGATCAACGTTATCAAAACCATGCATTGTTTTTTATGTGCATGAGGTTTCCCGCACTTACAGCCATCACTCAGACCAAACATTTTACTGTGCCACAGTGTTTCCACATGTTCTCAGAGCAGAGGAGGAAACAGTAGTCTGTCCCAGTCATGTTTGAAAAAAAATATAGCCATGAACTCTGCAAAAACATCAGTTCCAGCTGCGTTCTAATGAGCATTTATTGCGCCGACACTACGGCGAGCACTTTGCCGAGGCCCTGGCTTCAAAGTCTGGTTGCTGGGATTTTTTTTTTTTTTCTCGGGCTGTTTTACAGATGCGTGTAGAAATCAGAGGCACTTCTTCTGTGGACGAATGGCTCTGTCTTCTGCTCCTGACAGCTGCGCGGGCTTGTTGTTCGCTCTCTCCTGAGTTGTTTTAATAAAGTTGTGCTGCAGGAGTAGTGAGGGAAGATTAATGGACGCACAGGAAGTGTGGCAGTTGTGAGAGGATGCAGGACAGAGCGGGCCAGCAGCCATCTGTTCCCTCTCCTTTACAGCTCTCTTAATGGAGAAGCAAACCAAACAACATGGATCTGAGCCCTGCAGACACACACACACACACACACACACACACCTAAACACAAAACATCACTTTATGTGACAGAGATGAGAGCTAGGCTTTTGTCATTGTATTCCCTTGTTGGAAGTGTGTGTATGTGTGTGTTCCTTTTTTTTTTTCTACCTTTCAGCGAAATAAAGTTGGGTGTGAGCCACGGCTGTGAGATTTAGATGAAAGACACAGCCTGGATGGAACGTGATTAAGAGATATGTTCTTGAGGCAAAACAGGACTTGGCATTTGCTGAGACAAAAACTAATCAAATTAAAGCAAAACACGGCCCATTGTTGTGGAGTGTGTACTGGGCTGGTGTCATGTTTGAAATGAAACACTGTAAAGTAGATACGGGGCTGGCTGTCTGCGCTGCCTAGCCGACAACACGGCGGCGGTTTCACTCAGATTTACACACAGGCACTGACTAATGACGGTTGTGCCCAATGATGCCTAAAGCACTTTATAGAGCTGTCTGGGTGATAAAAAATGTTTACTATGATGGAGCTGAATGCCTCACTGAAGGAGTATTATTGTTTACAAGTTATTGGTTTAGATTAATTCACTCCGCTGAATTGTTAAATTCTTCGTCGAAACTGCGAGCGCGGCCTCCTCCGCTTTCATCCCTCTTCCGTCAGGGAGGAGGATTTGCCTGCGAGGTCCTACTCTTTATTATTAGTCCATAATGAAATCCAAAGTCCAACTGTTTCTCATTTGCTTTACTCTGAATGAACGCAGACCATGTCACGATAAATGACAAGATGCCTCGTCTCCCTCTCCTTCCCAGTGAAGACATCTGTACGACATGATGAAGTTTCCTCTCTGAGTATCAATCCTGTAATTGAGCTCAGGGAGAGGAGACGTGAGGTGCACACAGAGGAAGTGGAGTCTCGCTCTCCTGCATTTCTCCCTCTCTCTCTCTCTCTCTCTTCCTGCCTCCCCCTGCCCTCCACCGTCCCCCCACAAACTACTCCTCTAGTATTCCTCTCCATACCTGCTCTTACATTAGGTTTGTCAGTCAGCTATCTTTAGATGCATCTCAGCTTAAATGAGTGCATTAGCATAAGATGCCACAATGTTGTTTTTTTCCATTGACTGTACAAAAGAAATGGACACAGTCATCAGTAAAGCACCTGATGTGAAAGCCTCCTTTTAGAAGTAACTTTGCATGAATGGAATTCTTTGAGGAAAGTCTCTCCCTCTCACGTGGTATCTGACATCAGTGAAACATTCAGACTTCCATTCATTCATTTTAGGGTTTTTTTTTCAATTGAAGTTGATGAAGTTTAAAGTTACACTGATCACTGACTGTTGCAGAATAGTTATCTTCTGTGTTGCACCTGCCATTGAAGGTTGAAATAACTGAGATTTCCTTTAAAAGGTTAAGAAAGTAACACCAATTCTGATAATAAATAAAAAAATCAATCATGTCATTAACAACCATTATAAAGCTCTAATAGTTTTTGGTGTCACAACAGTATCTAAAAGACAGCTAAGAATTTAGCAACAACTTGGCTAACCAACTAAATAATTCCTAATTCTTTATTTGTCATATGTACCATTTCTTGTCTTCTTGTCCTGTTTTATCTTCAGTTTTCCTCTAAACAACATTTTGAATTTCTATAGTTTTTTTTAATATGTAAACAAAAACATGTGACTCACATCATGCGTATTGATGTTGGCCGTCACGTCAACGTCAGTGATCTACGTTCCCAGATTCACAGTCATTATTTCATCTTCCATCACTTAAAGCTTTACAGGGATGTAGAGGGCGCACTGGAGTCAGTCTTTGTCAGAGTATCCTTTGGACAGTCCCATCCATAACTGTGGTCAATCTAGAGTAAATGATTGACCTAATCTCTAATCCAAACCCAGAGTAGTCTTCATCAGATGCTTCACTTTAGAACATCAGTTTAGAACCAAACGGTTCCATCTATTTCTTACACACAGACTGCAGACATCCCAGAATATGGGGCCTCAGTGGAGAGAGGGAGACACAGGTGCGAGTCTCATAACCGTGTGTCTGCGAGCTCTTTCACAGCGGTTACATCCTGAGTGCGACAGCAGCCTAGAGCTGCCGCGTCTTTACTCATGTTTCTTTATCTGTCTTCTGCTGTCACTTTCTTATTCTGCTCTTAGGACACGGTCTGAGGTGAGACTGGATTAAATATTAACTCATCCTGACACAACTGTCCCACACTGGCCAAGTTGTTCCTCCTTTTACACGACACAATTAAACACCTTCCCTGAGTGAGACGAGCTGCTTCACAGAGTTAAACCAAATCTGAAATTAATCTACAGAGAACCTGTGGAGGCAGTGCAGCCACTTAGCTGAGTAAGAGATTTAGGAAAAGCACAGAGAGAGAGAGAGAGAGGGGCAGAGAGAGAGAGAGGGAGAGATGAGGGCCTTACATTATTTATACGCGCTAATGGCACTGGACTGTGCTCGCAACAGCATCAGCAACAGAACAATCTGCTAAAATAGACGCAGCTGTAATCAAGGCCATACATTTCCTGCCTTTTCCTCCGGTTCTCTGTTAACTGTGGGGTCAATTGGAGTCAGCGTGGCAGCATTTGAATCTCTTGCAGTAGATTATCTCCTTTTAATGGAGACAAAAGACAACCAGAGGAAAGAATTACCCCTGTACAGCTACTGCTGCTGCTGCTGAAAGGGAACACGGGTGGATGTGTGTAGACGCAGAGATATCGTTGTACAACTGCTGTACTGAGTCTTTTCAATTTAAATAACAATAACACTCATTTCTGAACATTTCTCGTTTTTATTAAGGCTGATAATCAGGCCTGTCAAATAATTACCAATGTATTCTGTCAAATAATCACAGGGTAGTCAGGGATGTTATGATTAATCACGATTAATCGTGATTGTGTTTGAACATGATTTGGTTTGAGGATGAGTCAGTAGTCATTCAAGTCTTACCACATCACTTGAACTTGTATAAGTATAAGTAGACAATTCTGTCTTTAATGATTCCAATATAGCAGCAGTTCCCAAATATTTCTGGCCACACCCCCCCCCCTTCCCACCCCCCACTGGGTTGTTGTCCCCCCCCCCCCCCCCCACCACTGTATATTAGTCCTGTATGTATACATTAATGTATATGTATATTAGTCCTGTATGTATACATTCCAAAGGAAATGTTTATTGTGTTCACGTTCCTCATCTCACGCACCCCCTAGTGGCAGCTCGCACCACATTTTCACAATTTCAGTATAGCGTAGGTGTGAGCCCTGGCGGTGACCAAGGTATTACTGTTTGGTGTTTGTTAGTTTCGTCTGTGTGTGGGTGGGCTTTCTCCATGGTCTCCACAGTCCAAAAACACACAGGATCAGTTTAATTCACACTCTCATTGAACTGGCTGAGCTGTTACTGGCCCCCACCTGGTGACTGCTGGGATTGACTGACGCTGGAATGAAATAATTAATACTGTTTTTCCTTTTTCATGAATGTACACATATATTCTGAAGTGTAAGATTAATTTATGGCTACTTCCTTTGTCATTACAAAACCCTGACATTTACAGAGCCGCGTAGACGTTTCATACATGTAGCTACCACAATAGCGCAGCACGTGCTTAACCCAGATTTCTTTCTTCTCCTGCAAGAGGAACCTATTAGTCTCCATGCGCAGCCCTAAAGCAGAGCATCACAGGGGGGAACCCTCTACGCCTCTCCGTGCACACACACATGTGCCTCTCATTTCCTATGGCAGAGCGGGAGTATCCTTCAACATCCTATTGTAAAGTTTACCAGGGGAGAGATTGTGCGTATTAAAGTGCCCAGAGAGGAGCGCTAAATGATGTAAACGCAGGCAGCTGCTTGTTCCTTAACGCCGTACAGTAGACAAAGAGGCCCAGGCGAGGCTGGATGTGTACAGTATCTATACAAGGTTATAGGCTGCCTTTCATCTCCTCCCGCTCTCTAATTGGAACAGTATGAAGACTAATGGTATAGTTAAAGTCAGCCCGAGAAACCAAACAGAGTCATGTTCTGTTTCTGCCGCTGCAGCTTCAAACACATTTGACTGGCAGGCACGTGTGGCCGTGTGTGTGTGTGAGTGTGAGTGTGTGTGTGTGTTTATCGTGTTGCTATAAATGTGCAGTAAATTAGGTTACATGAAAATATTATCGTGTCTACGAAAAAACATTATTGACATTCAGCAGTTCTGTGGTTACACATGATTAATGTCCAAAGTCTAGCATCTTAACTCAACATGTTGCTATTTATGGGATATTTTTTTTATCAGTAGCATGTGTTTAGTAAAAGTTGTGTAAAAGTATCAGCAAGAGAAAGCATGCATTAGCATTAAATTAAAAAAGAAAAACACTACCTTGAAAGTTGGATAAAAATGCCAAGACCAGACAGACAAAATAGCTAGCGAGCTAAACTTTGCATAAAGATCCTATTTTCCTACATAAATCAGCATTCATGGCTAAACGATAGCTGAAGATAATGAGAACAAGGCTAAACGTATGATTTAAGATTGATGATTTAATATACATAAAATTAAAAGTAAGCTATATGGCTTCAAGTTAGCCAAGTTACCGGTAAAGGGAAATGGTTTCTTATAAACAATGAAGGGTTAGGATTTATTGCTATTACAATTTATTACATTTTTAACATTTTTTATTTGATATTTACCCAACAGTAGCATAAACCATGGTCCATATCATGGAAGAGTCATTGTCAAAAATGAAATGTTTTTTTTAGCAGGACAGTCCCAGGGCTGGTTCTGTGTAAATTAAAGTGACGTGCGTTTTTGACTACCCTGCCTGCAGTCTAGATCAGTCTCCAACTGAAAATATGTACACATGTCACAAATTTAAAATGATAAGAGGGTATGACCCAGCGGAGACTGTGTTGAGTGTGTTGCAGAATTCAGTTACCAAATAATTTAGCCTGATCAATAAATAATCATTACAAACTTACAGTTCACAGTCTTTAGAAAAAGTGTTAGCAAATGTTACAATTTATCTGGCAAAGGAGTTTGTGAGAAGCCAAGAGTTAAGAAACTCTTTTAATCACCGGGAAGAACGAGGAGAGTGGCGACAAACTCTCTTCACACAGCAGCAGATGCAACAACAGTGCCTTTGATGATTATTTGATCGTGTAGCGACATGCAAACTCTATTAAGCCGTCTTCAAATATGCAAAAATGATATGATTTTACAATGATTACATATTCACCATCCCAGCTGGCTGGCTGCACGGCTGCGAGCGTCTCCATTTGTCATCGACTATTGTGTCCAATTATATGATTAGCTTTGAACACTCCAGCACTTGGAGAGCTCTCGTGTGTTGTGCTGCGCCGAGCGATTCACAAACAAAGTCATTACAACATGTATTCACACATATCAAATAACAAAACAGATGGCCACTGCGCTCGCCGCCTGATTTGTTTTCCACACGAGTGGGAGGAAAAAAAGGCGCATTTTGTCTGAGCTGTGCTTAATGCTGACTGTTTTTATTCCCCAAGAAGAGCAGCTGGCTGCCGAGCGCCGTTAGATCAGCTCCTATGAAAGACAATCTTGTTTTCATTAATTTCTCTACAACAAAGGCACTTGTTGGGAAGATTTAGAATTACAGCTGCTAAAGCTTCCGGATAATTCATCACAGCGTCTTGACAGGAGACTTAATTGTTTTAAATGCCAGTCGCTGTGAGCAGCGAGGTCTGGTTTGTCTTTGATGTGGAACAGGTGGGACAGATAGATGACCCCGACATGTTTCATCTGAACTCTGACCTCCGCCGCATAAATCCAGCAGTAGAGTCCAGTGTGCGATAAAGCCATCATCTTGAGATGAGCTGCAGCTCAGAGAATTTCAGACACAGGAGTCACTCCTCGTGTTTGACGAATGTTAGCAAAAAAAAAGAAAAGAAAACATCCACGAAGAAAATTAAAGCAGCTCTAAAAAATATTTTTTCTTGTTATATGTGTTCAGTGTCATTTGTGGTACTAAAGCGAGTACTGTGTGGTTTGTGATTGAGGTCTCAAACGTCTCTTTCAGCTAACTATTGAATATTTTGGGCCTAACTTTTAGTTGAGGCTTGTAGATTGTTGTAGCAGTTCTGGCTCTTTCATTGTCTGTTATTATTTCTGTGATTTAGTTAACTCTCGAATTTTTAAGTCTGAGTTGAATTCTTAGTTCTGGCTCCATGTTTGGTGATTTTTGTGTCACAGTGGCATTTTTTTCTCTCAATGTTTGGTATGATTTTGGCAGTATCTCAGCTAATTTTGTTTACATATCATCAGTGTTTGGGGGTTGAAGCTTATATATGATGTCTAATCTTTGGTATTTATGAAAGGCTTAAGCTATTTTTTGTCAGCTCTTTGGCTACTTTGAGATTATTTTTTTACCCTACTTTTTTTGCTATATATTTAGCTAATATGGTCCATATATCAATGTTTTTTTCATTTAATTATCATGCTAATATTTCATGTATTTGGCTGCTACATTTATTTATCAAGCTATATATATATGTATATATTTGTGGTCAACTCCATCCTATTTTTGGACTTACCTTTGGTGTCCTACATTTTGCCTGTGTTCACTGATTTAAAATGCCTAAAAGAGCCTAACGTTTTTAAGGAGTCTATAACTTAGTAGATTCAATGAAATAAGATCAGACATCAAACTAAATCACTTGTTTTGTGCTAAATAAACGAGCTAAAATGTGATTGATTAGAATTGCCTTTTAATTATAGCCTCTACGAAACACATGAGAAAGAGTAGGCCCTGGGGGTATTTCCACAACATTAAATCTTAACTAAATTTCAGAGGACTGAGATTTTACCACTGACTTTTATCAGCTGGAATCTGTCAGTGAAGATGTAAGAGCGTGACAAGAAAACCCCCGGATCTTGAAACGGTTTATTTACAAAAACCTGTTTCCTACAACTGCTCCTGTAAACGTGGTTACACCACAGGCAGTGGCTGCTTTGTGTGTTTAATTGCCGGAGACACTTGGTAGTTACTCAGCTACACACTGACTCACTGTCTAATCCAGTTACCACTCTGCTGGTGTGACACAAGCACTAACTTCATTATTTTAGAAAGTGGCAAACACCAAGACGCTCCTCTGCTGAGATGATGTTTCCAAAACCTACAGAAATGAGTTCTGTTCATTTCAAGACCTAAAATAAATAAAATAAAATAAGATTATACAACTGTGTGTTTGAAGAAGACACATCCAGGAGGTTTAGTGTCCACTCACTGACACTGGAGCAGAAAAAGGTTTTCTCTCCTCGGGTTGAGGCTGCTTTAAATCTAGTAAATAGCCCGGCTGACATCTCCTGAGGATGTTACTGTAAATGCACTTCAAGTGACTGAATCATTTAACATCTAATCAATATCATTCCCATTGCACCATAAACACACTTGAGTCCGGGTTCGAGGAAGCTGTTACAATCGTGGTTAACAACCGCCTGCGCAGCACAAGAGCTGCGACATGGAAGTCAAAGCATCAAATTATTCTTGTTTTTGTTATTTCATTAGTTAAATGTGTAAACTTACATAAAGAATAAAAAGAATACGGATCCAGGAGTCTACAGAAGAGAAAACCAGCATCTATGTAGTAACGCTGAGGTGGAAACATGCAGACTAGCTGTGCCATGCTGCCATCAACTGGTCGATAGAAGTACAGCAGCCTTATTTTGTTCCACAATAAGTGCTGTGCGTTGCAGTCGTGTGTGTTCAGTAGTGTAGTTCTTCAAATATTAAATTTGTTTTTGGTGTGATCAAGACAAATACAGTACAGCAGACTCCGTGGAGGCTCAATATTAGATGATATTTACCAGAGTTCAGCGGAAATTGATAAGAGAGGGTATTTAAGATACTCAGGGGCCGAGTCCTCCATTTAACACACAAACTTGATGTATGTAGAAGCTGTTGTTTGTTTAATGTCCAGGCCAGAACCTTAAGGTCCGATATCTGCAAAATACGGGGATAATTCAGAAATTTGGAAAGACTGTCTAAAGTTTAGCAAAATAGCAGAACATACATTTTAAAAAAGTAAAGTATTACGAATTAGCAATAAGGCAGAAATTGTAAAACTTAATAGAAGTCATCACATAAGTTCCTAACATATAATACCATATCAGATACAATCTACTGAAACATACAGAAACAGGGTTAAGGGGTGAAAGGAAAAGTCAATCAAAGATAGCTTTGAAATAGCTAAAGGTTAGCCCCAGCTAGAGGAATATTACAACACAGAGAAATACAACTCAAAGCCCAAAAGTTCTAGAAGTTTACTTGAAAAACATCTCAAGGTCCAAAAATAGCTCAACGTTGCTTGAGCGTCTTCTTGCGGCCAAAATAAAAACCTGCCGAGGGCCGCATTTGGCCCCAGGGCCTTATTTTGAACGTCCCTGTTATACAGTCAGAAGTGCTGAGAAGAGTTTCAATAATTATACACAATAACAAATGAACCCCTCAGGTACCACAAGCTGTTATTATTACTATTTATTTATTAATTTTTCAGCACTTTTATTTCCACCTGCATTTGTTCCACCTGAGCCGCTGTGCGTGCTGCGTCTGGCAGAACACACACACACACACACACACACACACACAGATAAAGCTTTCTCAGTCTCATGGGTGAGTCAATCAGCTCTGAACACAGATGTTTTTGCCTCAACAGCAGCTCCTCCCATACTGTGAGTGTAAATTACAACATGCAAATTAACTGCAACTTCTCATCCTTTTGATAATAAAGTACATCCACTGATAACATATTGGCTAACATTCTGCCAGGGGCAGAAAAACAGCAACGTTGTTGTGAAAACAGTAATGTTCTAACAACCCTGGGAGAAGCTGCGTTTGTACAAACTGCCGAAAGTCACAGTTCAATCATTTTGTATATTTGACACATTGTGAGACTTGAAGGATTTCCGTTTGGCTAGACTTTAAATAATATGTAAATGAAAAGAATAGCAAGTTTGACATTAGATTATTGATTGTACTCTTTAAGCATTTCGTTTCTCTCTAATTACCAGACGATTTGATTATTTTTACAGTTAAAATACAGTATTTTAAATGTAATATATAACATATTTATTGGAAAGATATTTTATTTCATATTTATTTACCTTTTATGTGATAATCTTATCTCTTTCTGTCATTATTATTCACATGTTTATGAAGTCACAGCATCCAAATTGTATTTTTCTAATTTCACAGTTTTCACCATTAATGATTCGTTCTTTAATGCAAACTATATGTTGACCGAAATATATATATATTTTAGAAACTGTTTCTTCTATCTTATTTATTTATCCATAATATATTAAAATATAATCAGATATTATTATATGAATAAAGACAATATTCAATCTCATGATTATTATACAGTATATCTCTCATGACCAACTGTTTTTACTTCACTTCTTTATTTAAAAAAACAAAACAAATTGTGAGTAATTGTGATTTTTTTATCGTAATTTTGATTTTGTTGACGAAACGTCATAAGTTCCTTATTCATCAACTGAACCAAAAAAGGGAAACTCCACAGTTGCATTTCACAACATGTCATAAAAAGTGATGTAATTCAATCTACTTATTTCCACTAACAAACCATTCAAGAAATGACTCTAATAGGTTTGCAGAAACTGTTGTGCATCAGTCATATTTTTATGTTTTCAATATTTTTTCAACTGAACTTCCAGCCAGTATGTCTAAAAAAACTCTTTTAAAAAAGAGAGAATTATAATTTAATATTACAATGTGTCACTTTGGACATTTGAACACAAGAGGCAGTGTTGGACACAAAGGCAAGAAAATATCATTAATTTTTTTGTTGTATGTACAAAACAGTTCCATAAAGTGCAGGAACATGATTTCCTAGCACAGGGTCCTGAGAATAAGGATTGCACAGTTATACTGTCTTTACACTAGGTGTCTCTTTTGGACATTTTTGACTGCTTCATATCATTGCACTGTTTAAGTTGCTCATTGATCTGATGCTCCCACCTGTGTGTGTGTGTCTGCTCTTCCGTCTCACGCTTCGTAAATAGTTCCTGTACAGGATCACGCTGATCACCCTGTCCTGGAACTGTTTGGAAACAATGTAGTAGAGAACAATGTCCAACACGGTGCTCATGGTCATGAGGAAGGTGGTGAAAACCACGACGGTGTTGTAGCCTCCTTCTTCCACTTTTCCCAGCAGACGAAGAACCAGACACACGTGGAAAGGCACAAAGCAAACCAACATTTGGATGATTAGCGTGATTATAATCCGGATCGACTTCTGCTTCACCTTAGGTTTCAGTTTAGAGGTGCGTCCGTGCATCAGATTATCTACGATGATCACGTAGCAGCCGATCATCAAACAAATGGGCACCAGGAAGAAGAAAACAAGTCGCACAAAGTTGACAGGGTTATCAGATCGCAGGTAGACGATGTCCTGCATCTTGATGCAGGTGGTGAAGTTGGACACTTGGTCCGGGTCGTACCCAAAGAAGAGCACGGGCAAAGTGCTGCCCAAAGTCATTAGCCACACCCCCAAACACGCCACCATGGCCTTGGAGACGTTCCTCAGCTCCTTGCCATGCCTTGGCTGCACTATGGCCATGTATCTGTCGGCGCTGATCAGAGCAAAGAGCCAAAGAGCAATGCAGGGGTAGAAAATAGTGAGGGCGGCAATAATTCGACAGAAGATGTCTCCAAAGGGCCAGTAGTCCAGGTGGTGGTAGACCATCCTGAAGGGAAGAAGCAGGATGAAGGTCAGGTCGACCACAGCTACGTTGATCATGTAGACAGTGACCGACGTCTTCTTCTTGGTGGTCAGGGCGAACACCCACAGAGCTGTCAGGTTGACGATGAATCCAATAACGAAGACAAAGCAGTAGAAGATCAGGCCTGCCATCCGGTACTCCGCCGGACCCTGGTCTGGTCTCAGGGACATGTTGGACATGTTGGAGATGTTCAGGTCCAACGTCATTCTGCAACTGACAGAGACAAAATTAGAAGATTAGCATTCGGAGGACAACATGTTTGTTATCTTTAGCTCTGGTGCTAAATTTAGCTTCATTGCTTTTCTTTGAATGCAACATTTAGTAAATACTCAGCCAAACTTTAAAAATATTTACAAAATAATTTAATTTTTGCAAGCATTTTGTAAACTTTGAATATGTCGATCTTCTTTGATAGCTAGTTTTTAGCTGTCTTCCCTGTCACTGTTTATTAGCTACCGTATTTTCTGGACTATAATTCGCTTCGGAGTATAAGTCACACCACACAGCTAGAGTGCCCTCTAGTGGCTGTGAGTATGAAAATAAAGAACATTACGTAGTAAGAATTTATGGGATTAAACTCTTACCAACAGATAGCGAAAACTACCAGCTTCATTTTAGCAATTGTTGGCTAACTCTATTTTTGGTTATTTCAAGTTTAAACCTAGAAACCAAATTGTTTTTGTTTTTTATAATATTCTTTAATGTGTAAAGTTTACTCTTTTATAGTTTCTTTTATACCTAGAGTCAAAACTGTGAAGGAAACAAAAACTGCAATGTTAAAATGAACCTCCTCCCACACACAGTGTCTCATCAGTAAGTGGGATATTACAATACGACAAGATTCCACTTAACATAGAAGTGAGACTGTTTTTCCTATGATGAGCTACAGTATGTGTATGCCTGTGGTGTGTGTTAGAGAGAGAGGGGGAGAGAGAGAGAAACCACTTTTCAGAGAGAGAGGGGGAGAGAGAGAGAAATCACTTTTCCTTTCTGCCTGTTTTTTTCTCTCTACTGTACCTGTTGTGCTTCACATTAACAGAATATACAGTATTTATAAAAAGAACAACTGTGATGGATGAGAAAAGAGATACAACACTTACAATACAAAGATTAAAATAAGCACTGGGATTGAAATTAATTCAACACAGAGAACCAGTGTGTTTGATATGAACAGCTATAAACATGACAGCAAAAATAACTTTTCCCCTCTCTGTCGCTCTCTCTCTGTCTTCTTGTCTCTCTTCATCTTAAAGGTCAAATACTCATGCAGTACTTTTCCGTCTGAGCTATTAAAAAAAGGTCTTCACTTACCTGGAAATCAAACCAACATCATGTCAGATTGTTAACCCACAGCTTTGTGAAGCGGGACAGTAAATCATGTCTGCGTTTTGCTTCAACGGTCCAAGCAGGGAAGTGAGTTCTTTGCTTCTAAAGCAGTGTGATGGAGAATTTTGACGTGTGTGTGAAAAAGCCCCCAACACACTCACACTTCCTGTGTTGATTGTAGACAGAGTTTCAGTACAGTTTTAGATGCACATACTGAAAGTAAGCAGGGTTGGGGTTAGACAGTAAGAACTGAAATTACACAGACACACTTCCTGATACTTTGGATGTAGATTTCAAGTGTGTTTAGTCTGTATTTTGATTTGTCATAATTCTAAAGAAGACATTAACAAACAACCGTTGAGCAACATAAAGAAAGTTGATTTGTCATAATTCTAAAGAAGACAACCGTTGAGCAACATAAAGAAATTAACTGTGTCTGAAAGTTGGACACTGCCAAAGTAAAGAGAGTGAAGTTCCAGGTAAATCTCTGAGTTTTAAAACATCCTCATTAATCTCCTCACAGTGAAAATGGCTTTAATTTGACCTGAGAATTCTAAGACCAAAGTCCAAGTTATGCACATATTTCTGATTTTAATACCAGATTAATTAAAAAGTTACATTTTCTGACTTTTCTCTCTAATCCCAGTCTCCTTTGAGAAGATTATAAAAATGAAACACAGGACTCTGGGGAGGAGGGAAGTGAAAGCGGTCACTTTGTGGCCCATATCGTCTGCCGTACTTTTTACAGTTTCCACGTACGTAGCTGCAACACAAAAGAACTGCAGCTCTTTCCACCGTCTGCAATTACACCCCCTTAAAGAAAATGATGTGCCATTAGAAGTGGGAGTGTGTTTGGCAGGCAGAGAGATGGCAGATTTAGGGCGAGTTATTGATTGGAAAAGTGGGGTCTGTCACAGCACATTAGTTCTCAGGGGAGTAATCCACAGCAGGTTGCTGTGAGAAGCATCTGCTGCTGGAGAGAAGTAATTAAAAACAGGATGTTGAGGCAGTTGCCATATAAACAGGAAATAAGATGCTGGTAATAGACACTTCACGCTGATGCTGTGCGATGTGTGAGTGTGTGTGTGCCTGAGCGTGTGTGTTTGTCTTTCTTTAACACCACCACGTCGTCTTAATGGATGCAAAGCGCATACCTCAGGGGAACCGCTCAAGGGCAGT